>NC_084462.1:124029625-124343178 GCF_027409185.1 Cynocephalus volans | reverse complement strand
GGTGATTAGATTGTGAGAACTATGCCCTCATGAATGAATTAATTCATTGAGTTGTTATGGGCATGGTTATGATGTCTTTATAAGGAAAATGAGTTTAGCTCTCTCTTGCTCAACCCATTTCTGCTATGTGACACCCTGAGTTGCTATAGAAGGTTTCAGGTTTTCTGTTATAAGCAATAGAAAATGGACTAATACAGTGTGTAAGAAAAAAATGTTTCACATAAATATTCTTAATCTTACTACTTGTGTGCATCTCATAATTTCTATCTGTCACTTGATTTTTAAAGAATACTAATAATAATTTACTGGATTGATTTTATATATCCTTAAAGTGTTATGACTAACCTTAGAATAGGAAAAAAAAACCCTCAGAATTGTCATCTTTTTCCAATTAAGTAAATCACTCCCTGTTTTGCCAGATTCCTCTAATTTATTATGGATGAATGACTTGTGAACTCTGTAAATTCTATAACCAATACAGAAATTTTTATAATTACAAGCAGAGAAAAGATTTTTTAAAATGAGTCAATGAAATACAAAGTTTACTTGTCCTCAAGTATCAGAAATAAACACAAATGAACTAAGAATGTGTTCTGGAAATGAAATAAATCTTTTTTTCTAATCTCTTAGCTGTCAGACTAGCACAGAATAGAAAGCAATACTTCCAAAAAGTTATAACCCAGGTTATATTTGCTTTATGGGTATTTGATGCAAAACCACTAAGTAATATCTTCTCTGATTAGAAATGTGTTTGCTTGATAGAAAAACGAAATCAGAATTACAAAAACCTTAAACCCAACTTTAACTTTAAAATTTAATTTAAATTAAATTTGCAAGTAGTAAATGTGAAAGTTATAAAGCGTTACACAAACTGACATGATAAGTTTTTCTAGCATATATTGCCTTCATCTGGGGGGAAGAAAAGAATGAAATTAATGTATTATAATACCCATGAGACTGCAAGTACAGTGCACTAGGGAAAAACTTGGAGTTAAATTGCTTGAAATTACTGTCAGCATCGAGGTTCAGGCTGACAAGAAGCCTCTCACTGTCACGATTTAAACTGAGTAATTTGTAGTCACATCATATACTCTCCAGTCTACCTCTAGTCTCTATACTCAGTCTACCTCTAGCAGCATATGGTTTGATTTCAGTATTTAAGGTACAAATAAATGCATTAACAGGTAAATTATTTAAAGTATTACTATTAAGCATAGACTTTTGAAGCATGAACAAATTTAATGCAAGTTAAAAGCTGAGTCAAAATATGTACACCCCACCCTACAAAGTTGAAGATTAATTTCTTAAGGACAATGCAAATTAAAATATATATAATATAGGTACAGAAGTGCACAGATCACAAAAGTACAGTATAATAAATTTTCATAATCTGCATATATTTATGAAAACATGACTCTGACCTCTGAGCACACAAGAGAATCTCACATGGCCCTCTCAATTTCTTTTCCTATGTTGCCAAGAGTAACCTCTATTCTGAATTCTGTCACAATTAATTAAATGTTCCTGTTTTTATAATTTATATAATTTGAATCATGAGTAAGGCATTCTCTTGCATATGGTTTCTCTGGCTCAATATCTATAAGATTCATCCTTCTCAAATGTAGCATTTCATGCATTCTTATAGCTCCTAAGCTTTCCACTATATATCAAAATATAACATAATTTACTTACCCATAATACTGTTGATGAACAATCACTTTGTTTCCAAATTGGGGCTAATGCAAATAGGCTGCTCTAAATATTCTACTTGGTATCTTTTGATGCATATATAATTGGAAATTCCTAGAAGTGGTATGACTAAGTAATGGGCTAGGAATATGACCAGCTTTTGTATATACAACCATGTTTTTCCCCAAAGTGGTTTTACCAAATTGTGTTCCTGACAGTAATGTGTGAGTTTTCCAATTACTCTACATACTATACAAAACTTAGAATTGTTTTTTGTTCATTTTGTTTTTTAAATTTTAATCATTCTGGTGGATGGGTAGTGGTATAACATCATGGGATATTAATAATTAAGTTAAGCGTGTTACTAATAATTAGATTAGACAAATTTTCATGTTTATTGGCTACTTCGATAGTCTTTGTTATACCCCAAACGTTTAATACTCAATTTTTTAATGGAGATATCTGTATTTTCTTATTGATTTGCAGAAGTTTTTGACATATTGTGCAGAAAAGTTGTCAGATATATATTGAAAATATCTTCTCCTAATTTGTGCATTGTATTTTCACTTTCTAATGGTATCTTGACAAATATAAATTAATTTAATATAGATAAATTTATCAATTTTTTATGATTAATGCTTTTTGTTTCCTCTTCACGATAACTTTACTTAACCCAAGATTCTGAAGATATTTTCATATGTTATATTCTACAAACTTTATTGCTTTAATTTTCACTTTTAGACATTCAACCAGTTGGAATTAATGTTTGCATATGATGTGAGGTAGGAAGTAAAGATTTATTTATTTTATGTTTTTATTTATCTTTTCAAGGCAACTATCCAATTGACACAGCATTTTTAATTGAAAATACCATCTTTTCCTCACTGCACTACATTGTTATCTTTAAACCAAATAGCAGTTCTCTGTGTGTGGGTTTGTTTCCTATCTCTCAATTTTCTTCTATCACTATTTTGTCTGTACTTAACACAATAATACTAATATTATTAATTAGCATTAATAATACTAATAATATTAATTAGCTTTATAATAATGCTTCATAACGGGCACTGTAGATCCTCCAACTTAATTCTTATTTATAGCAAATATTGTGGCAGGCAGAATTCTAATATGGCCCCTAACCCCTCCCCTTGAGTGTGGACAGGACCTGTGAATATGATGGGATAATTATTCCCTTTGTTTGTTTATATTACATAGAAAAACTGATGGGATTGTCACTCCCTTGATTACATTACATTATGTAAGACTATCATCACAAACTGGAAAAAGATTCTCCTGCTGGCTTTGAAGAAGTTAGCTGCCATTCTGTGATATGGCCACTTGGCTAGGACATAAGGCCAGCTGCTAACAGCAGAGAGCCACCTGTAGCTAACAGCCAGCAAGAAAACAGATACCTCAGATTTACAGTTACAAGGAACAGAATTGTACCAATAATTTTAATGAGTTTGAAAATGGATTCTTCCCTAGTCAATCTTCCAGATAAGCATGTATCCTGGCTGACACCTTGATTTCAGCCTTGTGAGACCTAAGCAGGACTGGACTTCTGGTCTACAGAAACTGAGATGATACATGCTTGTTGTTTTAAGCCACTAAGTTTGTGGTAACTATTCTGTAGCAATAAAAAACTAATGTAAATAATTTGGCTTTTCTTAGTCCTTTTCAGTTTCATATATGTCCTAAAGTTAACTTGTCAATTTTCAATTTAAAAACCTGCTGAAAATTTGAACGTAAAAATGTTGAGTTTATAAATAGAGAAGACTTTATTTAGTTCTTCCTTACTTTCTCTTCATACAATTTTGTATTTTCTATTTTCAAGAAGAATTGGTATAAAAATAGTATTTTGTTTTGCCTTTAACTATTTACAAAAATTCACTAGTAAGACCATATGAACTTTGTTTTGAAGGAATAATTCTTTTTGAGTTTTAATTTCAGTAATAGATATAAACCTACTTAAATTTTTTGTGTCAACTTTTGTCACTTTGGATGTATATATATTCCTAAAATTATGCATAATGTAATTTTATTATATTAAATATGGATTATTATCCATTTATTATCTTCTTAATACCTGTAGGGTCTTTCAGCTCATTGTCTTTTTATCTGCTGAAATTATATATATGATACTTATAAATTATTAGATTTATATATAACTATATATATCTAATACATATGTATATATATAAATATATATGTCTTATCAATCTTATCAATCTTATCATAGTGTTGTCAATTTTATGAAACATTTCAATAGACTAACATTAAGCTTTGTTGACTTTCTCTATTGTATCTTTGTTTTCTATTTTATTGATTTTTGTTCCTTTCTTTAATAATTTTTTTCTTTCTATTTTGCTTGGGATTAATGTCTTGTTATTTTGTGTGTGTGTGTGTGTGTGTGTGTGTGTGTGTGTGTGTATGTGGCATTTTGAGAGAGATGCTTATATCACTAAAAGTTTGAATTTGAATTTTTTTTATTTCTAATATATGTCTTTAGGACTATAACTTTTCCTCTGAAATACAAAAGAAATAATATAAGAAAAATTAAAATGAAAGAAAGTTCAGGGAATGTAGGTTTCCTGTAGGTTCAGGAAATTTTTACTTGAGGGTTGTATATGTCAAGGGGAAGAGCAAGGATTACCTCCAGAAACGGGGGTTGAAATTACAGCACTAAAAGACTTGAATATTTGATTAAGGAATTGTACTTAGTTCTAATGTGATCTAATTGGCCCTAGAAAACTTATCATCAACTATTTTAATAAAGTTTATTTTTAGCAGTATGCAGAATACATTAGGGGCACAGGGTAACTAATTGCAATTTTGTACTGCTGTTTTGTATTATTACAAAAGCCTCTCACGAGCAAAAAAGCATTGGAAAAGTCATAGGTGAGAAAGATAACTTAAAATTTAAACTGCAAATCCTTTAATTGGACTTAAAAACAAAGTAAAAGGCAGAATCAACAATGTTTCTAAAGTTTTATCCTGAGTAATGATGGTGGAATTGGGTAGTTGTGACATTAGTGGAAAGTGGGACTTCTAAAGAACAATTAATTTGAATGAAGCTAAGAATGGAGGAAGCAAAAAGATAAAAGGGTAAAGGATTAAAAAAGACTTCTGATAGCCTCCTCCATTTGGTTTAAGATTGATTTCTTAAATATTAAATAAGTAGCAGGGCTAACTCTTAGCAGTAGTTTCTCTGAGATGAACCAGATACCAAAGACGAGAAATTGGTTGCTATAGGGTATTAAGGTACAATGCAAGTACAAAACCAGGTTGTTATTCCACAAAGCTAGAAAGAGAGATAAAGTGAACATTTAGATTTGGAAATGTCAATCAAGGAATCAAGAAAGCTAAAGATGAAGTTAGCAGCAAGCAATAGGGATGTTGTCGTAGAACATTTTGGTAACAATGGGCTTCCTCCATGTCCTTTTAAAAACTAATTACTCAATTTGAAGAAAGCCATATCTTTATTTCTATTATCTTGGTTTTGGAATTATGAATGTTTCTCTAGTTAAAGCCAAAGTATTTTCAAGAGTTATTGGTTAACAGTTCAGAAGCTACTGTACATATATACTAGGATTGGACAAATAAGTAAATTTATTACAGAAAAAGAAAACCAGATTCCTCACTGTCAGAGAAAAAGTTACAAATAAAGAGAGGTAGAAGCCTAAGATGAATCTAGCTGAGTTAGACTAAAATTGGAGGTAACAGGGCCGGCCCATGGCTCACTTGCGAGAGTGTGGTGCTGATAACACCAAGGTCACGGGTTTGGATCCATATACAGGGATGGCTGGTTAACTCACTTGGGAGAGCGTGGTGCTGACAACACCAAGTCAAGGGTTAAGATCCCCTTACTGGTCATTTTTAAAAAATAAAATAAAATAAATAAATAAATAAATAAAATTAGAGGTAAGAGTATAAACATATGTTTTTGTTAAATTGTATGCATACAGATAAACACAGAAATAAATATAGATGAATTAGAATATATACATATATTTCTTAGTTCTGTCTGAGAGGGCCTAGAAGCAATGATGCCCTAGCAGCAAAGAGCCCACCAAGTACCCAGACATATGAATGTGTGTGTGTATGTGTATGTATGTATATCCAACACAAGGTAAACATAGCCTCAGATTCTTTTTGTTTCAAAGTCTTTATGGTCTCCTATATAGTCATTCTATCTATCAATCTGATCTACTCATCCATCTATCCATCCATCTATCTGTATCTGTAATGTCCCAGGGATGTCTTATTTTCCTGTTTTGGTAGTCATACACAACATAGAAAAGTTTTTTTTTTCTTTCTCCCTCTTACATTTATGTGCATGAGATAGGTATTAAATAAGAAGAGAAGTAAAATATATTTTCAGATTTCTATAATTGATGAGAATGAAATGGACAATGTGTGATGAGACAGTAACTTGACTGGCTTGATAGGGAGAAAGGGTGGCCTTCCTATAAAAAACAAGATGATTAAGAATAGCAAACCTCTCCTATTTGGCTACCTAAAGGAGGTGAATGATTAAGGTATTCTGACACTGGGAGCATGGATTCAAGCCCTTATGAACAATTGCAAAGGCCCAGAAGAGTTTGGCATGTTGGACAAACAGAAAAGAAACCAGTGTACCTGGATTGTAAAAAGAGGAAGATGAGGTTGGAATATAAAATTTAGAAGTAGGCAGAGATAATTTTGTGAAATATTCGGAATCTGGGTTTTACTTTAAAAATTACAACAAAGACAATAATTGGAGGTCAAAAATTTGCAATTTCATACATGTAGTTGGGGGCGAAAATTTTACTCCTAACTTTCTAAAACTAGAATCACCTTTTCTCACATGAAGAAATATTTTACTTTGGGGAATTTAATTTCAAATATTGAACCTAAGCAAAAGTATATAAAAAATTTTCCAATTTGTATTGCATGGCAATTAATATTCCCACCCATCCTCAAACTGAGCCTAGAGCTCTTTCTTTCTATATAACTTTTCTGAGCACAAATAAATAAATACTGGAAAGTGGATATTTACATATCTAAGGGATCTAAATATCCCCCAGCTGCAGAAAATCAATACTACTGCCCTAAACATAGTTTATTGATAATGTGTCAGACTGATCTTTTTTTAATTTAAAAGAAAATAGAAATATATTAAATGAGTATTTCCAGAAAGCTCTCAATTGTACCTTACTTTTATAAGAGCTGTTTGTATGATCATGAACCCTGAAATAGAGTATTTCAGGTCATTGTAGAAACTTGGGGAGCAAATATCAAATGTAAATGAAAATTTACATTTAATAATACCTTCATTGTTCACAGTTCTCTAAAAACAGCTGACTTTAGTTAACAAATGAATGTATTCAGTTACTTTGTTGCCATTTGTGCCTTTCTTTATGAGCTGATTTTGGAAAGACTGTGATAAATGACTGTCTGTTTCTTTTCCTCATTAGGTTATCTCTGAATTCACTGTCTCCTGGTCTCAAGGATGATTGCAGAAATATGACCATAAAATGGTGGTTTCTCATTACACCTGGAAGCAGTAGGAGTATAGTATTTATAATCTCATTATCCCAACGGATAGTTGTAGCTGTGCATATGCTCTCATTATCTCTACTGGGGATTGTAATGATATATATAGTCTCATTTTCTGTGCTGTGGAATAAGTTACATTTAAAACTGAGTGTTCTGCACTCTAAGTAGAATGAGGTGGGTGGATAACTGGTTGAATGTGTATGTCTAGCTTTATTTTTCTTATTAGAGTTTCCATTTGATATTTGCTCCCCAAATTTCTACAATCAGATAATTCTGGTAATAGAACACAAATAAGAAAATGAAATGAATAAAAATTCTGAAGAAAATATGTTAAGATATGAACCATCGATAGATCACACCCTCTCCATGAACACCCCCCTACCCCCACCTACCCCTCCAAATTGTCAGTGAGAGAGAGAGAGAGTGAGAAAGAGAGAGAGAGAGAAGAAAACAACTTTGCATGACAAGGTAGTTTTGAACTTCTCCTGGTATCATTTCATTTCCCTAGCCATCAGCTTTCTTACCTAAAGCATTGTAGAAAACGCCCTTTGCTTATAATAATTCAAAATGAAACAGTTTGGTTTTGAGCACTTTCATAAACATGACATTACACAATCTCTTAACAGTTCCAGGATGATAATAAAAGCTCAGAGAAAGGAACAAAGAAAAACTACAGTTCACAGGGCTTTTAAATTATGTTTTTAAATAAATTCCTCCAAAATAAAACCAAAGACAGTGGTCAAAGGCTAAACGCTAATATATGTTTCCAAGTAGCCTGCAAATGTGTTACACAAACAAATTTCCTAAGTAACCTCTATTTTTTCCACTTTTTATTGAGAAATTTAATAATTATTTAGGTTCATGTATTTAAATAAAGAGGAAGTACAGACACAAATTTAGACAATTCCAGTATTACTGGTAGGCTCCAACTCACTAGCCTTAGGAATAATTAAATCACCTCTCTTTTTAATACTTACATTAAATTCTGGGGCTTTCACTTGCTCATATTAACTGGATATCCAATTTCTTTCTCTTGGAACCTCCCACCTCATTTTTATGTTTATAAAAATTTAAAGGATCTAATATTCTTTACAAATTTATGGAAAAGATAGAACCATAGAATGAAACATTTTAGCTTCTATTTCTTCCCTCACATGAATTTTGCAGTGAAAAATTATTTTTGAACAACTCAGTGCATCCCTCTCGACTACTAACTTCTTGCTTTTATTGACACAAGTCTCTATGAAAGTCACAGAATTCCTGTCTCAAATTCAACCGCTGATGGCTATCTGATTGATCCCCTGAGTTAACAGATATTTAGTTTACTTTCAAGTTAAAATATTACTCACTATTCCACTGGGACTGGGTCAGGAGAAGGTCAGAAATTCAGTCACAAGCCATACCAGACTCAATTCTAATCCTCTCGCTTTCAGCCAGCAAAACTACTCACGTGCAACTACTTGAGCTTAAAGCTGGGACAGGATTCACTCCATTTATACCCACGATAGTTTCCTGATGAGCCCATTCATCAGAGAGTTTCTAATAATGTTGAACCTCATTAAGGAAGTCGACTGATTCCAAATCATTACACCCAGTGGGCTTCTAGGCAAATATTTTTAACCCTTTTTAGGAGACCAGGTAGTGTTGGGTAGTAACTTTTTTACAATAAACTTTATTTTTAGAACAGTTTTAAGTTCACAGCAAAATTGACCAGAAGGAACAGAAAATTCTCAGATATCCCTGACACCACACATGTACAGTCTACCCCATTATCAACATCACCCAAGAGAGTAGTATATCGTTACAAATAATGAACCTGAATTGACACATCATTATCAAGCAGAGTCTGTAGTTCATATTAGGGTTCACTCTTGGTTTTGTACATTCTGTGGGTGTGGACAACTGTGTAATGATGTTTACTACCATAATCGTGTAAAATGCTATCTACTATACAGTAGTCTATTAGTAACTTCATTACCCTGAAATACTGTGGACTCTACCTACCTATCCCCTCCCTTCCCAGCCAATGCTGGCAACCACTAATTTTTTTTACTGTCTCCATAGTTTTGCCTTTTCCAAAATGTCATATAATTGAAATCATACAGTGTGCAGTCTTTTCAGATTGGCTTCTCTCATTTAGTAAAAGGAGTTTAAGTTTCTTCCATGTCATCTCATGATTTGATAGCTCATTTCTTTTAGCAGTAAGTAATACTCCATTGTCTGGGTATACCACAGTTTATTCATCTTTTAATCTACTGATGGATGTTTTTGTTGCTTCCAAGCTTTGGCAATTATGAATAAAGCTGTAATAAACACTTATGTACAGGTTTTTATGTGGAGATAAGTTTTCAGCTCCTTTGGGTGAATACCAAAGAGTTTGATTGTTGGATAGCATGGTAAGAGTATGGTTAGTTTTATGAGAAACCACCAAACTGCCCTTCAAAAGGGCTGTATCACTTTGCACTCCCATTGGTGATGAATGAGAGTTCCTGTTTCTTCACATCCTTGCTGACATTTATTGCTGTCGTGTTCTAGATTTTGGCCATTTTAATAGGTGTGTAGTTAAAGAAAAACTGCTTCTATACTCACAACACTTCTGACATCAAATGAGTGGGTTTTCCACACATTGCTGTTCAACAATTCTCTGTGGACACGAATTGGATGCCATGCCATTGAATTCAGTCCTGGCACCAAGTATAGGTTAAAGGATCAGTTCCACAGGACTGGCCCCAATTTCAGATGCCATTCGCAAGTAGCGGGTCCCAGGTTACTCAGACTTCTGTCTAACCTGGCTACAATTGGGTTTTCTACTACCCCTCTTCATGTTTGATAATCTGTTATAACAGCTCACAGAACTAAAGGAAACACTTCACTTGTATTAACTGGCTTATTAGAAAAGATAGTATAAAGGGTGCAAATGAACAACCACATGGACAGGTAAATAGAGCAAGGTATGGAGAAGGGGCGTAGAATTCCCCTGCCTTCTCCAGGCATACTACTTTCTCAGAACTTCACATGTGTTCATTGGCATGGAAGCTCTCTGAGCCCACTTGCTTAAGGATTTAATGGAGGTTCCAATATGTAGGCATGATTGAGTAAATTATTGATCATTGTTGGTTTAACTCAATCTCCAGTTCATTATTCCTCCCTGAAGGCTGGAGTTGGGGGAAGGGAGGCTGGGCTAAAAGTTCTAACCCTTTAATCCTGTGGTTGGCTTTTCTGGCAACCAGACCTCATCCTCCAAGAGTGGCTTCGTTAGCATACATTCAAATATGGTTGAAAGTGACTTATTATAGATAACAGAAGATGCCTCTCTCATCCTTATCTCTCAGAAAATTGCAAGAGTTTTAGGAGCTTGTATCAGGAGCCTAAGGAAGAGAAAAAATATATATTCCTGTTGTTTCACAGTAGTGGTATCTCCTTGTTATTTTATTTTAATTTGCATTTCCCTGATGATGCAACATAGAGCATCTTTTAATATTCTTATTTGCCATCTGTATATCTTCTTAAGTGTCTGTTAAGAGCTTTGGCCCATTTTTTGATTGTGTTGTTTGTTTGATGATTGTTAAATTTTAATAATTCTTTGTATATTTTGGATAACAGAGTTTTATCAAATATGTTTCACACATATTTTCTCCTACTCTGTGGCTTGTCTTCACATTCTTGCAGTCTTTTGCACAGCAGAAATTTTTAATTTCAATGAAGTCTAGTTTTTTAATTCTTTTCTTCATGGATTGTGCCTTTGGTGTTGTATCTAAAAAGTCATCACCAAACCCAGGGTCATCTCAATTTTCTCTTATGTTATCTTCTAGTTTTCTAGTTTTGCATTTTACATTTAGGTCGGTAATCCATTATGAGTTAATTTTTGTGAAGAGTGTAGAACCTGTGTCTAGATTCATTTTTTGTGCATGTGGATGTCCAGTTGTTACTGCACCATTTGTTGAAACTATCTTTTCTCCATCGTATTGTCTTTGCTCCTTTGTCAAAAATCAGTTGACTGTATTCATGTGGGTCTATTTCTGTGGTCTTTAGTCTTTTCCACTGATCTACTTGTCTATTCTTTTGCCAATAATACAGTGTTGTGACTACTGTAATTTTATAGTAAGTCTTGAGGACAGATGCTATCAATACTGTAACTTTGTTCTCCTTCCATGTTGTACTAGCTATTCTGGATCTTTTGCCTCCACTTGTGAACTTTAGAATCAACTTGTATATAAATACACAAAATAACGTGCTAGGATTTTGACTGGGATTGCACTGAATCTATAGATCAAGTTGGGAAGAACAGACATCTTAACAATGTTGAGTCTTTTTATCCATGAACATGGAATACATCTTCATTTATTTAGCTATTTGATGTCTTTTATCAGAACTATGTAGTTTTCCTCATATGTATCTTGTACATATTTTGTGAGATTTATACATAAGTACTTTATTTTTGAGGTGCTATTGTAAGCAGTATTGTGTTTTTAATTTCAAATTCCACTTGTGCATTGCTGGTAAATAGAAAAGTGATTGACATTTGTATATAAACCTTGTGTCTTGCAACCTTGCTGTAATTGCTTATTAGTTCCAGGATAATTTTATCAATTCTTTCAAGTTTTACATATTAGAGGTCTTCAGAAGTTCATGGAATAATTCATATTATCTTTTAATTCCATTTTTTCCATAAACCTTTTGAAGTACCCTCAGAGATGGTCATGTCATTTGAGAACAAAAACAGTTTAATTTCTTTCTTCCCAATCTGTGTGCCCTTTATATCTTTTTCTCATCTTATTGCATTCGTCAGGATTTCCAGTACAGTGTGAAAAAACAGTGGTGAGAGGGAACATCCTTGCCTTGCTCCTAATCTCTGTGATAAACTTTGAGTTTTCACCATTAAGTATGATATTAGCTGTAGTTTTTTTGCAGATTCTTTATTAAGTTGAGGAGGTTCCTCTCTATTCCTAGTGTACTGAGAGTTTTTATTACAAATGAATATTTGATTTTGTCAAATGCTTTTTCTTCATCTATTGATATAATCATGTGACTTTTCTTCTTTAACCTATTGATGTTATGAATTATATTAGTTAATTGCTGTGTTGATTATATTAATTAATTTCAGCCTTTCTTATCTGGGATAAATCCTACTCAGTCATAGTATATAATTATTTTCATACATTATTGGATTTGATTTGCTAATATTTTCTTTAGGATTTTTGCATCTATGTTCATGAGAAATATTGGTCTGTAGTTTTCTTATCCAGTTTTAAAATTCTTTTCTTTTGTCTGGTTTTAAAACTGAGGTAATGCTAACCTCAGAGAATGAATTAGGAAGTATTCTCTCTTTTCCTATTTTCTAAAAGAGATTGTAGAAAATTGATATAATTTCTTAAATTTTTGGTAAAATTCACCAGTGAACACATGTAGGCCTGGACTGATTGTCAGCTGGTTGAATAATAAACAGCTCTTTTATATTATAGACCAAACGTAAGATTTGATTTCTAGGTGGGAATCTATCTATTATTTGATGCATAGCCAGGCATCACACAATTAGCTGATTGAGAAGGCTTTACTATGCTACACAAAGTATAGACTCTGAAATGCATGCCCATTATTCTCACATATTTCCGTACTTGTATTGCATATGAAAGGAAAAATATTCTATTCTATTCTCATGTATGTTGATAAACTTTACCTAAGTTGCTTAGTACCATATCAATTGACTATTTTTTAAATTATTTAACATTGTATTTTTGAGATTTTTTCCATGTTATGGTACTTAAACAGCTTATTCATTTTGACTGTTGCATGACATATAATGTCCCAATACATTTTAAAAAAAACAGGGGTTTTTGCTTTGTTTTAAATTCTTTTATTACTCTGAAATATAGGGTTCAGTTGGTTCTTTTCCAGATCTGAGTTTTTATGTGTTTTTTTTTTTTTTTTCTTCATGGTTTCAGAATATGTCACTTGAAAAATATTTTTTCTATTCCTCTTGTTATAATCATGCTTACTTTCACTCATGGTAGATTATTTCCCAGTATGTGTGTAATTAAGAGGGAGTAAATCCTCAGTAAAACATTTTATACGGGGGTCCTGTGTAGGAGAGATAGGAACTGTGTAAGAAATTAAGATAAATGGACACTATAAGAGTAAGATCCAAAAGAAGTTACAGGAAAAAAAAAATTAGTGAGACCTAGTAAAAACAAATGTTGATGTAATAGCTAAGAATTTTTCGGAATTATTCTCTCAGGGATTTAAGACAATGTATATACTGAAAATTTCAACTCTAACTCATTTAAAAAGTAGGCCGTGCATAAGAATTCTCACAGAAGAGTCTACTCTATTCAAAATCTTCTGTAGTTGAAGAATTTGGGGAGGGAGGCAGGGTGAGGAGAGCATGTATCCTTTATCATGTGTGTAGAAATTGCAGGACCCTAGTTTTTCGTGGCTTTAAGAGAGAATATCATTTTCAGCTCCTAAATATGCACCTCTCTTATGGGCCTGAGATCCCTCTTTGGTCTCATATGGATGTTTAGCAACTCAATTCCCAGGTTAATGAAGTGGTATTCACACCACCAAAGAAGTCACAACATCAGGTTTTTGATTTTTTTTTGTAACTATTTCTGATAATTTCCCATTCTCCCCCAAGAGCCCAAATAATAATTTAAAAGTCTCTATTTTTTCTAGTCTTTGAATCTGCATGTAACAAGCAAGTTTTTCACAATCAAGAACCAGCCCATCTTAATCTGTTTGGATGGCTGCAATTAAATATCTTAATCTGGATAATTTATAAACAACAGAATTTATTGCTCATGGTTCTGGAGGATGGAAAGTCCAAGATTGGGGTGCCAGCAGATTTGTTGTCTGGTAAGAGCTCGTTTCTCAAAGGTGACACCTGCTATGTGTCCTCACATGGCAGAAGGGCAAGGTAGCTCTCTAGGGTCTATTTTAATTATGAATCCCATGACGGACCTGGTATACTTCCAAAAGCCTACCTCCTAATATCACATTGGGGGTTCTATTTCAACATATGAATTTTGGAGAAACAAAAACATTCAGACCATTGCAAGTCTTCCTGCTCCCCTTTCCCCAACTGCAATTTCCCATCTTGAGAGTATTTCTGATAACACTGCTATAAGGAAATTCGATTAAACACATTTATAAGAAATTATAGATTACATACATGTCAAAAGAAGGTGCTAATAAACGCAAAAACATTTATTTGATCTTATCACTAATTATAAAATCAGCACCTGGAGAGCACTTGTCAAATATACCGAGTCTTGTAACAAGTTCCATTTAATCATTTTACAAAAGCATAACTTTCATTGTCAGCACCACCCTTTTAAACGAAGTAGACAAAAGTTTATATCTGAGTTAGCAGAAACACATATTTTTTTTCCATATGCCTCATGAGTCACAGTCCTCATGAATAGCTATCAGTTAAAAATCTAAAATTAAAAAAAACCTATTTATACAGCATGGTACCCAATTTAGTTTCCATACTATTTTAAATAACAAAACAAATATTTAACTATACATTATAATAAAATAGAACAATGAAGCCTTTCTAATTTTTGGTGTGAGTTTTGTTGGTCTGCCAGTTAAAGATATGTGACAGTCGTAAAGAAGTAGTCACACTTGGTTTTGCTCCCTTTCTTAGTAAATGTAAAATGAAGGTGTTAGTATATTCTATTAACACAGTAAAGAACTAAAAATTAACCAGAAGTTTATTTCTATCTTTGGTTTTAGATAATCATAAAATAAAACCCTGATAGTTTTTATACTGCATAAACAGTCATTTTTGAACTAGTCCTTCTCAAAAGCAGTTTAAAGATTTTACGTGATTTAGTTAACAGATTTTATCTGAAAACATTTTCATACGTACACGCAGCCATTGCTATAAAATACTTGCTCTTTTGTAAATAAAATTTTGCCCTCACCCCATGTTTATAGCATCATTTTACTTCAAAAACAATATTCAGTAATATTTCATTTAACAAGGGCTCTGGGAATAATATTCATTTAAGACAAAGTGACTTCACTTCTCATTAGCTTGAGGTTATTGAAAGCAAAAGGTTTTGGTATGGTTAAAAGTGCATGTTTTCTTCCTTTGGATTGGTAAGCCCAAAGCATACAGGGTGACATACTTTAATGAATATTTCTCAATAAGGAAAAGGAAAAATTTCATGATGAAATAATGTTAATAGTGTTATAATAGTGATAATCACAGCAGTTCTTGCACCCTCACAGCCTTTGCTAGAGAGATCACCTACAATGATGTTTTTAAAATGTCCGATCATGATACCTGTCTTGTTGTGGCTTCCCATCTCCCTCATTGCTTACAGTAAAATTCAGTTCTTCTTGTGACTTACCAGGTCCTACGTGATCTGGTCCCTACCCATGTCTCTGGTTTCATCTTCTACTGCTCCCTTCCCCTTGCTCCAGTCGCACTGGATTTCTTATTGTTCCTCAAATGTGCCAGGCACACTCCCTTCCTTGAACATTTGCACATGCTGGTTCCTCTCCTGGAATATTCTTCTCCCAGATACCCTCAGCACATTCAAGTCTTTCCTGAAACGCCACCTAAACTAAGAAGATGAAATCAATCACCCCGGCTTAAATAGCATGCACTTGGCACTCTGTCACCTTACCTTGTTATACTTATTTTCATAATTTTTCACCATTTATTTATTAGGTGCCTACTGTGTAAAAGATGCTAATCTAATAGCTGAGCAAAGCAGACAAAAATCCCTGCTCTCATAAAGCTTACATTTTATCTTAGTATCAGATGATAATGGAGTTTGGATGTGTTGTCCCCTCCAAAACTCACGTGGAAATTTGATCCCCAATGTAGCAGTGTTGGAAACTGATTGAGTCATGGGGGCGGATCCCTCATGAATGAATTAATGCTCTCCCTGGGAGAGGGGAAATTCATAAGTGAGTTCTCACTCTATTAGTTCCCCCGAGAGCTTGTTGCTTAAAAAGACCCTGGTACCTCCCCTCTCTTGCTTCCTCTAGCCATGTGATCTGCTTGTACCCACTGGCTGCCTGCCACTCTCCGCCATGAGTAGAAGCAGCCTGCGGCCCATGCCAGATGCAGCTGTCTCAGAATCGTAACCCAAATGAACCTTTCTTCTTTATAAATTACGCAGTCTCAGGTATTCTGTTATAGCAACACAAAACGGACTAATACAAATGATATGTGTTTACCTTTTATTGTCCATCTTCTGCCATAACCTCCTTTGGAAAGTAAGTTTTATGTGAGTAGTGACTTTGGTCAGTTAGTTACTCTATTGCTTTGCACCTAAAACTAATATAATCAATAGATTAAAAAGAATAGCCAATTTTTTGCCAAATTATTGCAATTACATCCTCTTTCATTTCAAATTATTGAAGAATTAATCTCTCTGTGTTCTGTTTCCTCTGAGTGTTCCTCTCCAAGATGGTGTGTGAGGCTGTGGGGAAGGGTTCTATGCTCTCGAGAGCTCAGAAAAGGATAGAGTCCCATCCATCCATGTCTCTGGCTCCTCTTCGGTCTCTACTATCTAGTGGCTGGCTAGGATGAGTTTCTGCTGTGAGTACAACTGCTCCTTCTGACCTTGGTGGAATTGGCATCTATTCTCTACCTACTCACTTTTCACCTCTTTGCTGTTTAGGAATGGTTGACTCTCCACCAGATCGGCTCCAGGGATCACTATCTGTTGACTCAGCCCCACTCCAACTACTGCTAGTATTTCATCTCCCTTGAAATTTAGCTGTGACTTCTACTCACACCCTTCTGTGAGTGACTCCCTAGTCCTGTGGATCACAGAATCCACTTTTTGTGTCTCACTGGAACCAATACAATTGAGGGGAGACTCGAGGAAGCTAAAGGAAGGCACCCAGGCCGGCACAGATTATATTCAGGTGTACTTATCCTAGTTTATTTTAGTTCAGTCAGTTGCCAAAGTCCAAAGCAGTTAGTTGGGGTGTAAAACTTTTTCCTTGACTCTTTCCTCCAAATCTGTATATACGTCCTCCTTCTGAAACATCAGTCCTGATGGAGGAGAGGAGCTATCTCAACATCTGCCTGCCTCCCTCCATGCCTGTTCATTTTAAAATTTTTCAGGGATTAAAAAAGCAAATTTTCTACTTAATCTTCTTTATTCACCCAGGCTTCCTTAACACCATATCTTCCATATTCCTACTCCTTCTCTGTTATAATAAAATAGTACTGAGGAGCATAATTTATGTGGGAAAAAGTGAAAATCTTAGCAGTTTAACATTTTAAAACATTATTCCCTTTACTTAAGCAAATAGAACTGAAAGAGGATTTATGGGAAAAGTGTGGACAGCTCAGAAAACTAAAGGGAATGCTTTATAACTGGTCAAAAGGAAACTAAGGGTAATTCAGTGGAATAGGTAGTGGGAACTAATGTAAGTCTCTTTAGTTTACCATTAAACTGGTATGGATGAAGAAATTCCAATCTTTCTCAGTCTTTTTATATTCACTTTGCTCAAAGTTCAAATTCCCAGGGAAAAAAGCCTGCCTGATCCAGCTTGGGTCCATGCCCCATTCCTTAGCTGAGACAGAGCTTGCACAAACTCTTTCATTAGATCTAATGGGAGAAGGATAATTTCCTACACAAAGAGTCAGAGTGCTGTTTTCAGAAAGCTAAACAAATGCCAAGCAAAAGAAATAACAGATGTCTACTACACAAGGAGAGATATGGACAAGGGAGATTTCTTAATCTCTTTCTTCCTTTGCAAAATTTCCATCCTTAATAATCCTTAACATAATGCTGCTGTCATTACCACTAGGGCAGAAGATACAGTTAGTTCCACATCATTAAGAACACAGAAATATAGATTTTTTTTTAATCATTAAAACATTTTATTTTATTAACCATCTTGGTGGATGATAAGGAACTCAGAAACATTAGGGTTCAACAGTACAGCACAATTAACAAACACATGCAGGATGCTGATTGAGGTTTGGGAATATCTCACCATCAACATTTTAAACTAAATGCATATTACTTATCTACCCTGTGTGTAAAGAAGCAAGAGTTTTCAGTCTCAGTTACACAAATTATAGAGAATTATAGAGACAGAGTTTAATGAACTTGGGTCAGTAATTTGACAATCCTTGGTTCAATCTCCTATTATATAAAATTAGGACAGTAGTACTGTTTCTCTAATCTATCTTGTTGAAAGCAGGGAAGAGCAAAAGAATAGAAAGAAAATGTTACACACTGTGTAAACAATATTTCTTACCATCAATACTAAAGGTTGCATTAAATTAATATTATATATATGAAGACTTTCAAGAAGAAATAATTCACTGAATATGGCTTATGTAAAATACTTTATAAAATGTTTCTTTCACAGAGAAACAATTTTTGGAACAATATTTTATTCATAACTCTCTACAGGCTAACTTCAAAATATTCAGTTGAATCACTAAACTCTACTTCTTCCCAAATGGAAGCAACATTTAATAAACCTCAACAAAATATATCTTTTTCTTTCCGTCTTTCTGCAAAGAAGATAATCAGCTGTCAGAAATATAAAAATATAAGACATATTAAAGATATGTATCAATACACTAAAAAGAGAAAAATAATCTAATTCTTGTTTTGCAATCAAGCTTTAGTTAAATTTTATAATCAAGATTAGAATAAGTTTTAATAATTCATCTCCAATCAATTTTTGTAAAAATGTATTTTACACTATGCTTTTCTAAAATTTATTTAAAGGTTAACTGTATCATTTGTATCTGAAATTCAACTTTAATTTCCCACCTGAATTTTGTAAAGAATCTAAGGGGATTTTCTTTTTTCTCATACAAGTGTTTGCCGTAAGAAATTGCTACAATATTATGAACAAAGTCCTTAAATCTCATTCTAAGGCAAAACAGTTCTCTCTAGGGTATGTGATATTCTAGGACCTCAAAAATTTACACTTTCAAGAAGTTCCATGTTATAGTGTCCATTTTTCAGTCTGTCCCTAATGCCAATATACAACACATAGGCAATTTATAATGCAGTAAAAAGACACTCAGATTGGCCTTTTTTGCTGAGCAGTTTAAACATGGCCACTAAAACAATGACACCCTGAAAATAACCTCTTTCATCTTGTGTATAAGCAATCGATATTAAGACATTTGAATTACTATAAAACCAAGATAAATAGTTTAAAAATATCTTGCTCTAGAAATAACAGCCTGGGCTAAAATTTATGGAAAATAATCTAGAGTATGAACAATGTATTATAAATATGAAATGTATAAAATATGAAAATGTACATATTCTAATATGAGATAAAATACAAATTAATGCATGAAATGATTATCATGCTTAGGTCATGTGACAAAAATCACTTGAACAAATAAATAAGTAGATCATGTAGTTATTTTGTCTGGCCAAAGTCAAACAACCTGAGTTGCTTTTTCCATTGATTTACCATTTTTAAAAAATGCTTATTGAATAAATCTATTGATTACCTTTGTGTGTTATATGGAAACTAAACATCTAACAACAATTCTTATTTTTATTTTCCTAAAATAAATATAAGACTGACTTTATTAAAATTTTGATACAATCTCACAACCATTCAGAATAATGAAATATATTGTTGGCTGTTTAAATATCTTCCAAGAATGACATGAATATTGTTTGGACCTGCAATATAACAAACTCAGTTGGTAGAAGGCAGTCATAGCTTTAAATATAATCATTTTTTAAAATGACAATATTTAGGTCAAGGTTTTTAAATCTTGGAGTGCAAAAGGAGTACAAAAGAAAACCATGTTCTAAATTAGGACTTTATCTGGAATTGGCATAGCTTATACAATTTGCAAAAATATTTTATTTTCAAAGAATGAACAAATTGATATCCAAGGAATAAAAATGTCATCATTCTGTATCTTAACAGTAATATTTGTAAGTTTTTAAAAATAGATGCTTCTGTTAAACTAAATGTTAACCCAGTAGCAATTTTTAATTTATGATCAATAAAATATAATATTTAAAATATCAGCCCCTCTCATTTACTGAATATCCAGGTTTTGATAAGCATTGTGCTAGTCATTAGTAATGTGAATACATTATTTTATTTAGAAGTTATGACAATACAGTGTTAAATTAAACTAAATTTGGCCTGAGGCTACATCCATATTCTGATTTTCTACATAGCAAACTGCAACCTAACTTAGTATGTAAACACATCACAACTTAATTTATGAGTATGTTCTCATAACAAATAGCTGAGCCTCAGCCAATCATAGCAGTAGAGCTTCAGCCTCATAGGCTGCTAAATGAACAGACCACTTCCATACAAGGCAAATGCCTCCTCTAGCCATGCCCAAAAAAGTCAAATGCTAAGGAGTAACCAATCAAGCTGTTTCTGTACCTCACTTCTTTATCTGTCTAAAAATGCTTTCTGCCCACGTAGTTGGGTGGAGCTCTCTGAACCTCATATGGTTCTAAGTGCTGCTAGATTCATGAATCCTTCTTTGCTCAAATAAACTGCTAAATTTGTCTAAAGATTTTCTTTTAACAATAGTAACTTAGATAAACCCATATTACTGATAGAAACTTGAGGTTTAGAGAAACTAATGTAACTTTTTGGCTATAGTAACCTACATTGTTCTAAGAAGTAATTAGCATAGGAAAAGTACAATAAATATAGGGTATTTTACCCCCCTTAATAATAGAAATATCAACTAATTCTTGTTCAATTTTATTTATCCAGAAGTGCAACCACCAGTCCAGTCAGTGGGCTTTATTTTCCCCAAGACAGGTACAGATAAGCAACTTTAGAGGGAAAAGTGCAGCTGACATATTATTTTTCATATACTTTATTTCTACAGTACAATAAAGAACAAGAAAATTTATGAGCCATAGCATAAAAAAGGAAGATGGAACAATAGCCAATTTTATTTTCATATATCAAATTAATCATTTTCATTTAATTTACTGTAAATTTACATAAGAATTTAGGTTTTATATAGCATTTTAGTGTAAGGACTAGAAAAGTGTCCCACTGGCAGATTTGAGAGATTTGGGGATTATCTATTTCCCTCCTACTTCACAGCAATTATAAACTCAGGGTATACCATGTGCTTAACAGAGTTTTTAAAAACATTTAATGTGTTTCCACAACCATTACTTACCTTTTAAAACTCTTCACAGAGTATGGAAAAGACATAGGATTCCATTTTATAAGGAAAAGTTACTAAAAGTTATTAAAAGTTAACTCAAGAATGTAATGAAAATTTGCATATCTTGGTCTTGATCCTATTCTTTCTGTTTATCAATGGTAGACATAATTCAAGGTTTTTACTCGACATTTAAATTGGCTTATCAAAAATCAATGAAGAAATACTTATCAAATATTGTTGAGTTAAAAATGCCATAAAATTTGACAATATGTTTAATTTGGTTAATTGATATACTTAATAATCAATTTTAACTATCATGTTTACCATTAATTGTGATGCAGCTGCTAGTTATTATTTGCTGTAATATTAAATTTGACTAATTTTTCTAATCCAAGGGTACTAAAAATTTTGTTTGTTTACTACAGTTTCAAATCATAAATAGATTGCCTTTTAGAATTATAAAGTTTACACAATATACAATATTCTAAAAGAGTTGGACTATTTTAGGAATTACTACTTTAAAGATTGATGGGAATTGCCTTTATAGCTATCTTATCTGAGATGGCAACTTAATTTAATTTTTGAAAAATGTATCTAATTTTCCTACTTTATTTTCAATTTTTTATTCAATTTTTTTGTTAATTAGCATTTTCTTGAGGTTGGGAGAGAGGAAACTTGGCATTGTGATAAAAAGAATATTCAAGAGAAACAAATCTTAGGATAAACATGATTTTGGAATTTTCAGAAAAAGACTTCAAATTTGCGATTACAAATATGTTCAAGGACTCTAAGAAGATAGTGACACTCTAAAGATGCAAATTATAATCCTGCCTAGAGCAACTACTCAAAAGCTAATGCAAAGAAATGTAGCTTAAAAGCCAGTAGAGGAATTAAAACAAAATACAGAAAAACAATCGGTCCAAACAGGTTAAGAAAGGAAGAACACACTGAAACAACAAAAAGTGACGTGACAAATAGAAAGTAATTAATAAATCAATAGACATAAATGCAAATATGACAATAACCTGCTAAATTATAAATCTACTAAACTTTCCAACTTAATTATCTTAATCAGATCCCAGTAACGTGCCAGCAACTAAAAAAAAAAAAAAAAAAGACGTTAATTTTCAGACAGCAAAGTCTAACTATACAGTGTCTATCAGAGGTGTACTTGAAAAAGTATAAAGACACCTATTGCTTTAAAGTAAAAAAAATTTAAAAATACATTCAAGTAAAGAGAACACATACAAAGAGAAAGTGGCTATACTAATTTCGACCAAAATAACTTTAAGAAAAGGCATATTACCAGAAATGCAGTGAAACATTTCAAATTGAGAAGAGGGTCAGTTAACCAGGGGACATAAGAATCACAGGAGTGCACGTGCTAATAACTGTGCTTTGAAAAACATGAAGCAAAATTGAGAAGGGAGAAACAGAGATATTCAAAGTGATGTTTGGAGATTTTAACCTGTCATGATAATTCATAGAATATTTGGGAAACAAAATAAGTAAGGATATAGACTATATGAGCAATATTATTAACCAACTTGACTTAATTTGTTATTTATAGAAGAGATATAAAGGTAACTCAACATTTTATAGAAAAACAACATTTACAGTTGCTTTCTTTAATAAACAAAGTAGTCTTGGGTAGCCTTTAATCAAATTGCAGAAAATGTTAGTGTACAAATAATATTTTTGTAACAAATACTTTATTGCTTATCTTCTACTTTTTAGGAATTATCTTATACGAAGAAGACTTAATATTACTCAACGATGTTCCAGTCTCTCACTAAGGTGACATGCAGTCATGATGTTGGTAACTGTTTTAGATTTCTCAGTGTAGCATATAAACTACATTTTGCAGTTATTTGGTAAATATTGCCGGTAGTTTTCACTCTGTTCCCCCAAATCAGATTTATTTTTTACTGTTGTTTCTCCTACTCGGTCTGAAGATTGATGAGCATTACTTTTAAAATTATTTCATATGATAGCTATGGGTTAATTCTTAGACTATATAATTTTCCTATTTTCTTTCCACTTTGCATTGTTCAATAATTTGTGTTTTTATCAGAAAAATTCTTTACATAATGAGAAAAGTGAAATAATGAAAATAAACCCTGGGATGATACAGATACTACAATTTAAAAAGAAAAAAATAGGCTAAAGGACTGTCCTCTTCCTGTATCAGCCACTGAGCCGCACTGGGAGCAGATCATTGGAAAGGAAGAAAATGTCTTGGCTAGTTTTTCCCATGCCTCCTTGTGTTCTGGGCTCATCCAAAACTACAGCTTCCGTGAGATTGCTCCTCCTTCCTGGGTCCAGCTCTCAGGACTCCAGTAATGTTTTCTCCTCAGGACTAGGGGCAGTATTGACTTCCCCTTATTGTTGCTGGTCTGTGAGTGTCATATCTCAACATTTGTCCCACTGTAGTATGTTTTCTTTGGTCCAACTATAGTGATTGTTCTAAAAATTAATTCGTACTATTATGTTCTGTGTCCTCTTAAACGATGTAATAGCTCCCCAATTCTTTTAAAACTTCAATTCTTACTAAGCCTTAAAGGTCTTTTGTAATTTTTGCCTGCCCCAGCCACCCCCCACCTTGCAATACTGCTGCTAGACCCCTCTCTCACTTCACTCTGCCCAAATGGTCCATCCATTCCTGAAACCCACCAGGCACAATTTCTCAGAAAGTCCTCTGCAGTAGCCTGCAATAGCTGTCCCCTCTTCCTGTTCCATGCGGTGAATGCCCTCATCCCTCAAGTTTTTGCTCAAATGCCACTTTCTCAATGAGCCCTGGCCTGAACACACAAGTTGCAAATGCAATCTTTCCCTCTCCATCCCCAGCACAGAGCTTCCTCTCCTTGCTTGATTTTTTTCGTAATACTTATCTCTTTTAAGATAATATGTATTGTTCTTATTTTCAGTGCTTACTATTGTCTCTCTTCTCCCAAGAGAATGAGAAATCTACATATGACTAAACCTTATGTATTTCTCTGATGAATACCAAGAGCTTACCTGGGGCTCTAAAAATATTTGTTGAATTAATGAATAATGTTGTTCTTATAATTGTAGAATAAATAATGCCTTTCTAAACAATATTCAAAACCCAGAAGCTATAACATAAAGAATTAAAGGATTCAACTACATTAAAATAAATAAATGTATCTCTAAAATGAAAGACACTAAAAATAAGCAACTTTATTGGTTAGTTATTTATTCTAAATAAAGTAATATTTATAGTTTAATTTTTATTAATATTGTATTAAAATTGTATTTGCTTGCATTTTACCAAATCTTGCAATTTTTTTTTATATTTTAGATTTTCAATATAGTCGATTTTCTCCTGCCTGTAGTGCAGCCCTTGAAATTTTCTTTCACAAACTTCTATTAGATGAGAAACACTCAGATTTTATTTTTATAAAATTAATTTTATTTTATTCTCCTCCTTCTTCTTTCTCTCGTACTCTCACTTTCACTCTTGCTCTCTGGCTAACTTCATCCTTTCTCTCCTTAATAAAGGTATAATATATATAGAAGTAAGGGCAGAAGTTTTATTAACACATGTTTCAGTCAATACTCTCTCAAAGAAACTCCTTTTCAGAACTCTATCAATCTGTTACTGACCTTCATATTTGTGGAATCACATAATAAGAACTCAGTTTTGTTATGGTGTCTTGTGCTCTTTTTGTCAGCAAGGTTTATTTCTGTTTTTGTGCTTATAAGTTGTATCACTTATACATAAATGAGTATTTATTTTACAATCAAACATTCACCAAATCAATGTTGCGTAACAATGCCAGAGCTATGTGACCGTCTCCAGAAAACACATCATTTCAGACACGGCACCTATAATTGGTGCTACTACCTGGTAGTGAACCATTGGGACCATGTTCCATCTGGAAACAATTTGAGAGGAAAATCAAATAGGAAGCTAATAGGTTTTACCATCTCTTTAGCATTTAAGTCTTTGATGGCAATATTTACAGTTCTTCTAGGAGTGTGGTATTGGCTTCTGATTTACTGTCCTGTTGGAAGGGAGTTGTTGCAGTTTCAGAGTCTTGCACCTAGTTCTTCTTACCTTATTTCAATGGTAGGTTTTATATCAATGACCAATACGCCTTATTTCAATGATAAAGAGATCACTGTGAGGCTTCTTCCAGATGCTAGGTGGAGCTCATTCAAAAAATCAGAAACAGGGAAACAATGGCCAGGTGTGTCTGCAGCTCTATTGCAGCCACTATGAAACAAACTTGTACCAAAATTCCATTTATCACTTTGTCTCCATATGACATTTTTGGTAATCCAGATTTAGTGTCAGATTCTGTATCTAAAAGAAAGAGAAAAACTTGAGTTTTGCTCCTTTTTCTCTCTGTGCAGACTTATCCCGGTGAATGCCCTCAGGCATCTTACAAGAAAGTTCAGGGAAATATTCATTGCATATGTGTTTGCTGGAGTTGTGACTACTTCATGAAGATCTGACCTCCCCTTCAATCAATGAGCAGTGGGTCTGTCAATAGCATAGACATGGAAACTGGTTTGTAGAGATGTTATTCTCCATTGTGGCAGCTGATTTTAGACTTCTATTTTCAGCTATGAGCTTTTCTGATTATGTAAATTCTGTATAAATCCAGCTGACTTGCTGTCTACCTTGCCAAAAGAATACCACACTGTATTGTCCATTTCACAGATTTCTGCAGATCTAATCATTTTGATTATTATTCTGGCCTTGCTGACAATTACAGTAGTCAGAATTTACCTTGCATCAGACAGTTGTGATGCTATCTGGATTTGCATTTCAAGTTCTTTTTATGAACAATATTATTAGTAATCTCAGATCAATGGCAACCTCCCCTACCATCATTATTTGTCTGGAAAAGACAGCCACTTCCAAGCTTCCAAAAATTCTACTGTCCTCTGAACTAGTGTATACTTTACTATCTTAGTAAAGAATTGCCCATGGAGGGGATCTGGTAGATTCTTAAGTCAAATATTATAAATCAGTTCTAATATTACCATCTCTTTAATTTTACGATCATTTCATTAAATTATACCAAAAAGTTTTGGCATCTCTGAGAAACTCCAGGTACATGGCTGATGGCAGCCACTTAGCAGGGCCAGAATATATCTGAGCAATTTTACTTTTGTGTCAGTAGTCTGTTCCAAAGGGAGTCAGCATTGAGAAGGACTTTGGTGAGGCATCTAAATTTTGTGTTCAATACAGAGACTAAAACATATTCAACTCTTGCACAAATATTTACCTATCTTCACCACAATCATTGTTGTCCAAACCATCCACATTACTAATAATATCTTAATTTCTCTCTGCTCATATGTTTTCTTAATTATTTAAAAAATTTTTTATTTAAAGATAATTGATTATATGTATTTGTGGGGTACAGAGTCAGCTATCAGTATTTGTGGGCAACATGCGATGATCAAATCAGGATAGAAGGCATATTCACCATTACAAAATGTAAAATATATTTTTATTTGTATTTTTTTGCCACTAAGCACTTCTTAATATATTTGAAAAGACTAAGTTCGGAGAAAATATGTTCTCTAACCACAGTAACAGAAGGAAATTTAGAAATTTCACAAATGTGTGGATATTAAACAACACTCTCCTAATTAAACAATGGATAAAAAGAAAAATCACAGGGAAATTAGCACTTTGAGATAAAAATCAAAGCACACCATGTCGAAATTTATAGGATGCAAAGCTCACACAGTGCTTAGAGAAAAATTTATACTTTAAACACCTATATTAAAAATAAGAAAAATCTCAAGTCAGTAACATAGATTTCTACCTGAAGAAAATAGAAAAAGAAGAGCAAACTAGAGCAAAACAAAAGATTACAAGAAAAATATATGAAATTAGCAATATAAAAACAATAGAGAAAATCAACAAAATCAAAAGTTGATTCTATAAAAAGACCAACAAAATTTACAAATCTTTTTTCTACACTGACCAAGAAAAAAAGCAAAGACTGAAATTACTGAAATCAGAAATAAAGTAGGGTAATTATTACTTGTCACTATGGCTTTTAATGGTGATAAGATGTAATTTCTTTCTCTTTCTCATTTGCATTTTTGTTCTACCAGTGGGTTTTGCTCTTTCTTGTGTATTTGTGGTAGTACTTATCATTTTTCAGATTCCAGATACAGGACTTCTTTGAGGATTTATTGCAGGGCTGGTCATGTGATGGTGAACTCCCACAGTTTTTGTTTGTCTGGAAAATACACTATTTTCCCCTCATTTCTGATGGA
The DNA here is from genome assembly GCF_027409185.1 of Cynocephalus volans. Taxonomy (NCBI): domain Eukaryota; kingdom Metazoa; phylum Chordata; class Mammalia; order Dermoptera; family Cynocephalidae; genus Cynocephalus; species Cynocephalus volans. Next base: position 124,315,550 of record NC_084462.1, on the reverse strand, counting down.
TAGCTTTGCTGGTTGTATTATTCCTAACCGGCAGTTTTTTACTTTTAGTATTTTATATATATCATTCCATTTTCTTCCAGCCTGTAGAGTTTCTGTTGAGAAGTCTGCTGCTAGTCTTATAGGGGCTCGCGTATAGGTGACTTGACACTTTAATCTTGCTGCTTTTAGGATTCTGTCTTTGTCTTTCAACTTTACCAATTTGACTATAATGTGTCTTGGGGCAGAATTTTGGGGGTTAAATCTGTTTGGTGATCTTTTAGCTTCCTGGATCTAAAGGTCAATGTCTCTTGCTATACCTGGGAAGTTTTCTGTTAACATTTTGTTGAATAGGTTTTCCATGCCTTTTCCTTTTTCTTTCCCTTCTGGAACACTCATGACTCAAATGTCGGTGCATTTAATGTTGTATGCCAGCTTACTTAGATTTTCTTCATTTTTTACAAATTCCTTTTTCCTTTTATTTTTTTTTTGTCCACCTGGGTTACTTTGAAGAGACTATCTTCAAGATCAGAAATTCTTTAATTCTTTCTTCTGTTTGTTCTAGCCTGCTGATTAAGCTCTTGGTTCTGTTTTTTATTTCATTGAGTGAATCTTTCAGTTCCTTGAGTTCTACTACATTCTTTTTAAAGTTATTAATCTCTTTATAAATTTCTTCCCTCATATCCTGGATTTTCTTTTCCTTGTTTCATTATGCTGTCTGAGTATTCTCATATCTCAGTGAGTTTCCTTAAAATTGTTGCTTGGAGTTCCTTTTCAGTCATTTCAAGGGTTTCCTGCTCTATAGGGTCTGGTATTTGAGAATTACTGTATTCTTCCAGTGATGTCATATTTTCTTGGGTTTTCATATTTCTAGCATCTCTACACTGATGTCTGGTCATCTAGTAGAGCAATTGCTTCTATTACTGTGTAGTGTGCTTTGAGGAGACAGATGTCCTCTTCTTGTTCTGGTCACCACTGGTGACTCTCCTCGTGTCCATGCAGTCTAGTCTCTGGCAGTCTGCCTGCACGGTGGCTGTGGCTACGGCCATGATATCAAGTCACATGTGTGGCAGCCATGGCTTTGGTGGTAGCTGTGGATGGGCCATCCATGTAGAAGTGGTATTTTGGGCATGCTCTCTTTCTTGCTTCTGGGTGGAGGTGGCTGCTTTGGGTTCCTGTCTTGGATGCTGGGCAATGCTCTCTTGCCTGCTTCCAGGTGAAGGGGGCTGGCTGCTCTCAGCTCTTGCCTAGGACCCAAGGTGCTGCTGTCTTGCCTGTTTCTGGATGGAAGGGGCTGGCTGCCTGTAACCCCTGCCTAGGACCCCAGATTGCTCTCTTGCATGCTTCCAGGTGGAGGCCCTCCTTTCCATTTTCACATTGGAAATAAAGAGATTATTTTGAAACCTAAATCTGATTTTACTTAATACTTTCTAACAGTGCCTCACTAATCTTAGTAAAATGCAAGACTACTTAACTTGGCTTATAAGACCCTGTATGATTTAATTTACCATTCCCACCACTCCAGGTGTATTTCTTGCCATACTATCTCCTTCTCTCCCGGCTCCAGCCACACTGGCTGCCTTTCAACTACTCCCATTCACAATACTTCTACCACTACAAGGACATCGAATTTCATCTGGTTAGCTCCCACTCACTTGGTTTTAGTTCTTTTTTCTATGATGTTTTCATAAAGAGTATGTTGATAGTATAGTCCCTAAACTCTTTCAATGATATATGTATCCCACACAAGATTTAATGTCTTTTCTTTGTCTAAAATTCCCAATCCCTATAATTACATTAAAATCTGCATTCATTGTCTCACTGAATTTATTTATGAAATTTAAAAGTTGCAGAAAAATCTTTTGTGAATCTACTTTTTAAAATATAATTTGGGGGACTTCCAGTCTAGATGGCAGAATAGACGGTCTTCAGCATCACTCTCTCCCATAGATATAAATCAATCATTTACAACTACGAAAAAGCAATGACAGCCAAGTGGGGGCCACTAGAGCTCAGGGAAAGAGGAGGAGAGACTCACAAAGTTCACGAAGGCAGGAGAAGCCACGAAGGAAGAAAGGATTGCTCACACCATTTTGAGCCCCAGCTACATCAAGGCAAAGACAATGAGTGCACAGAGCAAGAGATGGCAAAAGCCACAGGTGTGCCCTTTGTATGCAGTGCTTGGAGGCAACACGGGAGAATAGGGCCTGGTGGCCCCTAGGTCAGCAAGACCACTAACAGAGTTTCTGTGGACCTACATAGAAGTGAGGAGCCACAGACAACTGAAAAAGGAGCCACTCAGAGGCTGTTGAGTCACTGCAAGGGACCAGTGCATAACCCATCCCATGGGCAGTGTTTGCAATGCAGGCAGTGGGGGAGAAGGGCCACCGGGGGAACACTGGGGCACAGCACAGGCAGCTTATCTGCCCTCCAGTCAGCGCAGGACCACTCAGAGGAGACTCGTCAGGAATATAGAACAGCAGGTGGTGCAGTTTGTTGAAAAGACTCAAACCCAAAACAGCATGTCCACAGAACCCAGATGTACCAGACCTCAGGTGACCTGGAAGTGCTTATGAGGTCAACAATTAAAACCTGAGCTGCACAAAAAGCTTTCCACAGGGAATCAGCAGGAAACCAGCAATTTAGCTCAACTACAAGGCTCAAGTGTTGGATCCCTTAGGAAATTCCCCCATTTTAGAAGTAACCAAAGAACAACAAATTAGTTCCAGTGCAGAGTTGAAGTGGTTGGAGCAGCAAACAATCCAACACAGAACTGAAAGAAAAATCAAAATACCCACAGATCAGAGACAAAGGTTAATATTAACCAGTCAAGGTCTAACTTAACCTTTAAACAGTAAAGGTCTAACACCACCAAAGAACACCTATAAACCTAGAAGGACTGGGAGCTTCCTGGGTTCCAAAGCTGGGAATGGCGAAGGGCCATGGCCCCCAGCCACATGCCCCCGACAACTGCACCCAGCCCAGTGATGACCACCAGGCTGCTGCCAGAAGTGCCCTGGGTTCCTGAGTCAGGCACTGGGGGGCCAAGGGCCTCAGCCATTTCCCCCAACATCTGCAACCAGCCCAACAACAATCACTGAGTCATTGCAGGTAGTGCCCCGGGCTCGCAGGCTGGAGCAGTGAAGGGCCAGAGGCCTCAGTCACACCCCACCAACATCTACAATCAGCCCAGTGACAACCATTGAGCCTCTGCAGGAAGCACCTGGGCTCTCGAGTCAGGGCAGTGGGAGGCCAAGGACCTCAGCCATGCCCCCCCAATATCCAAAACCAGCCCAGTGACAACAATTGAGCCACTACCAGAAGCACCCTGAGCTCCCAAGCTGGGGCAGTGGGGGGCTGAGGGCCTCAGCCACACCCCCCCAACTTCCCCACTAAGCCCAGCAATGACTGCCAAGCCACTGCCAGAAATGCTTTGAGCTCCTGAGCCATGGTCATGGGGTTCCAAGGGCTTCAGCCACAACCCCCTGACATCTGCATCCAGCCTAGCAATGACCAAGCCACCACTGGAAGCCCCCTGGTCTCCCCGGCTGGAATGAGGGGGGTGCCATAGGCCACAATCATGCCTTACTCCTTCCTCCTCCTCTCACCCTATTTTCCTCCCCCTTCTCCCCCTCCCCCCCAACTACTATGCAACAATATCTTATCATAATGAGGCATGGAGCCAGTGAAAACTGAACCCAGTTGCAACTAGGCATGCTGCTGCCACCACCCTGGAGCCACACCAGGGTCCTGAAAAATGGAGTTGAGGGAAGCTGAACCCAGCTGCAACCAGGTAAAGAGCATACCAAAAATATCATTTCCACATGGGTAACCCACTAGAGCCACCGCAATTGCCACGACTACTGCAAAAGCTGCTAGTTTCCATAGCAGCAGTTACAACCACCATACAGATGGCACACCAGACTCTCAACTGCATTGACACACACAAGGAGAGGGACCCAGTGGAGGCCAAAAAAAAAAAAAAAGAAGAGGTCTTCTTTCTCCACAAAGCACACTCCAGAGTAATATAAGAAGCATCTGCTTTATGGAGAGGACTTGATCACACCTGTCTCAGTACTGGCAGATCATGTAGGCAACAAACGAACAGAGGAACAATTAATCTATCAGATGGAGAGAACAAATCTATGGTTATTAGAGGGGGGAGGGGGAGGGAGAGGGAAGGGGAGTGATTGGATAAGGGGTATAAAGAATAAGTATGATTTGTAATAATGAATATGCTAATAAAAATAAATTTAAAAATACATAAAGTATAATTTGTATTTTGGGGGGCTATAACCTTAAAGGATTTTTTTTTTTTCATATTCTTATGACCTACACACATTTCACTATAATAAGTTTAGGATGACTGTGAGAAATTTAAAGTTGAAAATGCATTTCTTTCTTTTCCTCAGAGAAATTTTCTTCTGTTTTGTTCTCTAGTCACTAATTTCACCTTATCTTTTTTTCTCTTTCCACTCCATTTCTTAAATTAGCAAATGATACTACTGTAAAAAAGTAGTATCAATAATTAAGTAAGCTCTTTATTTTATTTTGTTTTCATTATCCATATTTATGGAGTACAGTTTGTTGTTTTAATACATGCATATATTGTATAATGATCTAATCAGAGTAGTTAACATACCTATCACCTAAACATTTGTCTTTTCTTTGTGGTTATAACATTCAAGATCCACTAACTACTGTTCTACTCTCTATTTCTTTTTTTCTCTTTTTTAAATTTATTTTTCTTAATTGACCCATGATAATTGTATATATTTACAGAGTACAATATGATATCTGGATACATTCATACTGTGTGCAATGATCATACCATGATGTTTAGTATATCCATCACCTAAAACATTTGTCACTTCTTTGCATTAGAAACATTCAACATTATTTTGACTAGTTATTCAAGGAGACGCAGTATTTTGTTGTTAACTGTAGTCTTTCTATATTACTATAGAACCCTAGATCCCATTCTTTCTATCTCTTGAATATTTTGTATTCAGTGACCACCCTCTCCATCCTCTCCTTTCCCTTCCTTCCATCAGCCTCTAGTTGTCACTATTCTATTCTCTACTTCCATGAGATCAACTTTTTTAGCTTCTACATATGAGAACATGTAGTATTTCTCTCTCTGTGCCTGGCTTATTTCACTTAACATAATTTTCTCCAAGCTCATCTGTGTTGCTGCAAATGGCAGAATTTCATTCTTTTTTATGGCTGAGTAGAATTCTATTGTGTATATTTACCAAATTTTCTTTATCCAGTCACCCATGGAAGACATGTAGGTTGGTTTCAACTCTTGACTACTGTGAGTAGAGACATGACAAACATGGTAGTGCTGGAGTCCCTTCAGCTTGTTGATTGCCATTCCTTTGGATATATACCCTGTAGTGGAATTACTGGTTCATATGGTTCTTCTTAGACAGGCTTTTTAGCATAGTGATTAAGAACGTGGTCCTGCAGTCAGACTAAATATATTTGCAAACTACCCCCACCGTATTCTAGCTGTGGTGACTTTAGGCAAGTAACTCAAGCTTCCTGTCTTACTTTTCTCATGTGTAAAATATTAATGATTAAAAAAAATAGCACCTACTTTACAGGATTACTATAAAGATTAATTTAATTATTCTGTATAAGATGCTTAAAATGGTGTCTGATGCATTCAATAAATATTACTATTATTATTGTATTTGGAAGAGTAAAAAGATGAAAAATATAGTGCTCCAGTGTTCAAGAGCAAAATGATACATTTGATGTAAAGATCTCTAAATGGAAATTTAAAATTTATATCTGAGTACCAGAAATAAGCCAGACACAGAAAGAGAAATACTGCATGTTCTCATTCATAACTTGGAGGAAGGGAAGAAGAAAGAAAGGGAGGGAGGGAGGGAGGGAAAGAGGGAAGAAGGAAGGAAGGAGGGATAATACATTAAACTTTAATACAATAATACATTGAACTTTCAGAAGGAGAGAACAAAGCTAAGGATACCAGAGATGGGGGAGAGGGAGGGAAGGGGGTTGGGGAGTGATGAGTCGGGTGGTGGGTGTGAAGAAAGATTACAATTTGTAATAATGAATATGCTAATAATAAAAAATAATTAATTAAAATTTAAGGCAAATTTTAGAAAGCAATTGTTTTGAATTTACGCTGATCAAAGGAATAGAGGTGTTCATAGATCCAGGAACATGAGACCTATGGTTAAAAATAAGTAGTTGCAATAAGCTACCAGAGTGCTCTGGGCAAGTCTTGGCAATCTAAGTATAATTGGCTTCCCACATGCATTCAACTCTTGTGCAGCTATATCAAGAAATGCAAGTCTCTGAGCACACTGGGCCTTGCTGCTAGTTCTTAGTTTGGAGTTGATTCAGAGTTTGCAAGTATCTGTCCTAACCCAGCTTAACTCAATGAGTCACAGAGCTGAAAGAAATGGACCAATTATTTAATCATCAACAGAATTATTTCATTTCTTCACATGTGCCTATGTCTCTCCTCTACATGGGTCTAATTGGTACTATATATGGTATTTTCTCTGACCGAAACTCTCTTTCCACATCAGTGTCTTTTTTTACCTATTACTCATATTTCGGATCTCATTTTAAATATCACTTCCTCTGAGAAGACCTTCCGACCCTATCAAAGACCATTTCCATATAATCATCATTCACTCTCTTAGCAACCTGTACTTCCCTGATCAAACAATACATCATGCTTTACTATAATTACTTAATTTTCTGTCTCATTTACTTGACTCTGATCTCTTTCAGAAAAAGGACAGTGTCTACCATGCAAAGTATTATGTCTCAAGCAATTAGGACAATACCTGATATTAAAATAATAAAGTATCTCAACATAATTAAAGTCATATATGCCAAACCCACTGCCAATATCATCCTGAATGGGGAAAAGCTGAAAGCTTTTCCTTTAAGAACAGGAACTAGACAAGGATGCCCACTCTCACCACTCGTATTCAACATAGTGTTGGAAGTACTAGCCAGAGCAATCAGAGAAGAGAAGGAAATAAAGGGCATCCAGATTGGAAAAGATGAAGTCAAACTGTCCCTGTTTGCAGATGACATGATCCTATATATCGAACAGCCTAAAACCTCTACAAAAAAACTGCTGGAATTGATAAATGATTTCAGCACAGTAGCAGGATACAAAATCAACACACAAAAATCAGTAGCATTTCTTTTCTCCAATAGTGAACATGCAGAACAAGAAATCAAGAAAGCCTGCCCATTTACAATAGCCACCAAAAAAATAAAATACTTAGGAATTGAGTTAACCAAGGAGGTGAAAAATCTCTATAATGAGAACTACAAACCACTGCTGAGAGAAATTAGAGAGGATACAAGAAGATGGAAAGATATCCCATGCTCTTGGATTGGAAGAATCAACATAGTGAAAATGTCCATACTACCCAAAGTGATATACAAATTCAATGCAATCCCCATCAAAATTCCAAAGACGTTTTTCTCAGAAATGGAAAAAACTATTCAGACATTTATATGGAACAATAAAAGACCACGCATAGCCAAAGCAATGCTGAGCAAAAAAAATAAAGCTGGAGGCATAACACTACCTGAGTTTAAGCTATACTACAAAGCTATAATAACCAAAACAGTATGGTACTGGCATAAAAACAGACACACTGACCAATGGAATAGAATAGAGAATCCAGAAATCAACCCACACACTTACTTCCATCTGATCTTTGACAAAGGCACCAAGCCTATTCACTGGGGAAGGGACTGCCTCTTCAGCTAATGGTGCTGGGATAACTGGATATCCATATGCAGGAGAATGAAACTAGATCCATACCTCTCACCATATACTAAAATCAACTCAAAATGGATTAAGGATTTAAATATACACCCTGAAACAATAAAACTTCTTAAAGAAAACATAGGAGAAACACTTCAGGAAATAGGACTGGGCACAGACTTCATGAATACGACCCCCAAAGCACGGGCAACCAAAGGAAAAATAAACAAATGGGATTATATCAAACTAAAAAGCTTCTGCACAGCAAAAGAAACAATTAACAGAGTTAAAAGACAACCAACAGAGTGGGAGAAAATATTTGCAAAATATACATCTTACAGAGGATTAATATCCAGAATATATAAGGAACTCAAACAACTGTACAAGAAGAAAACAAGCAACCCAATTAAAAAATGGGCAAAAGAGCTAAGTAGGCATTTCTCTAAGGAAGATATACAAATGGCCAACGACATATGAAAAAATGCTCAACATCACTCAGCATCCGGGAAATGCAAATCAAAACCACATTGAGATACCATCTAACCCCAGTTAGGATGGCTAAAATCCAAAAGACTATGAACGATAAATGCTGGCGAGGCTGCGGAGAAAAAGGAACTCTCATACATTGTTGGTGGGACTGCAAAATGGTGTAGCCTCTATGGAAAATGGTATGGAGGTTCCTCAAACAATTGCAGATAGATCTACCATACGACCCAGCTATCCCACTGTTGGGAATATACCCAGAGGAATGGAAATCATCAAGTCGAAGGTATACCTGTTCCCCAATGTTTATCGCAGCACTCTTTACAATAGCCAAGAGTTGGAACCAGCCCAAATGCCCATCATCAGATGAGTGGATACGGAAAATGTGGTACATCTACACAATGGAATACTACTCAGCTATAAAAACGAATGAAATACTGGCATTTGCAACAACATGGATGGACCTCGAGAGAATTATATTAAGTGAAACAAGTCAGGCACAGAAAGAGAAATACCACATGTTCTCACTAATTGGTGGGAGCTAAAAATTAATATATAAATTCACACACACACACACACACACAAACTGGGGAGGGAGAGAAGATATAACAACCACAATTATTTGAAGTTGATACGACAAGCAAACAGAAAGGACATTGTTGGGGGGAGGGGGGAGGGAGAAGGGAGGGAGGTTTTGGTGATGGGGAGCAATAATCAGCCACAATGTATATCGACAAAATAAAATTTTAAAAAAATAAATAAATAATAATAATAATAGATGCTCACTAAATATATATAAAGATTAATTCTATATCAGAGAACTATTCTCTTTTGTATTTTGCTGTTATGATTGATCAGTGTCTTAACCTTGTCTTCTATTTTTAAAAAAATCATTCTCCTTACATTTATTCCTGATATTTATTCCTTTCATTGTGCTTTTCAAACAAAAATAGTCATGCTTTCCTTCTACAATAACCTTTCTTATAATTTTTTTCATGACTATGCTTTTAACCTATTCAACCTCATCAAATAGTCTTTCCAATTTTAGTAAAGATGTGAGTTCAAGATTTATAAAGTTTTCATCTTTCTTCTAAGAACACTGTTTCAAAGGGCCGTAATCTTGTCCAATACATATATTGCTCCATTTTCTTTGTCGTTCATACTAATTTTTTAACAAGTTATGTTATGTGAATTAAATGCATATGATATTCACAAGATCTCACTAGCCTTTGACCAGAAATCCACATTAACCTAGGTCCTGATGTGGTTGTCACACTATTCTTCAAGCGGACTCATCAGAGTGATACACACCAAGAAGTAAAGGAATATAAATAGTATGTTAATTGTAACTTGACTTTTGATCCCAAACCATTATGTAATGCACTAATGATGTGAATGATCTGACATGAAACAGATGGAACCCTATTTGCCTCATTTGCTCTAAACTAGTACTCAAAGCCAAATCTAATAAAATGACCTATTTCCCCCAAGCCATGCAAATACCAAAATTTACAATTACATTGAGATGAAGTGTGCCAGCACATGAGAAAGTATATCTGGAGAGACAGACTGGGAAATGGTATTTATCTCCAATGTCTAGAATTTTCTACCCAGCCATTCCTAAACTGTAGCTACAACTTTTGGCAATGCTGTTATATGAGAGCAAGATGAGATAGCAGGAGGTAACAAGGGTGGACACAGAGGGGGAGAGTAAGAAGGAGAAGAAGAAGAATGAATGAAAGAGAAAAATTCACTTAACAAGAAGCCCCGACCAGCTTACCATATGTTGAGACTGTATTTTCCAAATAGAGCTACAACAAAATATCTTCATTTCTTTTCCAGTGTGGCCTTGCCACTCTCTAAACAAAATGTGAAGTCTGTTTCTCCACCACCTTAAATTTGGGTAAGACCAGTAACTGCTTTGCCTAATAGAATAGGGGAGAAGTGACACTACACCCATTCTAGGTATAGCCCTTAACAGGTCTCACAGCTCCAGCTTCCAAACACTTCTCACACACTGTGGGCATACTCTCTCTCAGAAACCAGTTGCCATGTTATGAAAAGTGAAAATCACAGGGAAAGACTATGCTTTGGTCAACAGGCCCAGCTTAGCTTCCAGAAAACATCCATTGCCAGCCCTGTGAGTAAATCATCTTGGATGTGCATCCCAGTCAAGACCTCAACATCAGCCAACATCAGACATACTATGTGCAAGACCCCAGGGGAGAAAAACCCAGGGCAGTCCAGTCAATTCATAGAGTTGTAAGAGATAATAATAAATTGTTCTTTAAAAGCACTATGTTTAGTGGTGATTTATTACCTATCAATGTGTAACCAGAACATATTTAGAACCTAGAAGTGGAGTACTGCTACAACAAAAACTTAAAATACCTGGCATTGGCTTTGGCATGGACCAGTGAGCAGAGGCTTAAAGGGCCACAAGAAGAGTGTTGATAGGGCCAAAAAGACGGTGAAGAAATTGTTATTGGATGATGGACAAAAGATGACTCAGGTAATGAAGTGGTGGAAAGTTTAATAAAATCATTGTCCATGAAAATATGGAAAAAAGAAAATCTACATAATAAATTGAAGGCTCCAGTGAAGGACACATTTAGGCACCTATTTTCTTTTACCTTCATCTAATAATTTATACATATAGATTTAAAAAAAAAAGGTATTCTTTGATTTTGAGAAGAATTTACAGAAAATATAAAATAAAAGTTTCTCATCCCCAGTTTTTCCAGACAACAAAAAGTTCTCAAAGTAAGAAATGGACTCAGGAAGAACATCAAATTTAGGGGATGGCAGTAAAATGTGGACTCACACTAAAATTAATGTCAAAGGTATAGATTTTGGACTCCTTGTTGATACTTCAGAAATTTAAGATGATGGCTCAGAGACTCTTTAGAATATACAAAAATGTTTCTAAGTATTTTAAGGGTATTGTTCCACAGAGCTGCATAGACAGGTTAAGATAGAGAGGAGCTTGGCTTAAGAAAAATGAAGGTATGTATTCTGTCTAATGGAATTATTATAATTTGATATACAAGAAGCCTACAGAGTTTTAAAAGGAATTACATCAGCTTGGACTAAAAAAGACAGAGACAGTTCATTTTCAGAAGAGTGTCTGGGCCCTCATGTTTTTGTTGCAAACATGTGCCATTTCATACGGTAAATGAAGAATGACTCAAGGCCCTGAGCACCATTTCCAGGGAGCAGGTCATGGCTCTAAGTAAAGAATTGATGACATGTGCCAGGCTGGGTTCCAGAACTGTTACGGATTAGTGACTATAAGCTTCCTATTCTATGCCCCCTTTAAACAGGAGTGCTTATTGTGGATATCCTACATATGTAAACATTATATGTTGAGTCTATAGGGATAAACAACATGACTTCTTTTAATAATTTTTTTTTTTTTATCTCAGAAGAACTACTTGAGGAGCAGCACCCAAGGAATCTGCACAGGGACCTGGTTTAGATAATGAGATCCTGTTGTCATGGAATTGATGCCACAATGATGAGATCTCAGTGGAGCTGGAGGAGAAGGTGAGTACATTTTGATTGTGGGAGGGATGTGAACTGTTTTGGTAAAAGAGCATATGGTAACTTATTACATTTCCAGAAATGGCCACAACAATATCTCCCATCCCACAAGCTCTTCTGCAATGAGATCTTCTCACCTCAACAAAAAGGTAGAGTTTGTTTCTCCACACCTTTGAGTTTGGGCAGGACTAATAACTGCCTTGACCTATGGAATATGGCTGTGTCCGTTCTAAGCATAACTCTCAACTTATCTGAAAACTTCTACTTCTTCCTTTCCTTGAAATATTCTTTAGACTTTCTCATTTGGAACTCGGTTGCCATACTGAGAAGTTCTAGCTACATGAAGAGGCCATGTATAGGCTATGTGGAGAGTGTGATTCCCAGCCAATGGCCAGCATCAGATGTCAGCCATGTGAGTGAGACATCTCAGTCATCCAGCCCCATCAAACCTTCAGTAGACTCAGCCCCAGCTGATATCTGACTGAAACCACACGGGAGACTCCAACTGAGAACCACCTAGCTGAGTGCAGTCAACCAACAGAACTGTGAGAGAAAATAATTTTTTTAATGCTGTTTTGAGCTTGCATATTTTGAGGTAGTTTGTCACACAAAAATAAATGAAAGACTAAATCTCAAGAAGAGAGAGATTGAGAACTGGGCTGAATTTTTCAGTCCTTTGATAGCTCTTCCCATAGGGACTAGAATTCAGTGTTCCATGGGTAATAATCTTGACATATTAATAGGTATTCAATAACTGCTTATTACATGCCAAGATATACATTAATTTATTACATGAATTATCCTACTTCTTCCACAGAGTAGCCTATGAGGTAAGTGTGATCATTACATTATTTTTCTTATCCCTTTTTTACAGGTAAGTAAATCGAGGCTTAGCGAATTTAAATATCTTACCCTAATTCACACATATTAACTAGTGACAGATCCAGAATCCATATGTAGATTTGTCTGATACCAAAACCTATGCCTAACGCTACTGCATAACATGATCTATTTTTACAGGACAGAGTGCCGAGAAACCAAGTCACTCAGAGGATTGGAGAACTCAAAGATTTATTACACTGGCAGGCCCAGAGGAGTTCACACTCCAAAGTCTGAGCCCCAATTCCAGGCTTGCAAAGGGTTATATAGGTTACATTCTTCCAGGGTTTTAGGTTTCGTTTTCTCAGAATCCACCCAGCAGGGGCTAAGCTGATACAAAAGGCAATCACTGTCACAAAAGCAAAAAGCAGAAGTACAGGTGCAGGTTTATGTTTATCTGGGCTTGTCCATATCACTATGACTAGAAAGACCACTATTCTACTGTAAGCAGTAATGTTTCTTGCACTTGGGAGAAGTAAGTCAAGGAAAGTTATTGAGTAACCCCTAGAAGTAAGTTTTCTTCCTCTCTTCTTCCTAAATCGGGAAGTCTGTGTTCGCCATATCAGAGGTGATGCAAAACTACCAGTTAAGTAACCCAGCCTCTTAAAAGGAAGAGGAAGGTACCTGGGTGATGGGTAGTCCCAGAAGGTAACTTTTCTGTATATAGACTCTCTGTTTCTGGTGAGTCTCAGGTACTGGGGCCAGTTTCCACGACACAAATATAATGAGATTATGTTCAACCTCTTTCCTGGAGCTAGAGCTACTAAAATATGTATCAGCCCTGTTGTATCAAGAAAGAGTCACATGGGCGGAAGGTTACAATTTCTCTCTTTATTGTCACATGTACTTTCAACCCCCACACTAAATGCATGGTGTGGGTATCCAACTCTTTGCAGGCATTTGACTGCCATACAAATAAAGAAAAGTCAAATACAGTGGAGTGCTTTTAAAAAGGTCAAATCTATTCTATAGTGTTACACAGTCTTTATTTTTGTGGCCTCCAAACTGGTGTAACAGCATCTTATTCTGTTTTCACATTTTTAGAAAGATGAGTTGTAAGTCACATCTCTTATGCACTCAATCTAGCAAAAATTTTTGACATTTGTGGCCTGTGGGGAGGACTCAATTATTTTCCAGTCTCATATAAATTTTCCTTATTTTTATATTACCTTACTTATCACAGCATTATAATTTCAGCAAGCTTAGGGGTGGATATTATTATCCACGTTTTTACATGTGAATACACTAAAACTCATTGTGGTTGATTAAGGTGTTCCAGGTTACAGAACTAAGAAGTTACAAAGTAAGAGTATGTTGCATGTCTGGTTCTCAGCACATGCTTAATTCTTTACAGATATTACCTGCCATGCTACATTTACAAAAAGAAGTCCAGCCCAGGCATACTGCCAGCACCTCGGGGCCTGCCTGGGGACCTGGAGCATGGAACCAGGGACCACCACCCTCCCAACCAGGCATACCACCAGTGCCTTGGAGCCCATCCAGGTCCTGAGGTATGGAGCCATGGACTGGATCCTCCCTCCCACAACCAGGCACACCACCAGTGCCAAGGAGCATGCCAAAAACATCACCTCCATGTGGGTGGCCCACCACAGCCAACACAGTAAACATGGCTGCTGCGAAAGCAGATAGATGCCACAACCACCACGCAGATGGTCCGCCAGCCACTGGAGTGTATTGACACAAGGAGAGTCACCAGCAGAGACGGAAGGAAAGAAGAGGATGTCTCTTTCCACCAAGGCCATTCCAGAGTGACAAAAAAAGCATAATAATATTGGGGCACCTGAACACACCTCTCAGCATTGGACAGATCATCTAGGCAACAAATCAACAGAGTAACCATTACTTTTTCAGAGGGAGAGAAGAAATCTAGGGTAATTGGGGGGTGGGGAAGGGAGAGGAAGATGGGGAGAGATTGGACAAGGGGCATAAAGAATAAGTATGATTTGTAACAATATATATGCTACTAGTATTGATTTGATCAACATATGTCAACGTTGAACCCAAAAAATATGTATTATCAATTATGATTCAATAAAAAAAATTTTTAAAATAACAAAAAAAAGAAAAGGACTGTAGACAAAATTACTGCATTTAAAAATCTGCTTAGTAACTCACAGATTTGCAAACTGAGTCTCTGAGACTCACTTGATCATTTGTAATATAGTCATATATTATAACTATAAATAATGTAATGTGACTATCATGATGAATGCAAGACTTTGATAGACACCAACACCTGAAAATGAGGATATCTAAAACAAATAATAATTTCATCTTTAAAATCTGCTCTTCTTTTTGTCCTCATTTTTGCTCAGGCATAAAAGCCTCTAGTGTCCAAGTGTGAAGTCAATCTTTGACTCTTCTCTTTTTCACCTTTATTTTTAGTCAGGTATCAAATAATATTAATTCTCTAAACTACCTGTCACAATCTTCCAGTTTTTTTTATTTATATGGCCAAAAAACATTTTCCTATTGCCTAGACAACTATAATTGCCTCCATACTGCTCCCATGCAGAAATGCTTCCATAATAATGATGTTAAATTCTGAAGCTACGCCTGCAATGAACTGGCTTTATCCAGGTTTCATTTCCAAAGTCTAGGGCTCATGTATCTTCTACTGAAGCAGTAGTGATCTATTTTGTATTATGAAGAATATTTTTCACGTTATCCTCCTATGGGCTATTTATAAGCCTCTAAATATTTTTCTTTATCCGTGACTACATGAAACTTTGAAGTCAGGGCTCAACTACCACCTCCTCATGTAGAGTGTTAACAATAAGATCAAATAGCCCCCTTCTTTGACTGTCCCTTTGTACTTTCATTAAAGCACTACTAAACACTGCCTTGAGTTAAAATGATTTGAATGTAAACTTTTACAGAGGATGTAACAGGATAAATACCACTGCATTACTCTTTCCCAAAGTCCTTACATATAGTGTAAGCTCACAATTGTTAAATCAAAGATTATTTTTCTTTCATTTTGAAACATTTTTTTTTTAAGTCCTCCCCAGTCTTATTCTTGAAAGATTCACTTTTAAGACTGTAAACATGAACTTTGGAGTGCATCAAGCAATTTCCAGTGAAGCTCAGGAAATAAATTAAGATGCGACTGAGAAATAACATCAGTCAAACATAATTCTAGAACTAGGCAAACCAGACACGTCTAGTTTCTTTGGGGAGACTCTCAGTGCCAAGCCTGAAAATGATGATGTGTTGGTCTCTTTGAAAAGAGGCTTGTGGGGGCCGGTCTGTGGCTCACTCGGGAAAAGAGGCTTGTGCATCTTGAGTTTTTAGGTACAAAGTGGTCATATGCATGCATCAACTTGCTCAATTTTATGCTTTCTATAGCACATAAAACTTATTGTGCCTGTTTCCCCCCTTTTTAAAATCAGTTTGTAAACAATATTTTCTTAAGTATATCTACACAAGTCATAAATTAAGGCACATGTGCTTTCCTATAAAAATTCAGTTGCATCTCTAAAACTGATACTATCCAAGACTGTAAAATTTCTGTCAAAGTAATAAATGGCTGGGGTTTCACCTTTGGCTTCTTTCGTCTTTAATTAATTTAATAGTTGTTTATTCTTTTAATGGTATTTAGGCTTCCACTAGAATTTTTTTTCCTTAGGGTTATTGCATTTGATGTAATTTTATAAACAAATTGGCCATATAGGCTGAAGAAACCTAGCCATTTTTGGTTCTGAATTGTACTGGAAACGTGTCATACATAGTATGTACACTGCTAGTAGTAAATTGGCTCTTAAAGTAGGATATTTTGAAAATTACATTTGAATAAACTAAATTCATAGGAAAATGAAATTGAAATGCAGACAATGTAATATGTAAGATCAGGAAAAATATAACATTAGAATGCAGTTATTCCACCTATCTTTAAGACAAGGTCTTTAAAAAAAAAATGTGTGTGCATCAGATTACTTATAATACTATATGGATAAGTTCTCAAATTATTAGTATAGTCTATAACATATTTGTTATAATATTAAAAAATCAGCATCTCAGGATGATGTTATAGTTCTCCCCTGGTTTGTGTCTGATTCTGTCACTACTTTTGGCTCACATTTATTTATGATATCTATAGAATCAGCACCTTTAATTCATTCTAGTAGGTCTCCAACTTATGCAGTAGAAGCATGAATAGAATTTGCTGCAGAATCAGTTATGGTGTTACAATGGTTTATTTCCTTTTTAACATGAAATTTATATTTTAAATGTGAGCAAACTTTTAAAATGAGAATTAAAAAAGCTGTCTCTCCCACATGGTCAACGCCTAGAGTACTAAAACTGGACATGTAGATGTCTTCAAATTAGCAGAGCTAGCAAACTTCAAAATGCCTCTGATGCCTTAGACTACTAGAATTTCAAACCGAATTCACTTAGCTTGTGTTTGTCAACAAAGTCAGCAATAGGGATGTCCTCAAATATTTAATACATTTGTATTTGTAAATGACAGCTAATTGTTATATCCCATATTAAAATAAATGTGTTTTATGCACTAAACCTAATATGTTTTTGCATCATTTGTATGAAAGGTTTTAAAACATTTAATAGATACCGTTGAACATTTTAGCATGAAGTTTTATTTAAGATCCCATTCGAATGTTGGCAGACACGTGCCCCAAAATATTTAATGCAAAAATTAAATTGCTACAGCATACTGGCTACTGCTCAGGTATTCTAGAACTAAAATTGGTTGAAATGGATATGCTTATACACTTAAACTGCTTAAAATCCATTTAAAAAATTTATAAAAAGAGACACTTAGACTTCTACTTTCAGTTCCAAAATATAAGGAACTTGGAAATGGTTACTCTCATTCTTACAACAACAAAAAACCTGGACAAACTGAAAATCAGTGACATTTCTTGAACGCATTAGTGAACTGAGGTCTCACCATCCTGAAATCTGGAGAGAAAGGCGAATTCAGAGATTCACAGCTGAGATCTGCCTACCTAGAACAGAAGCTGCTGGAGCCATAAGCTGTTAGGCTTAAATGATAATTTTGATAAATTGCTGAACACAGTGAGAACTAGCATGAGAGTGACAAACTTTTGGAAGCCTCAAAATTAGGAGGACCACATTTTCATGAGTTTTTTTTCCAGGAACCATCAGATTCTTGTGACAATCCAAGAAAAATCTGCTGTAGCCACGGCAGCAGAAGAGAAAGTGTAACACTGTGAAACATGTTCAGAATATTTTCCATGAGATGACATTGTCAGAGCATGATTTCCAACTGGTAAAAGGAATTCCTACCAATTACGATCCCTCTAGTCTAATGATCTCACCTAAGGGGAAAAATAGTCAACATGCTTCAGGATTTCAAGATAATATCTTGGGAATATTGCAGTCAGGGATTGAGTATAAATGGGGGACAGAAACACTTGTGAGGGCCATGACCCAGACACTCAGACCCAAAGAAAGACTAACACTTAATTGCATTATACAATGCTCCCTCTTCCACACTCTGTCACCACACTAAAGCTGCTCCAGTAGATTATAGCTGAAAGAACTGCAATATGCACACTCTCTACAGGTAGCAATATGTAGAGAAGCCCCAAAGTCAAGGGGAGAGAAAAACTAGGACACTAGAGGAATTGGAAACCTCTGGAACCTGCAGATACAAAAAACATCAAACACAGCCCTAGCCAGATTAACATAAATCCTCATATTAAAGGCCTATTTTCTTCAGTTGCTATTTGTCCAATATAACCTGTATGGCTTACAATACAAAATTAAAAGATATGACAAAAGGCAAGGAAAAACATTGTCTGACAAAACAAAGCAACCATCAGAACCAAAAATGCTTGAATTATCTGATAGGGGATTTAAAATAACAATGATTAATATGTTAAAGGCTCTAATGGCAAAAGTAGACAACATGCAATAACAGATGAGTAATATCAACAGAGAGATGAAAACTATAAGAAAATATTAAAAGTAAATGCTAGAAATAAAAAGCACAGTAACAGAGATGAAGAATGACTCTGATGGCTCCTCAGCAGATGATAGATACAGTTGAGGAATGAGTGAGCTTGAAGGTAGGTCAATAAAAACTTCCCACACTACCAAGAGTGAGCCCAATATAACTATGGACTTCAGGTGACATGATGTGCCAATGTAGGCTTCTCATTTGTAATATATGTTTCACTCTAGTGGGATATTGCTAGTGGGAAAGTTGTGTTGTATGAGGGCAGGGGAAATACAAGAACTCTGAATTTTCTGCTGTGTTTTGCTATGAATCTAAAACTGCTCTCAAGCAAACAACAATCTTCCCCAACTGAAGTGCAAAGAGAAAAAAAAAGAAGGAACTGAGGGACAATTTAAAAAGTTATAATGTACCTATAACAGGAATAATAGAAGGAGAAAAGAGAAAAAGAAAAAAGTAGAGTAGAAGAAATATTTGAAGCAATAATGGATGTCTATTAAAATTAATGGCAATTACCAAAGCACAGATTATGGAAGCTCAGAGAACACCAAGCGAAATAAATAGAAAACAAACAAACAAAAAAAACCCACCTCAGCATATCAGACTTGAACTGCAAGCACCAAACACAAAGAGAAAATAATGAAGGAAGCAAGACATAAAGAAGGAGCAAGGATTATCGTAATCTTCTCGTCAGAAACCTGTAAGAATGAAGAGACTTGGGCAAAAAGAATTAAAGTATTTAGTGAAATTTCCCTTCAGAAGTGAAGGAGAAATAATGACTTTCTCAGATGTACAAAAAACTCTGGAAATTCATTGCCAGCTGACGTGCCCTGCATGAAATTTAAAAGACCCTCAGGCAGAAGAAAAATGATATAGGTCAAAACTTCAATCTACATAAAGAAAAGAAACCATCAAAGAAGGAATAAACAGAGGTAAAATAAAATAATTTATTTTCCTTATTCTTAATTGATCTAAAGAATAAGTTTGTTTCATACCAGTCAACTGTATAGGGTAATTATAGTACATGGGTTAGTGAAATGAATGATAGCAATTGATAGGGACTGAATTGTATCCCCCCAAAATTCTCAAGTTAAAGTTCTGACCTCCAATGAGACTATATTTGAAGACAGGATCCAAAGAAGGGAATTAAGTTTAAATAAGGTCATAAGGGTGGGGGCCTCATCTCATAGGATTATGTCCTTTGAAGAAGAGACAGCAGATATCTTGGTTTCTTTCCCACCATATGAGGACACAGCGAGAAGATGAAAGTCTGCAAGCCAGGAAGAGAACCCTCAGCAGAAAACAAATTTGCTTGACACCTTGATCTTGGACTTCCAGCATCCAGAACTGCGAGAAAATAAATTTCTGTTGTTTAGGCCACCTAATCTGTGGGTTTCATTATAGCAACTTGAGCAGAATAATACGGTAATCTGACAAGTAACAGGAGGAATTGGGAATACTCACTCATGAGTACCTGCACTACATTTGAAGTGGTACAGTGTTATTTCAAGGTGGACTTAGATTAGTTAAAAATGTATTTTGTAAAATCTAGGGAAACCACTAAAAACAAAGTTTAAAAAATGCATTTGATATGCTAAGAAAGGTGATAAAATGAAATTAAGTACCTGCTCAATTAAAACCAGGCAAGGCAGAAAAAGAGGAAGGGGAAGAATCAAAGAGAGTGCAGTGGATAGAAAATGGTTACAAAGATAGTAAATAACAATCCAACTATAACAATAATCATTTAAAATGTGAATGGTCTGAAAACATCAATGGAAAATCAGAGATTGTCAGAGTAGATTAAAAATAAAGGAAAAATATCAAATAAGATGCAAAGATATGTTGTCTACAAGAAACATACTTTATATATAAAGATTCAGATTGGTTAAAAGTAAAGAGATGGAGAAAGATGTTAACACCAACCAAAGAGAGATGGAATAGCTAAATTAATTTCACATAAAGCAGATTCAGAAGAAGAAAGATTATTAGGGATAGAAGAGAGCCTTGCATAAAGATAAAAGGGTCAGTTCTCCAAATGATGTAACAATCTTGAGGATGAACAATAGAATATCAAAACACATGAGAAAAAAACTATTCAAACTGAAAAAAAAAATCACTATTATAGACAGAGACATCAACATCCCTATGTCAGTAGTTGATAGATCAATAAGTCATAAAATCAGTATGGATATACTTGACCAGAACAACAACAAAAGACTTGATCTAGTTGACATTTATGGAATTCTCTAGTCAACAACAGAAGAATACATATTCTCAATCTCACATCGAATGTTTGCCAAGATGCGCCACATTCCAGGCCATAAAATATGCCTTAAGAATTTTAAAAGAATAGAAATTATGCAAAGTATACACTCTATCTACAATGGAATTAATTTAGAAATCAATAATAGAAAGATAAATGAAAATCCCCAACAATTTGGAAATTAAACGATGTACTTCTAAATAACCCATAAGGCAAAGAAAATGCCCCAGGCAAATTTAAAAATATTTTAACCAATGAAAATAAAAGATGACTTATTAAAACTTGCAATGCTTATAAGGAAATGTATAGCATTGAAGGCAGAAAGGCAGAAAGATCTAAAATCAGTAATTGTTTCCTAACTTTTTCTTGTTGATTTCTAGTATACTTGAAATGTTCAGTAAGAACCAATTTAACATTGGTTAAATATTAAAGTAGACATCATAATGAGATAAATCCTCCATGTACTCATCGTACGGTTTTAATAATTATCAGTTAATGGGGCTCATTTCCCAAATCCATGTTACCATGAAGCAAATCTCAGACATCCTGTCATTTCACCCATAAATGTCTCACTATATCTCTCAGAGACAAGAGTTTTAAGAAAACATAACCATAATACCATTTTTACAAAGAAAGTTGATTGCTTAATATCTTTAAATACCTAATTAGTAATCAAATTTCCGATTGCCTCATAAATGTCATATTTCTTTTTTACCATTTGTTTTAATCACAGTCCAAATAAAGTCCGCATATTATGATTAGTTGACATGTCTCATATTTCTTCAACAAGTTTTTTTTTTTCCTCACCACATATTTGTTGAGGAAAACAGGTCATTAGTTCTATGGAATATTTCTTCACCTGGAATTTGCTCATTGCATTCTCTGGATATAGTTAAACATGTTCCTCTACTTACTGTCTACATTTCCCATAAAATATACATTAGATTTAGATCAAATTCCAGTACAATTTTGGGGAGGGTGGAAGTGGAATGCTTTATAAGTGATGACCGATGATCAATACTGAGATCCAATAAACTAATTAGGAGTTTTAAAATATTGATATTCTACTTCTACCATTTCTTCATTAATTATTACCTGAAACCTTTTCATAAGGAAAGTCTCCCTATAATATATTATTCTTGCTTAATTTTTTAACGTTACCAGGTTTCAAAATAATGAAGTGATGTACTAGTATTCTGCAACACTGAATAATTAGTATTTTTAAAGTATTATTGTGATTTAGACATATTTGAAAAACATTAGGATTTAAAAATATGTTACATTTAATCAAAGGCAGTTATGTTACTTACTGTTGGTAAAATTGTCCCATATTTGGGCAATGGGATTCTATTCACATTGGCTGTTGAGTTTTTTTGACATAATCATGAGTGTTTATAGTTTCTTAGACTTCTTGTATGACAAGATGTTACAAGATCACCTTGTACATTTTATGTTTGACATCTGAACTTAGCCATTTCTCCAAGGAATTCTGGCTCCTTTTTCTTAATTCTTTTTTTTGAAAATAGCATTTAGAAATCACAATCTGGGTACAAGTGGAGCTTGCTGCTACTGAGCTGTTCACTTTTTCTTAGGCCTTTTCAGTGACAAAGCTACAATGTTTTTATTAAAGACTAAATATATAATGAACTCATAAAAAGTTTTAAATCTGTTAACATAAACTGTTATATAATTACAATATAAAAATATAATTATTGTAAGAAATATAGTAAGAAGCTATACTGAATAAGTATACTAACTATATTACCTAAATTTTCTAAGTTTTTTAGTTTCATGATTTTTTAAAGATTTACAGAAAGTTTCTGGCAAAAGTAAATAAATTTATTGGAATTCAATGACTCAAACCAAAATTATTTTAATCCTAGAAGAGATTATTCATTTTAGTATGTGAATTTTATAGATAAAGGGACTTATGTGCAAATGGAGTAACTGATTTTTCTTAATGAAGGTGACACGGTTCACACTTACATAATTTTATATCTCCTGTTTCCTACCCCAATGCTCCTTTTGGTTCATTCTATCATACAACATCATATTATTTTTTTTTTCACTTTTAAATACTGAACCCCATTAAGTCTTACATGCTGTATAAATGTAACGACATGACAAAGAAACATATAATTTTTCCAAGGGGCATATATTATTAATAATGGAGGGATATTTATAATTGATAATTATTGGTGGGTTCTGTTTTAAGTATTTAAAATAGGTACCTTATCCTCAAACAATTGCAGATAAATCTACTATACAGCCCAGCTATCCCACTGCTGGGAATATACCCAGAGGAATGGAAATCATCAAGTCGAAGGTATACCTGTTCCCCATTGTTCATCGCAGCACTCTTTACAATAGCCAAGAGTTGGAACCAGCCCAAATGTCCATCATCAGATGAGTGGATACAGAAAATGTGGTATATCTACACAATGGAATACTACTCAGCTATAAAAACAAATGAAATACTGCCATTTGCAACAACATGGATGGACCTTGAGAGAATTATATTAAGTGAAATGAGTCAGACACAGAAAGAGAAATATCACATGTTCTCACTTATTTGTGGGAGCTAAAAATAAAAAAAAAAAATACACAAATAAACTGGGGGGGAAGTTGACATGACAAGTGAACAGATACGAGGTTGTTGGGAGAGAGGGGGGAGAGGGAGGAGGGAGGGAAGTTTCAGCAATGGGCCACAATAATCAACCACGTTGTATATTGACAAAATAAAATATAATTAAAAAGAAAAATAAATAAATAAAAAATAATAAAAGTAAAAAATAATAAATAATAAAAAAATAAAAATAAAATAGGTACCTTAGAAAATGATTTTCAAAATGTTTAGCCTTGAAATTTTTTCAAATAAAACTTTAAATTATCTCTTAGATTGTAAAGACAACTGTGAAAGTCATTTTTCTAAATATTAACCTTTGGAGATCATCTGGACAAACTTTCTTTTTTCCAGTCTTGTTAAAACTACTCTAAAACTTTCCAATATTATAACAACTCCCAAATGGAGAAACTGAACAGACTTTCATTCTTTGCTTCTGAAACTTTTATTAATTGCAGTAAGCCTCCTATCAGGACAGAAGGAATACATTTTGTCCCTTAGTTTCAGCTTTTCAATGGCAGAAAATTGCTTCTAGGTATATCATTAAATATTGGTGTGCCTACTCATTTTCTCCTGTCACCAGAAGATACCACTTGATCCCCTATCAGTGCCTGAGCCTCCTTTTCATTCAACATATGATTAGCTAGGATATGGATCAGACAGATACGGCTGCATGAAATTATACAATACCTGCATCTGCACTGATTTTTCGAGAACAGATTTTATGCAGACCAATAAATCAAACCTATGAAGCAATCTCTATTACACAATTATCATAATACTCTAATGCTCCCATTTATTAAAAAATAAAGGTGAAATGCTTTCTGTTAATAATTAGACCTTTTTCAAGTTTACTTATTAAATCTTTACAACTGTACCCATACAAGGTTGAGGTGTTTAGCCTCTGGAAAGAATAGCATTACGGATAATGACAAGTACTGAAAGGAAGAGATTAAATTAGACACAGAGGTCAGCCTATTACATTTTGAAATTCAGGCCATTTTCTGTATTTGTAATTTTTCCATTTTGAAAAGTCCTCTTACATTTTTAATTTATAATGCGTAAGTTGCCTCTAATTTCTAATATATGAAGGATATAATTATAGGATATCGTAAGAAATGCTATCAATGTTTGAAATGGATTAAATTAGATGCCACACTACATATTCATTATTAAAATATTTTTATATGCAGCAATTGAAATTGTGAATGATTACTTTATTCTCCACTTCTTTTGATCACATTTTGACATTATATTGGTCTATGGTACCTGAATCAGTAGAATTCATGTTACATCTTTCTTGTATTAAAACACATATTATATTTTGCTGTTTTCATTGCAGGTGTGAGTTCATAGTTCTCATTATTAGGTTAAAGCAAGCCAAAATAGTTTAAATCAAAAAACACTTTGATTCCCATATCTCCTGATTAAATTATATAGTTTTATGGATAATTTTCACTGAAAAAATATGCTTTTTTGTTCTCTTAAAAGTTCTGCACATATACTCACATAATATGGAAAATGTGTTCGTATCATATTGAAGTTGAGTCTACAAGACACTGAAATGATTGACTCAAGAAAACTGGAAAAAACATTTTTAAAAAATATATAATTTGACTGATAAATTAATCCACAAATGCAATCAATCAGCTTGCCCAATATGCAAACAAAGGTTGAGGTGGATACGTACTGACACATAAAAATATAAAAAAACAATGATTTTGATGGTCATTTTCCAAAATCTATAATCAATAAAGCTAAAACTAATCTAGAGAAAATTTCTTTTTTTGTCCATTGTTGCATCAACAGTCTTGACAAAGTACTTTCAGCAGAGGTATCTGTAGGCCTTTGCCTTGAAAAGTGATATTGTTCTATTCATTTTACTCCAAGTCCATCGTTCTAAACACACAAGGCCAGTTTTCACTATATGAGATATTTTGTTAGGATGTTCATGCAGCACTGGTAGTCCATTTATTTCTCTCTACTATTGTGAAACATATGCACTCTATTTCTGATCTTTTAGTAATTTTCATAGAAATTTTAACATGCCTTCTAGGCATATCAAACTCTAAATTCCAAGTTGTGTTTACCCTTCTATTGGGTACTTTCGTTCCTATCATTCCCCTCCTGACTTACTTGCTATTATTTTAGGGTATTTTAGTTCCATCTTGCTGTTATTTTGGGGTATTTTTGTTCTATCTTAAATCACAAGAAAAATTATTATTTCATTTTAGAGTCAATATTTATGTAGATTTATAACTATCTTTGACCCTTGGTTTGTTTACCATACCTTCCCTCAGATCTTCTAGTTGGGGTCACTTTTCCTCTGCCTGAATGATATTATTTATCATTTTATTTAGCAAGGTTCCTTTAGTAGAAAACTCAGCACTGTTGTTGTTTGACCATTCTTTGGAGGTTAACTGTCTTCTCTCTCAAGCTGCTTCTGATTTTCTTCTTTGCCTGTGGTATTCTGTAGTTTTATTATGATATGTGTCTAGATGAGGATTTTTTTCAATTCTCCTGGCTTAGAATGAACTTGACAATGAAATTCCTGAATGTGTTCATTGTTGTCTTCATTGGGGAGTAATTCTCCATGGGTCTCTCTTACGTTTCTGTAATTCTTGCGAAGAGACGTTGGCAGCTTCATTCTAGGTTATCTTTTCATAGATTTCTGCATAGAAATCATCCTTACAATATAGATTGTCACCCTCTGAAACAAAGGACAGATCTACTTCCTGACCAGGATAATAAAGATATCATCTCCCTCCAGACAAACTTTGGGCAGGTTTGCTAGTATCACCTTTAAAATCTGGGGTTCTCTAAATGAAGTTTCCTCAGCTTCACACAATCTGCTGTGCGTAGTATCCTCCCACGCCTCCCTCTGCCTCAATCTTGTACAGCTATGGAGTAAAACAGAAAAGAACTTATGCAAACATTAAGTTCAAGATTCCTACTGTGCCATGAGTACTAAAGTCCTCTGTGATCCAGGTGCCAGCTTCTATAAAGCTATGGCAGACTAACTTGTTAGCTTGAAAGTAGAGTAAAATCTCAACTCCCTCAAAGTTCCTGATGGGCTTTTATTAGTTCAACAGAACTCTTAGCTATTATGTCTTTGTATTTGCTTCTTGTTACATTCTCTTTCTTCTCTCTTTCTGGAACCCCAATTAATATTCTTAGTATTTTTTACTTTATTCACCTTCTTCCCTGACATTTCCTTCATATGTTTCACTTTTTTTTTTCCCACATTTCAATTAATGTCTTCAGATATATCTTCCAGTTCATTAAAACTCTAATCTACTGTATTAGTCTGCTAGAGCTGCCATAACAGAATACCATAGACCGGGTGGCCTAAACAACAGAAATTTATTTTCTCACAGCTCTGGAGGCTATAAATTCAAGATCAACATGCAGACCGGGTTGGTTTCTGGTGAAGCCTCACTCCTTTGCTTTCAGAGCTGCCTTCTCACTGGGTCTTTATGTGGTCTCTCTTCCATGTGTTCACATACCTAGAATCCCTTTCTCTTCTTATAAGGACACCAGTCCTATTAAACACTCCCAGCCATTCATGACCTCATTTAATCTTAATTTCCTCCTTAAAGGCCCTATCTTCAAATGCAGTCTCATTGGAGGTTAGGACTTCAACATACGAATTTGGAGGGACACAATTCAGTTCATAACATCTATTAATAGCCATTTTTTGGTTCACCTTTGCAAATATAGAGCATCTTATTTTCTGGAAGAAGGCAAAAGAAAGTCTTATGTCCAGTGGTTACTATCAGAGAAAATGAGAGATTAAAAGAGAGGGGGGAAAACTTTGACTTTTTATTTTATTTTGTATGTTTCGTGTTATATATTTCTGGATGGCCTGAGTTTTTATCATATGAGATAGACTCTAAGGTGGCTCCTCATAATCCCTGCATCCTGGTACATATGACTTTGTATAACTCTCTCCCCTTGAGTGTGGACGATGTCTGTGACTTGCTTCTAACCAATAGAATAGGCAAAGGTGATGAAATGTCACTTCTGTGACTATGTTAAGTTATGGGAGGTTTCCTCTTGCTTGCAGGCTCACTCTAGAGCCTTTCTTTCTCCTTACTGACTTGATAAATTAAGTGGCTGTGTTGTAGCCCATGTGGCAAGGAGTTGAAGATGGACGGTAGACAGCATCCAGCCAAATCTAGGCCTTCAGTCTTATAATGGCAAGGAAGCAATTTCCTCGAAGGCCAGAGTGAACTTGAAAACAAATTTACTGCCTTTCAAGGCTGAAGATGGGAACTCAGTCCTGGCCAACACCTTCACTGCAGTCTTGCAGATGACCCAGAGAAGCTATGGCCAGGCTCCTAACCCACAGAAACTGTGAGATAATAGAGGTATTGTTTTACATTGCTATGTTCATAATAATTTGTTATACCACATTGAAAATTAATACATGATTAACTTAATTTAAAATATGAAATATGTTAATAAAAAGTTATATCTTCATATTGTAACAGGATAAATATCTGTAACATTAATTTTTAAGTCTTTTTCTCATTTTAGTAAATACATTTTTTATTTCTGGAATTTTTATTTTACTATTTTATATATGCTTGGTCATTTTTATAATCTGTTTGTCTTTGCTCATTTTTCTAATTCCTCCATTCCTTTCTTTAAAAGGTACTTGTTTTAAGCTGTGTCTGTTTAATCTTTTACATTATTATGTTTCTGAATCTGCTTTGTATTGTTTCTGCTGGGTCTTGCTTGTGATATTTTGCTTTATGAGTTTTCTTATTTCCTCCTATGAAGGCTTACATTATCTGGAATGTTAAATATGTTAAGTATTTGAGGTCTGTTTGGAAGTGGGTTTCTATTCACACTCAAAGTGACTGAACACAAATGCACTATTTCTTTTGCAAAGTCTGTCTAGTCCCCTTATTTTTGATAATAATGACAATAATTACAACAACTAACACCTATGTAGGGCATACAGTGTACCAGATATTGCTCTCAGTGATTTAAGTACATTATTTAATACTCAAAAGAACCCTGTAATGTAGGAATTATCATTATTTCCTGTTTACAAATGATGAGATTGAGACACAGACTTTAAATTATTTGCCTAAGGCTACACAGCCATTTGGCGGTTGATCTAGGATCCATGGTGCTTTTTGGTTGATATTCCTGTATTAGTCCATTTCTGCTGCTTATAACAAAATACCAAAGCAGGGTAATTAATGAAGAAAGAATATTTATTGTTTAGTTTCAGAGGCCAAGCAGTTAAAAGTCCAGGGAACACATCTGGTGAGAGCCTTGTTGGTGGGTAGTGACTCTTCACAGCAAAGCAAGGTGTCACATGGCAGATGACAGAAGTAGAGAGAGCACTAATCTCCTCATGGATTGTCCTTTTAAAGCCATCAGAACCACGCCCATGACCACCATTGAATAATCAATGGATAAATCCATATAATTGGGCATGGCCCTCGCAATCTAATTACCTCTTAAAGGCCCCACATTTCAATTACCATAATAGGATTTCCCAACATCTTAACACCATCACAGTGTAGATTAAGTTTCTGATACATGGACTTTGGGGGACACAAAACAACCCATAGCAATTCCCATAAATAGCTGGTTAATATAGGAAATCACCACTCCTTTCTTCCCAGATACACATATATATTCATGGGTTCTATGTGTTAACTGTCACATATCATAATAATCAATAGAAATAAATTTTGCTATAAATCCTAAATCCTTCATTTTTACTGCTAGACTAATTAATGGGCTAGAGGTAATTAAATCAGCATAAATATCATAGCTGAATTTCATGAAAAAGATCAGAAAATGTTATGCCCATTAATAACTTCTGTAGCTATTCAAGCAAATATAATGCAATAAGGATAATTAAATCTTGTGCTTCAGGGAGCAAGTGAGTTTGCTTAAAGAACAGAAAAGAAAATATGCCTTTATTCTCTGCCCTAGGGAGAATAGTGAAAAACTGACTAGGTATATTAATGGGGTACTAGAAAGGGTAACATCTGCTATTTTCTGAAATATCAGAGCTTTGGCTGAAGTAGAATTAACCAATTCATATCTACTATTGAATTGTAATAACTCTTATTTACAATGTGGTAGAAACAGGTTCTGTTTTAATTTTATTTTAGTTTTAATTTATTATTATGGTAAATAAAAAAATGCGTGCTATCTCATAAATGCACCAAAGAGTACATTTTTGAAGCACTTGGGTAGGAAATGTTTCTAATGATATTTAAATTCTGTTTTCAAAATTTATTTTAATGGCGTTGAGTACTCAAAGGGAAAGTTTACTTTTTCCTTTCATAGTTTCCACAGTAGCCTGAATCTGATTTGCCAATGGACTACTGCAAGCATTAGAAATAAACACAGAGGTAAAAAACATATAATATGATGAGTCTGAAATGCCAAACCAGTACAGAGCAAAAATCTTTAAATATAATTCATAGAAAGCAGTACCATTTTTAATCCTTTAAGAATGAAGATGCTCTCGTACTGGCAGCAATTACCAGAGTTGAGTGTATATAGTTTCAAATATAATGCATGAAAAAAGATGATAATTTCTAATTTTAAATATATGCCTGCTTGCAAATTTACCAATCTATCTACCTTAGTGGTCTCTTATATTAATAGCAGTGAGTTTTAATAGGCCGAAGAGCTCTAATTTCAGTTCTCAATTTCAGGTTCTAAGTGTATTTTTATTTTAATATCACCCTAAAGTTTAATTTTATTTCTATCTGCCCTCAGTTTTTTTCATGCCTGGGCCTCTGTACTATGCCAATTTGCATGTATGAATTAATACTCCAAATAATGCTTGAAAGTTTAATCTTATTAAATGCCTTTAAATCCAACACCTTCCAATTAACCCATATGTTATCAAAATCTCATATTTGCTGCCTACCAGGCTGTCTCTGGGTGTCAAATGGACCAACTGGTTCCCTTAAAAACACAGAGTGCTGAGACAGGGCAATTTATGGGAAATTTTATCTCCAAAGATACTCACTTTTCCACTAACACAAGACTCCATGAATTATACAATTTATTGGTTGAATAATGTATGGTACGACTTTACCATCTGATACAAGTCTCCTTACACATGAAGCTGTGAGGGGGAATTCAGAGCAAGCCCAGTTGCCTACCCATTCTCAATAGACAGTAATTCAAGGCCCCCTTTTGCCGTGGTCTAGGTAGGAATAATTGACAATGGGGCTTCCAAAACTACAGCACTTCCAAATCTCTGAACATGGGTCTTAGGGAGAGATATTCCTGTGCAAGTTTCTTGGGTTTGTCATAATTGTTCGTTAATACTAACCTACTAAATCCAATTTTGCTTCTTTTACTAACAGATATACCACAAATTTTTATTTACCTGCAAAAGTAAATAACAACAGCTTCTCATTATATATAATCTGGGTTTATGACACAAACTTGCTCTACTCCCGCACCTTGAGAGTGTGTGAAACTGTGTGTGTGTGTGTTTGTGTGTGTGTGTATACTAAAAGTAAGGAGCAGGTGCCTTTTAAAATAGGTAATATGTTTCTGAAGAAAATGTGCCAATGTTGGCTAATTGAGGCTGTTGTAATAATTACAATAGAGTGATTAATAGGACATTGCAACTGCTGTTACAGCATTTGTTGTGTAAAAGAATGTTTCCAAAAATTAAAAATAGAACGCTAAAATGATTATTTTAAAATTACTGCATGTGCTTAGCAAATAGAAAATTCTTTTTAAAATGAATATTTTCAAGAAACATTTCAAAGAGGAAAATCTGGACTAAAATCATCTTATTAAATATAACAATTTATAATATGTTTTTCTTCTAATTAGTAATAAAGTTTAACATCCAAAATTTACTGTTGAAATTATCAGATACCACTAGATAGCTATACAAGTAAATCATTATGTCATTATAAATAGGATATTCTAACAGCCTAATTTCTGTGTTAATGGTAGAATTATACATAACAAAATTATAGATGGAAGATTTCATCAGCTTTTAAAACCTGTGTGTCATCAGACTATCAAATCAGTGAAAATGTAGTTCTTTTAATATGCCCAAAATAGGTATAAAATGAATTTAAACTCATAATTTGGTTGAGAATAACATGGACCATAATATAATGAATCACTAGTGTGCCAATCCTGTATTGAGGCTTTACATATAGTACATTATATACTCATTATAAAAAGGTTAGTTGCATATTTTTACTACAATTTTAAATATAAAGTATGACGAAGAGTTAATAAATGGTTAAAATCTTGGTTTAGCTACTTAATATGCTCTTTTTAAAAAGCTTTTTTATTATTATTTTTATTGGTTATGAATATACTTGAGATACATACTTAATACACTCTTAAGCACTAGGCTATGATTCAATTACTAGCTACATATTTAGAGCTTATGATCATGTCTTCCCACAAACATCTGATTCTTTCTCCTTTCCTCATCAGAAAACTTGGATAAGTTTTACTCAATCATAACGTCAGGCACAAAGTCCAGAATCTCATGATCTGGATGAGCTCTAGATGCAATGCCTCTTGATCTGAGGACTTGTGAAATAAAAGTCAAATAATCTATCATATAATGATGGAACAGGTACAGCATAACCACAATAAATTCCTCCATCTAGAAGGGAGAGAATGGGAGGTATTTAGCAGTTACTGTTCCATAGCAATTCTGAAATCCCACTTGGCATTACCTGGGAGTAGGAAATACTCCTTGACTTAAGATGTGGGAGGAAGTTTGTAAGTTTGTTCTCAGCTCTGCCTTTCAGGAGTTCATTTCTTTTTCATCATCCTCCTTGGCTAATCATAAAAAGGAGATTGAAGAATACATCTGTTTTTGGCAACCTGTTAACTGTTTGTAGGAATTTGGAGACTAAGAAGTCTTTAATAGAACTCTCAACCTCTTCAGGTCTAGGGTGGCAGTGATTTTTGTTAACACAATTCTATTTTACAAGGTTCCAAGTTTTCTATGTATTTTTCAGATTTTCTATTTGCCAAAATCAATGTCCAGAATTCTTTCTACAAATCTCTCTCTGTTTAGATTCAATTGTATGTATTTTGGATATATCACATTTTGATAAAAATACTACTTTAATCATTCTAGCCCCACTTTTATCTTTTGATATACTTGGGTTGTTGCTAAGTCTATTTAGAAAAATGTATATAGAAAAATCATGTCATAGACTTTTAGACCCTTCCACTCTCTCCTAAAAAGCATTGTGAAAATATTCTGGTATGTTCAGGTTACAGTGTCAGGCAAGCTGCCTCACTGGACAACCTTTCTCCTCCTGATTGACATGTTAGTTATTTTAGAGGCATGATCTACAAAGCCTGTTAAATATTTTAGAAATTTTAACAAAAAGTTTTATGACAACACTCTCAACATCTTTATCCTGAGATGGTTTATAATGGTAACCCCCTGAATTAGGCCTTTACCTTGAGGCTGTATCTTAATGGTCGTGACTTTAATTTGGTGAAAAACAGTTTCATTTAGCAACTCTGCAATTCTGAACTGTCGCTACTATTTCTAAACACTGCTTGTGAACTGGCTCTTTTCATATTTCATCACTTTCTTGTAGTTTATCAGGTATATAACCTTCGGAATGAGGCAATAATTTTATTGAATATTTCAGTACAACATACCAAGGGTCACAATTTTTCTAGCGTCTCATAATATTTTTCTCACTGTTTTTCTGGTCATTTGTAGCAGTTTTATTGCAGCCCACAGGCTTGATCAATATCATTTTTTAGGTTTTTGTTGCAGTGGTGTCTCATTTCCTGGTAGCAACTTCTGTAATGGTCAGTTATGGCTGTAGTAAAGCTGTATACTGTATCACCCCAAAACTCAGTGACTTAAAATGACAATCATTTGTTCCTATTCATGTGTCCACAAGTCAGCCGGGTTGTCTCTGCTGATATCTGCATGGCTTAACTAGGCTTAGCTGCTAGCCACGTGTATGGTCGCATCTATTCTGCATGTCTCTCTTCTGAAATCAGTTGGCTTCCTGGAGTGAGTTGTTCTCATGGTGGCCAGAAACACAAAATGGCAAGCTCAACCACACAAGTACATTTCAGTTGTGTGCTTTAGTCACATCAGCTAACATCCCATTGCCAAACCAAACTACATACCCAAGCTCAGAATCAAGAGGCAAAGAAGTACACCTAGTATTTAGGATTTGCAAAGTCACAAGGCAAGATGCAGATACAAGGAGGGATAAAGGATTGGGGCCCAAAGCTTGATCTGCTCCAGCAGGTCTGAACCTTCCATTTTGCTGGCCAATATATTCCTAGTAAAGGAGAGTCAGGGTTACATTGCTTTCTTTTTTTTTTTTTGTCAGCAAGTCTGCAATGTTAACCAATGATGACACTTATTGTAAGGCCTTGATTCTTTTGGCATATTTGAGTTGTTGTTATGTCTGTTTAGAAAAAAATATAGAGAGAAAAATTATATAAGCTTTCAGACCCTTCCACTCACTTCTAAAAATCATTCAGAAAATTTCTGGTAAGTTCAAGTCATAATGTCAGGCAAGCTGCCTTGCTGGACATATGGCGTTGCTTGGCATTCTGTGAAAATATCACCAAGACCAAATGTCTCTCTATCAGCATCAAAGCATATACTATGTGTGTCAAATACTATCTTACCACACTGGGAAAGATTTCACTAATGGATGCATGTAGATCATTTGATCAGTCATATATACCTTTGACTGTGGGTGTTTTTACATCCCAGATGTGTGAGGTAGCCATGACTCTCACAGCAGTAAATATTTGTGGAAAGAACAGAATCTGTGCTACATATAGTAGATGCACTTGCTAGAATTTCACAATGGAGTCTTCTGAGTGTGGAAAAGAAGATAGCATCTCTTAACTGGTAACCTATTCCAGAATGTGTGTATATGTGTTCAGATGTTGTTCAGCTCAACAGATGGTTGATAGATGGACACAAGCACCTTACTGACTATAAAGTGTCAGACCTGTGCCAAGTCCACTAGAAAAGATGGCCCTGGTTAGCATATTGGGGATACAAAATTCCTCTACAGATTAGTATCAAACAAAGGTAAGAAGTGCAATGGATCTGCTAATGTCATTCTTACATATCAAAAAGTCTTAAAGGAATCTCTTAATACAAAGGCCTGGAATTGAGGAGCAGAGAAAGTTTTTCTCATTTGATCTGACAGAGAGCTGCCAAAGTTGTAAATCAACATTTATCCAATGATCATCTATATAACTGCTTGGTTTTCAGGCAGAAACAAAAAGACAGAGAGCTTTTACTCTTCTCTTTACTACATCTACACTTGCAGGTGTAGCTTATTTTGCAGGCGCAACTGTGGAAGTCATTGTTGGGCCAACAGTGACCTCAGCCTTCACACAGTCCAGAAGCACATGGTCATTTACCAATGGAGAAGGGAAAGTAGCAGTGAATGGTAATAGAGCAACATGAAGCCTCAGAACACTACCCTGGATCTTTGGGCATATATCTGCATGTGTTTTTAATACAACTGCAAACTGCAAGTGGTAGGACTGAGCAGGGTGTGAAACCGATAGCATAATGAAGGTTGTGATTTCCACATGGCATAGAGTGATAAAAACCGGGTTATCTTCCTCTGTGAGACTAAGA
Source organism: Cynocephalus volans (assembly GCF_027409185.1). Taxonomy (NCBI): domain Eukaryota; kingdom Metazoa; phylum Chordata; class Mammalia; order Dermoptera; family Cynocephalidae; genus Cynocephalus; species Cynocephalus volans. The sequence goes on along the minus strand of NC_084462.1, from coordinate 124,280,409 downwards.
ATCCCTTCTACCTATGGAGTAGACATTTTGAAGAAGCATCAGATCTCCTCATGGAAAGTACTGCATGCAAAATTTGTGACTTGATGAAACCTATTTAGAAACAGAAAGTATTCACAATAAAGGCATGTGTTTTTCTCAATTTCCATATACTTTTAAGCAAAAAAACAAAAAAAAAACCAAAAAAACACTTTCATTAAAATATCAGACAGTAATAGAGGTTCCCAGACAGTAGTGTATTAATTCCTAGAAAGTCAGCAGGAAAATGAATGGAAGAATTGTGGGAGAGGAAAGTCATTGCCACATGTCTCTCACAGTATGACCCTCTCCCACCTCTGGGCTTTAGGTAATATGGAAAGGCTTGAGACAATACAGTCTATGTTTTATTAGATGCATTGGTTCCTGAGATAGGCACCTTGAGTTAAGCTCTTTTTCTATTACGCACTGCCTGTCTGACCTTGGGCAAATCTTTTAAATGGTTCTTTCTCATTTTAAAATGGTTATCATAATTAGTACCTATTACATATGGTTGTTGAGAATATTAAATAATTTTATGCAGGCAGTGACGTTATCCTAGTACCCAGTAAAATGTAAATACAGAACAACTAGTACCATTCTTCTTCTTCTCCTTATCTTTCTTCTTCTTCATTCTTTTATTCATTTTTTTCCCTCTACCCATTCTTCTGCTCTTCCTCTTCTTTCTTCCCCTCTTACATCCCCAAGAATCTGGATGCTTGCATAGACATTATATACAATAATTATGTGATGAGCACACAAGATTGGACCCTACAGGAAAAGTAGTGAAAACAATACTGACCTGAGACTCAGATTGCACCTACCTAAGGATGTAGAGATAAGACTGAAAAAGTCTTAATATCTGTAAAATTGTCTGTTTCTTGTGGTCCTATAAATAGCATTGGAGCCAAACACCAAACAACTAAATTGTGGACCATGTTAATGTTAATTGCTTAGCATTGCTTAGAAGTTCAGCTATACATCCATCTATTTGGAACACAACTTGCAAAGACATGTATAATTTTAAATAATTTCTTGGCTTTGCCCTATTGCCCACCTTTGTTCTAATTGCTCTATTATTTTATCAACTGGAGACATATCTTAGAAAAACTACTGGACTATGTGTCCAATCCCAAAAATACTTATAGCTAGGCTATTATGAGTATTTTTCTTAATACTGGAGTATAAATGAAATAATCATATATTTTGTTAACATTCAGTTCCATAAAATGTAAATTTATGGTGCTATGAGGAAAAGAGACTATTGCATGGTGCTTTATACTTTATAATGTGCAGATATGATGCTGTGTAGTTTACCTCTAAGGAAATAAGATCATTGTATGGAGCTGTAAACAACTCAGGGCTTTATTTTTCCTTATTATAAAATGTCAGAAGGTAGGCAGGTGCTGACATGTATATGAACTGGTAATGGCTATCAGGACTAAGATCTCTGTATTAGTCTGTTTCTGTTGCTTATAACAAAATACACAGAACTAGGTAATTTGTAAGAAAGTGATATTTATTCCTTATGGTTTCTGAGGCTGGGAAGTCCAAAGTCCAGGGAACACAGCTGGTGAAGGTCTTTGTGGTGATGACAGTGACGGCAGGGTATCACAATGTGAAAATGGTGCTTCTTTTTAAAGCCCTCAGAACCATGCCCATGACCACCACCTTTAATCCATTCACTACTGCACAGTCCTACAATCCAATCACCTCTTCAAGGCTCCACCTTTCAATTACTATAACAGGATTTCCCTCCCTCCTAATAGTGACAGTTGGGGCCAAGTATCTAATACATAAAACCTGGGGGACACAATTCAAGCTTCAGTGAGTTTAGGGGAGACATAATTCAATCCTCTACAATCATCTTATTTTTACCTTCAAAGTGTGAAGGTAATCAAAGAAGCCACATCTCTCCAGTCCCATATTAGTATCTGAAGCAAGAAGAAAGCAGAGGAGCAATAGGAAAAAAAAAAAAAAAATTGTACTACCTGATACTTCCCCTCTTCTAGGATTCTTTCCTGGAAACTCTACTCAATGACTTTTGCTTATATGTCATTTGGTAGAACTAAGTCACGTGGCTATTTCCACCTACACGGAAGATTGAGAAATATAAATTTTTAGAGGTTTTTGGTGGTTACAACAAAATTGGAGTTTGACTAGTAAGGAACAAAGTAAGCTACTTATTATGCAGGTAACAAGTGATCTCTCCTGCAGTTCACATTTTGGCTCTCCTATGTCCATATACAACATTTATACATGCCTTATGCCTTCCCATGCGTAAGGCATGCTTCTCATCTCCTCAAAGGAAACAGCCACAAAGCCTTATCTCGCTGGCATCTGGGTCAAAATATCTCAGCATGATATTTAATTCTTCCCATCTGCATATGATTCCTTGTGGTTTGATGACATACAAACTAAATTTCAAGTTACCTACTCTGGACACATAAACAATAATGCAAGAGAACAAAAATAAAATTAAGATGAACTACTATTAATAATAGAGAATAATGGGCAACACACAGCACTCACAGGTCTCTAGTAATTATAAAATTTTGATAGAGTGTAGTAACAAGGATTTCCTGCCTTATCAGTGTACAAATTGTCTTGGTTAGACAATCGGGCTATCTCTTATTCTACATACTAAGAATATCTGCCTTAAATATTTTACTCAAAGGCTACAGTTGAAGAGTGTTGGGAAAAACAGCCTTTATAGAGACTGAGTAGTTTTCACAGCCTCTCCCTTGTTGATTCCAGTATAGGGTCACAAAATGTATTCTGGTTATTAAAATCACACATTCTTTGGACTGAACAGAGAAACCTGTATCAGACTAATGCATCCAACTTCCAATGAATACAAATCTAAAGCATAGATTAAAAACAGCAAACTTCAGGATTTGAGGAACAAAGATCAACCAGAGAAGAGAAAGACATTGAGGTGTGGCCCATATTTCCTCCAGGATATCTGTAAATTTCCTGTGCTGTGAAGAGAAGACAAATGTCTACCTGTCCAGGTAATTGTGGGAGTCTTGCTGGGCTGTGGAGGCAAAGAATGGAGTAAGAATGCCAAAATGGCAGGGCCCTAAAGGGAGAATCATAGTTGTGAACCTGAAAGTATCTATTCAGTTTCTCCTCTAAGGATTTGCCAAATCCTAAGCTTCTAATGCAATGAGCAAACTATGAAAAAAGAAAAAAAAAATACATAAAATAAAAGAAGCAGAAAGCATCCCTTGGAGGCTAAAAGTCTAAGCAGAGATTTGACAGTTTCATAGAACTGGGGTGATGAAAGTTGGTCCACAGCTCAAAAGATAGAGAGACTTTATTAGAAACACAAGGTTCCAACTGAAACTTCAGAAGAGCTATTCCCTAGATGTAAATTGTTCCCAGGAGTAGAAGCCTGAAATCAACTCTCAGCTGGGTCAAAGCCATCAGCATGTAATCTCTCCCTCTGCCAGAAGAAAATCAAATTCTTTTAAATCAGTGAAGAAGATAATATCATCCAGGGCCTCTACAATGTTCACATACAATGTCAGGAATTCTATAAAAAATACCAAGCATGCCAATAAAAAAGTTTCAAGAGGCTCCATGAACTTCATATGAATTAATATTAGCCTATGTGTTGAGCCTTTAAATTATTGGATTTTGCAGTTAAAGATCCATCTGAGGTTCATGGAGTCTCCTTCTTATGTTTTATTAGTTTTATAAATGTCCTAACCAACATACTACTTTAGTCCCAATTTTATGTATGCTAGTCCTTTTTCCAGTATGTCTATATGCATCACATATTCTTTTTGTATTTTCTATTCCTTTTTCCTATTTTTCAATCTTGTTATTCAATAATAATTTCTTCTCTTGTAACACAACCCTATAGATTAGGTACTGTAATTACTCTCATTTTACACACAAGGAATCTGAAAATCAGAAGTTAAGTAACAGTAACCAGTAACCAACCCAATATCACAAAACTGTGATTCTAATCTGGACAATTTGGTTCCAGAATCCATGAATCTAATGTTTATTCTATGCTGCCTTTCACAAAATAAAGTGATGGGACTCTCGTTTTATAACACAGAGACAGGAAGAAAAGATTTCAAAATATTAACATGCTTTACCTTTGCTCACTCATATTTTTTAAATTGTCCAAATTGTGTATAAATATTACTTTGATATGTGAATTATATGTATTAGTTCATTTCTGTTGCTTGTAACAGAATACCTGAAACTGAGTAGTTTATAAAGAAACAAAATTTAGTTTTTACAGTTTTGGAGTCTGGGAAGTCCATGGGCCTGGATGTGCAGCTGGTGAAGGCCTTCTTCTGGGTGGAAACTCTCTACCGGGACCCATGGTGATGCAGGCAATCACATGGGAAGAAGAGCATGAGTAAGAGAGTTAACCTTCTCTTTTACCTTCCTTATAAAGCCATCAGAACCACACCCATGACCACCCATTAAATCATCAACTCATTATTCCATGAATGGCTCAATCTATTTACAAGGGCACAGTCCTCACCATCCAATCACCTCCTAAAGGCCCCATCTTTCAAATACCATAATTGCAGTTCCCATCCTCCTAACACTTGGATCAAGTTTCCAATACATGAACTTTTGGGCGACACATTTGACCCATAGAAATATACTTACAAGAAAAAAGGAACTAAAAATCAAGAGTGACATAAAACTATTCTGACCTAATAGCAATAACTATCAAAGTTTATTTTCTAGTTACAGTGTTGATAAATAACAATTACTTTAGGACAAAACAACTACTGTGGTTCATCTTATCACATGCAAATATAATTTTACAAAGATTGTATAATTGTAATAAAATGTGAATTGACTTTTGAAAAATTTACAAATATATGATAGTTGTCTATCCAGCAGGAAATAGCTCTTTTTGAGGTTTATCAACCATTTCAAGACACCACATTGTCATAAATTTTATTAGAAGTAGCAATTTTCTCATTGCACTTTAATGGCCTGAGTAAATAGTTCTATTGCATAAATAATGTACTCCTATCACACTGTTAAAATTGAATTAAGTATCAAAAAGCTGCAGTGCCATTTTATAGGTTTTAACTGCAATATGTTTAAGTAAATCATTTTAATATATAACTGTAAGAGTACTGAACATTTGGTAAGACAAACAATGCTTGGTAACTCAAACCACAGCAAGTGATAGATTTAAAAAATGCACTTCGCTTTTTTTTTAAAAAAAAGCAAAACCTATCGGCTTGCATAATAGTAAAATAAATAAGTTGTCTGAGCATGAAATCACACAATGGTATGAACAGTAACTGATGCCACAGGACAGAAGTCATTGGAGATATAAAGATTCTGCACATAGATCACTTAAGCAGCTCCTGTACCTGCAGCAGCATTGCTTTTCTAAATGGTTCCTGCCATAACTCAGTCACACTGATGAGGCACATACCTTCTCCTTGAGCCTACACTATGCAGAAACTCATAAGTCATTCTGATTGTGACAGAAAGAGAAAAGCTTTTGTCCACAATGCTCCTGATTAACAACCCAAGCAGCCACTGGTTTTCCGAGTATATTCTTCATAAGGATTACAAATATTCATTCAGCAAATTTGCCAGTATGTTGTCATTTTTAATTATCAAACCTACCAAAACAAACCAAAGTAATAAGTGATCAAATGTTGCTGTGTGAAGAACATACCACTATTTATTTATTTATTTTTAATACAATTTGTCCAGTTTACAGGATCAGGTCTAGAGATTCAGAAGTGGCAGGTGGACACTGAATAGATTCACTGCTTGCTTCTTTGGAAGTACAACACTTGCTACTTAAGCATTTTTTAATGATGATTGGGTGTAGTTTTGGGACTTTTTCCCAAACATCATACTGGAATATGGTATTTTTATAATGATCAGAAAATTCTATAGTAGAATTAGAGATTTGTCCTACTATTTCCAAGGGGAATATGAAGTACTTTTAATAAATATTTCTCTCAAAGTAAAACTAAGATTACAGACATAGAATAAAACATACATTGTTTCTTTGATTCAATAGTACAGTCTATATACATTGCCTTTAAGTATTAAATAAGTATATGTGTGTGTGTGTGTGTGCGCATTTTATTTTTACAGTGAGGCTGGGACTCAGAAATTATTATATTTGGAGTTAATAGTTATTATCCCTAGATCAATTTATGGATGATTTTTATCTTCTTTATTGAGTTTATTATATTTAATCATTTTCATGCAATGAACATATGTTATTAGAAATATTAAAAATATTTAAAGCATTACTGCAACAAAAATATTTACTTGTATAGCAATAATCTTAGATTTTTAGATTTAGCAAATATAGTGTGTGTGGCTGCTTCTTAAATATGGATGTACCTTTTTTCTTTACGTAAAGCCAAATTGGCTTGGAAAGTACCTAGAATGATATTTTACAAAAATTCAATGAGGAAAAAAATACAATATTCACAGCAGTCAATACTAACTAGAGGATGGCATCACAAAGGAATGATACATTATAGAGAAGTGAGAGAACATGCAAAACTAGAGGGAAGAGAATTTTTAAAAATAGATAGAACATATTTTCTAAATTTTACTCTGCCTAATGACATTAAATTACTCTTGGCTTTCCCTTTAGGACATAAGGTACTATACTAAAATAGGCTGTATATCCAGAAGAGTTTTTTATACAGGTAAAACCATCTGGTCGTTAATTTGCCTTGAAATTTCTATGAGGTGCTGAGGGCAAAGCAACAGATGTCATCAGTGAACTGTGCAGAGACAATAATCAAATTATCTCCTCCTAACTTAACATATGAAGCAAAAAGAGAGAAAGGCATTAAACACAGGAAGAACAACTTAGATGCTCTCACAATTTTAATTTAAAAGTGAAGAAGATTATTTCATTGAGCTTCAGATTTTGCATTAACTTCTACAAAATTCACTAAAACTGAGAAATGTCTATTAAATGGAAACAAATGAGTTGCATTGATTTCTATTGGGACACTGCCTCTTATATGTATTCATAACCACAGTGGACCACCCAAAGATGGACATTATTATTAATAATGTCACATATTAATAGTGAGAAATAATGGAATTTTTGTAGCCCTTTTCTCTTAAATTAGTGGTTCTCAGCTGAGGTGGCTTTGCCCCCCAGGGGACAATCATCAATGTCTGGAGACATTTGAGACAGGGATGCTGCTATACATTCTACAATGCACAGGAAATCTTCCTAGAATGAAGAATTTTTTAGCCCAAAATGTCAATAGTGCCAAGGTTGAGAAAACCTCTTTCAATGAAAACAATGTGTTTTATTTTAAATATGATGTGATTATAGAACAATCCAGAATTTTTATGTATTTATTTTTGGGTGGCTGGTTGGTATGGGGATAGAATTTTTAAGTTGCAAGAATGAAAAAGACTGACATTGGTATAAAAAATAAAACGAGAAAATTATTTTGCAGAATTTCTTCTATAAAAACCAAAGGGTTACACAAATGGGGTCAGATCCTACATAATATTGATACTTTATACACATAGTTTTGTTTTTGCAATCTGTCTGAATACTGTTTAAAATACTCTTTTCTCAATAAATTTTCTATATACTTGTGTGTGTGTGTGTGTGTGTGTGTGTGTGTGTGTGTGTGTGTGTGTGTGTGTGTGTGTGTGTGTGTGTGTAAGTATATAAATATGATTTTGTTGTGAAGGGATACCTTTGTCCTTAAGAGGAACTGGACTCAGAATGCCTAAAACAGGTGAACATTTTTTAGACCATATAAAATCCACAGCTACATAGACATAAACGTTCAAGAAGTGAGGACAAGAAATCTGCACTCGTTGGGGAGAGTTAGAGGACAGTTAACCTGCTAAAGAAGACATTAACAACATGGAGAATTCTGCAACGTAGGATTTAGGCTTTGGATTATCAGATTGAAATCTATCACTTATCTATCTCTATCAGATATATATTCAGTGAAACCTTTAAAGTAATAACAAAATGTTGTCATTCTGTCTTCTGCATAATGGTTAATTTCTATGAACAATACCTATAATCATATGGTTTAAAGGATTAGAGTTAGCTGGTTCCATTCTTATGCTACTATTGTTTTATTAACTTCTACCACACTTGTCTGACTGCTGTCTTAATTATTTACTAAGAATTAAGAAGTATCTTGAAAAGTTACCTATTTTTCCTTATAAAGATTAACTCTTTCCACCAAAAAAACTAGAAGTTCTGTAAGTATATCAGCTGGGAGAACATATTAAGGATCATGGTATGTCCAGCATTTGAAACATTGCTATGGAATATTTTGCCAATCCATGAATTTGCAGTAGAAGATTTTCAGGAAGGAAACACCATTTTCTTATAAGACTGCTCGAATTAATTATAAAGGTGTAGATAAATACCACATGAGCCATTTGTCTTTTAATTTATTACACATAATGCTAAGATAGAAGTATTTAGTGCTATTCATACCTGATTGATTAAAATAACTTTCAGTTTAAAAATGTATTGTTTGAAAACAGTAAGAAGCATTTGTGACATCAATTTCAAAAAATATTTGTTGTTAGAAACATAACAGGGGAGTAGTTTCTGAACACAGTCTGGGTCAAGCAAAAGCAAATGCAAGTTTGCTTTCAGTAACTAGAGAGCAAAAAGCAGCAGAATCTCTACGTGTTAGTCTCATATGTCCCTTTTATTATTTTGTACTTTCTTTTATGTTTGTCTGTAGTTGTGCCATTGGGTGACCTAGATATTTTCAGAAAGAACTATTTATATTTTCAAGGAGTGAGGTTGGTTAGAATCTGAAGATTTCAGCAAGTTGTCATATAGGGAAAGAACACAGACTTTGTACTTAAATGTAGACTACTATGATGGAAATGTTCCTAATTTAAATCAGTGTGCATCTTAGCTTGTGATTTAATAAGCCACTCCAAAAGTGCTAATGTTTTGTGTTCCCTTAGCTCTCAGACAGTCTGTAGTGTTTCTTGAATACTGGAAAATCATCAAGCTGTAGAAGTCAGAGCATGTTTGACCTTGTGGGTGATGTGAATAGACCTGCAAACTCAGACACTGCTGGGGGTGAACATACTTAATGCTCAAGTCTCCCTTTCCCTTCCCAACTGCAGGGAGAGCCATTCATCCCACCTTCCCAGTCCCTCCATGCCCAAAAGGCTCACTGGCATCAGAGGGATCCCAGCTCCTCTCCAATGCCCACATGATATCAAAGATACCAAAGAAATGAATGCATATAACAGAAGGAGTATGGATAACACATTCCTGAGGGTGAGTGTAGATTGGAAAATATAGACCAAAAAGACACAGAAGCTGGGTAAGCATAAGTGTTTTGGTAGGAGGTCAGAGCGAGAGTTACAGAGTGAGATCATTTGAATGAGTTTAAGGGCACAGGACATTTGGAGAGGGGAGGCAAGGGGATTTAATAAATACATGTTATATGCTATTAATTAGCCTTAAATTGACTTGGGGAGATGAAAATACATGTCTTACTTCTAGGCGGTATATAGTGTTTCCCTAAATTCAGTAATGCAGTAAAAGTTCGCAGAATTAATTCAGATTTATTTACATCTACTTAATTATTTAAATTCTGAAAAGTAGATAGCCAGGTTCTTGCATTCAAATGGCCATTTTAGCTAGAAGTCTATTGCTTATATATTTGTAAAGTAGCATAGAAAAGATATGCTAACCAAATTCATTAGAAAAACTATTTGGGATTCTAAATCATCTAAATAGTTGTCTGAATATCCCATTTTATTTGGTGTGTGTTGGAACAGCCTATTCTTTTGTGCTGATAAATAAAGCACATGACTCTTATCTGCCATGAGAATTCAAATAAATCTAATGCAAGTATACGAAATTCCGAGAAAAGACGGGGAGTTGTGGTGAAAATATGTGTTATGATTTCATTTTTTTTCTTTCTGAATTTAGAGTGCATTTTTTTTTTAAATTTATTCAGTTGGTTCAAACTGCATTAGCAATGAACCTAAGAAGTTCTCATCATAAGCTAGGTTTGGGCTTCTTCATGGGGAATTGTCCCCAAGAACATGTACCATGATGTACAAATAATATGGCTTACAACAAATATGCTCCCAAAGATACCTGAACTCCTGTGCTTAATCAGAATGCTAATGTCCTTTGAGCTACAGCCAGAATTTCTGTGTGCGTGGTTTCAGTGTGCTTTTTGCTAAGCTAAGAACTATTTTAAAAGTGCAAATAAATATTGTACAAAAATCAAATGAAAATTGCTATGGACTGAATGTGACCAGCAAAATTCATATGTTGAAGCCCTAACCCCCAATGTGATGTATTTGAAGACAGGGCTTTCACAAGGTTATGAAGTCATCAGGGTGGAGCCCTGATCCAGTACAATTAGTGTCCTTAAAATTAGAGGAGGAGACAGACAAGTTCTCTTTCCAGCCCATTAGGACACTGAAAGAAGGTCAACCTCTGCCATCCAGGCAGAGGGCTCTCATCAAAACTTGAATAGGCTAGCACTTTGATCTTGCATTTCCCAGCCTCCTGACTATGAAAAATTAAATTACAGTTGCCTGAGATAACTAATACAGAAATGTACATAAGAGCCACTGCCACATTCCAGATTAAAAATTGAAGGAAATTGTAGATACATATCTAAAGAAAAAGAACTGGAAAAGTAACCTAATATGTCACATGAAATATAAAGATATTAAAGCAAGGCTTGTGAGAGTTGTCAAAATATTCTTGATTTGTACTTTTCAAAATTTTTTTCATGGAAAAGCCATAGGGGGAAACCAGACAAAAATTAAAAGGGCTGTTTCCCATAAAAAAAAAAAAAAAAATTTTTTTCATGGATTATGCTGTATCAAAACACTCATTGCCAAACTCCAGATCATCTAGATTTTGTCCTATGTTTTCTTTTTGAAGTTTTAGAGTTTTAAGTTTTATGCTAAGTCCATGATACATTTGGAGTTAATTTATGTGAAACTTATTAGATCTGTGTCTTTTCTATGTGGATGTTCAAATGTTCTAGTACAATTTATTGAAAAGACAATTCTTTCTTCATTGAATAGCCTTTGCTCCCTTGTCAAAGATTAATAATTGCATTTGTGTGGCTCTACTTCTAGGCTCTCTATTCTGTTCCATTTGTCTGTGTGTCTATTATTTGCCAGTACCATATTGTCTCGATTACTGCTGCTTTATTAGCAAATTTTGAAATTGCATAGTGTGAGTCTTTCAACTCTATTGCTCTTCTTCAGTATTGTGTTGGCTATTCTAGGTCTTTTATCTTTCCATATAAATGTAGAATCAGTTTGTCAATAGCTAAAAAATAACTTACAGAATTTTGATTGGTACTATGTTGAATCTATAAATCAAATCGAGAAGAACTGGTATCACAATAATATTGAGTCTTCCAACCCATGAACAAAAAATGTCTATTTATTTAAATCTACTTTTATTTTTTCATTAGAGTTCTATAGTTTTCCACATATAGGTTCTATACATATTTTGTTATACTTGTACCTAATTATTTTATTTTTTGTGTGCTATTACAAGTGGTGATTATTATATATTTTTTTATTTCAAATCCCAACTGTTCATTGCTGGCATATAGGAAAAAAATTGACTTTCATGTATGAACCTTGTCATACTCACATATTTTTCAGGAGGGTTTGTGTGTGTGTGTGTGTGTGTGTGTGTGTGTATGTTTGATTCTCTGAGATTTACTACATAGACAATTATGCCATTTGTAAGCAAAGACAGCTTTAATTTTTCCTTACAAATCCATAGAGCTTGAATTCCTTTTCTTGTCTTATTTTTTTTTACTTGTGATATAACTTTTTATTTTTCATTTATTATTTAATATTTAATATAAGCATATTATTACAAATGGTGATTTTTCTTTTTTGCCCTTTACACAAACTACCCCTCCCCAAACTGCCTCCCCACCTCCCCCATATCTCTAGTATCTTTAGGTTTGTTTTCCCCTTCTGAAAGTTCAATGTATTGTTTTGGTCTTTTCTTGGTTCCTTCTTTCCTTCCTTCCTTCCTTTCTTAGCACACAGTTATAAGTTCTCGTCTTACTGAATTTGCTAGGATTTTCAGTATGCTACTGAATAATAGTAGTGAGACAGAACATCCCTAGCTCATATCTCAAAGGGCAAATATCCATTTTCTCCCCAGTAAGGATGATGTTCCTTGCAGGATTTTTTGCAGATATACTTCATAAATGTGAAGAAGTTTCCTTCTATTTCTAGTTCGCTTAGAATGTTTATCAAGACATAGGGTTTCATAAGTGCCTTTTCTGCATCAATTGATATGGTCATATGATTTTTCTTCTATAGCTTGTTGATGTGGTTGATTGCACAAATTGATATTCAAATGCACTAATTGATTTTTTAATTGAAAAAACAGTTGATTGTACATATTTGTGGCGTACAGTATTAAATATCAATACCTGCGGGCAATATGTATTGTTCAAATCAGGATAATTAGTATATTAAACATTGTACAAAGTAATTGATATTCATGGCCCTTTACCAGTTCCTCCTGTACTACCCTTCCCCTTTCCCACCTCTGGTCATCTCAGTTCTGTTCTCTCCTTTTGAAAGTTGAAACTGTTATTGTGATTGTTTTATATTTCTTTCTCTTTTTATTTATTTGTTGATTTTATTTAGCTCTCACTTATGAGTAAGGACATGTGGTATTTCTCTTTTGGTGCCTAGCTTATTTCACTTAATATAATTTTCTCTAAGTTCATCCATGTTGCTGCACATGTCAGTATTTCATTCTTTTTATGGCAGAGTAGTATTCCATTGTGTAAATATAACACATTTTCATTGTTGGTTGACTTATCCTGTCATCCAACAGTGGACATTTATGTTGGTTCCAACCCTTGGCTATTGCAAATACAGCTGCAGTAAACATGGTAGTGCAGGTCTCCTTTTGACATGATGATTTCCATTCCTTTGGATATATACCCAGCAGTGGAACTGCCTGATCATATGACAGTTCTATCTGTAGTTGTCTGAGAAACCGCCATACCGTTTTCCATAGTGGCTGCACGAATTTACAGTCCCACCAGCAGTGTAGGAGGTTCCCCTTTCTCAGCATCATTGCCAGCATTTGTTATTCTCTGTCTTTTTGATAATAGCTAGTCTACCTGGGGTGAGATGATATCTCAACATGATTTTGATTAACATTTCCCTGGTGCTGAGTGATGTTGAGCATTTTTCATACATCTCTTGGACATTTGTATATCTTGCTTTGAGAAATGGTTCTTCAACTCCTTTGCCCATTTTTAAATCTCTCTCTCTCTTTTTAACTGTTAAGTTGTTTGAGTTCCCTGTATATTCCGGATATTAATTCTTTGTCACATGCAGAGTTTGAAAATATTTTCTCCCACTCTTTAGGTTGTCTTTTTGCCCTGTTAATTGTTTCTTTTGCTGTGCAGAAGCTTTTTAGTTTGGTATAATCTCATTTGTTTATTTTTCCTTTTGTTACCTGGGATTTGGGGGTCTTATTCATAAAGCCTTTGCTCAGTCCTATTTTTTGAAGTATTTCCCCTGTGTTTTCTTTTAGGAGTTTATAGTTTCACATCTTATATTTAAATTTTTAATACATTTTGAGTTGATTTTTGTATATGGCAAGAGATACTGGTCTAGTTTTCATTCTTCTGCACATGGATGTCCAATTCTTCCCAACACCATTTATTGAAGAGGTGGTCTTTTCCCCAATGCATTTTTTTAATGCCTTTGTCAAAGATCAGTGGGATGTTAAGTATGTGGGTTGATTTCTGGATTCTCTATTCTGTTCTATTTGTCCAACTGTATATTTTTATGCCAGTAGCATACTGTTTTGGTTAATATAGCTTTATAGTATAATTTGAAGTCAGATAGCGTTATGCCTCTGGCTTTATTTTATTTTATTTTTTGCTCAGGATTACTTTGGCTATTTGGGGTCTTTGATTTTTACCTACAAATGCTAGGATTGTTTTTTCTGCTTCTGCAAAGAACATCATTGGTATTTTGATGGTGATTTCTTTGAATCTGTAGATTGCTTTAGGTAGTGTGGAAATTTTCACAATGTTAATTCTTCCCAACCAAGAGCATGGAATATCTTTCCACCTTTTTGTGTCCTCTTTAATTTCTTTCAACAGTGATTTCTGGTTCTCATTGTAGAGATCTTTTGCCTCCTTGGTTAACTTTATTCCTAGGTATTTTATTTCTTTGTGACTATTAAATGAGCTAGCTTTCTTGATTCTTTTTTCTGCTAGATCACAGTTGGAGTGTAAAAACCCTAATTTTTGCATGTTGATTTTGTATCTGCAACTTCACTGAAATCATTTATCAGCTCTAAGAGTTTTTTGTAGAGTCTTTAGGCTTTTTTACACATGTCATCTGCAAACAGGGACAGTTTAGTTTCATCTTTTCCAGTCTGGATGCTCTTTATTTCTTTCTCTTGCCTGACTGCTCATAGCTTAATACTATGTTAAATAGGAGTGGTGAGAATGGGCATCCTTGTCTTGTCCCCATTCAGGATGATATTGGCAGTGGGTTTGTTGTATATGGCCTTTATCGTGTTGAGATACTTTCCTTCTATAACTACTTTGCCGAAAGGTTTTATCATGAAGGGATGTTGAATTTTGTTGAATGCTTTTACTGCATCTGATTTACTGCATATGATTATTGAGATAATCATATGATTTTTGTCCATGATTTTGTTGATATGGTGTATCACATTTATTGACTTGCATATGTTGAACCCTCCTTATATCCCTGGGATGAATCATACTTGATCACAGTGTAAAATTTTTTGACATATTGCTGTATTGTATTTACTAATATTTTATTGAGGATTTTGGCATCTATTTTCATTAGAGATACTGGGCTATAGTTTTCTTTTCTTGTTGTATTTTTGTCTGGTTTTGGTATCAGGGTAATGCTGACCTCATAGGATGAATTTGGGAGAATGATGTCTGTTTCAATTTTTTTGGAATAGTTTGAAGAGAGCTACTATTCATTCCTCTTTAAAGGTATTCAGCAGTAAAGCCATCCAGTCCTGGGCTTTTCTTTGTTGGGAGACTGTTGATGACTGCTTCAGTGTTGTTGTTTATTATCAGCCTGTTCAGATTTTCTGTGCCTTCTTAGTTCAGTCTTGGTAGTTTGTAAGTGTCCAGAAATTTATGTATTTCCTCCAGGTTTTCAAATTTGTTGGCATGTACTTGCTTGTAATAGTCTCTAATAATTCTTCATTTTTCTGTGGTGTAGGTCTTAATGTCTTCTATTTCATTTCTAATTTTTGTTACTTGGTTTCTTCTATCTTCATTTTCTGTTAGCCTAGCTAATGGTTTGTCTATTTTGTTTATCTTTTCAAAAAATCAACATTTTGATTCATTTGGGGGGTATCTATTTCATTTAGTTCTGCTCTAATCTTAATTATTTATTTCTGTCTACTACCTTAAGGATTGGATTGTTTTTGTTTTTCTAGTTCTTTGAGGCATAGTGTTATGTCAGTTATTTGGAGTCTTTACATTCTTTTGATATAAGTATTTATTGCAATGAAATTCCCTCTTAGTACTGCTTTTGCAGTTTCCCACATATTTTGGTATGCTGTATCTTTATTTTAATTACTTTCAAGAAGTTTTTTGATTTCCTGTTAAATTTTTTCTTGGACCCATATGTCATTCAAGAGCATATTGTTTAATTTCCATGTGTTTGTATAGTTTGCAGAGTTTCACTTGTTATTGAATTGTAATTTTATTCCATTATGGCCTGAAAAGATACTTGGAATGATTTCAATTTTTTAAAATTTGTTGAGACATGATTTGTGACCTAACATGTGGTCTATCCTGGAGTACGTTCCATGTTCTGATGAGAATAATGTGTATCTGTGGTTGATGGATGAAATCTTCTATAGATATCTACCAAGTCCAATTGGTAAAAAGTGCGTTTTTCTGTTGACTTTTTGCCTGGTTGACCTGTCCAGTGTTGAAGGAGGGATGTTCACGGCCCCAACTATTATCACATTTAGGTCTATCTCTTTCTTTAGGTCTAATAGTATTTGCTTTATATATCTGGGTGCTCTGATGTTGGGTGCATAATATTTATGATTGTTATGTCTTCTAGCTGGACAGATCCATTCATCAGTATACAGTGGCCTTCTTTGTCCTTTTATGGTTTTTGGTTTAAAGCCTAAGAATAGCTACTCCTGCTCATTTTTGGTTTCCATTTGCATGGTATATCTTTTCCATCCCTTCACTTTTATTCTGTGTGTGTCTTTACAGATGAGGTAATTCTCTTGAGTGAAGCATATATTTGGGTCTAGCTTTTTAATCCAATCACTCTGTATCTTTTGAAAGGGGAGTTTAATTCATTTATATTTAGGGTTGTTATTGACAGGTATATTTTTATTCCTGTCCTTTTATTGTTTTTTGTTTATATGCTTTATATATCTTTTGTTCCTTTCTTCCCCTTTTATTTATCATCTTCAATGTCAGTTGGAAATTCGAGGTGGCATGATTTAGCTTCTTTCCCTTTTTCATTTGTGTTTTTGTTTTAGTGGCAGGTATTGCACTTTCTGTGTATCTGGAATAGTGATTATCATTTTTCAGATTCCAGATGCAGGACTCCCTTGATAATTTCTTGCAGGGCCAGTTGTGTGGTGATGAACTCCCGCAATTTTTATTTGTCTGGGAAATACACTATTTCTCCCTCATTTCTGAAGGGTAGATTTGCTGGGTATAGAATTCTTGACTGGCAATTTTTTTCTTTTACTGTTTTGAATATATCATTCCACTTCCTTCTGGCCTGTAAGATTTCAGTTAAGAAGTCTGCTCTTAGTCTCATGGGGACCCTTATAGGTGACTTGATGCTTTTCTTTTGCTGCTATTAGAATTCTCTCTCTGTCTTTGAGCTTTGGCAGATTAACAATAATGTGTCTTGGAGAGGATCTTTTTTGATTGAATCTGTTTTGGGATCTTTGGGTTTCCTGGATCTGAAGGCCTGCTTCTCTCACGACATCTGAGAAGTTTTCTGTTATTATATCCTTGAATATGTCTTCAATGCCTTTTCCTTTCTCCTCCCTTTCTGGAATACCCATGATTCAGATGAATTTTTTTTTTTTTTTTTTTGGTCCTCCTAGGTTATTTTGAAAAGACCATCTTTGAGATCTTAAATTCCTTCTTTTGCTTGCTCTAGCCTTCTGCTCAATCTCTCTGTTGTGTTTTTTATTTTACTGAGTGAATTCTTCAGTTCTAGGAGTTCTGCTACATTCTTTTTTAAGGTATTAATCTCTTTGTAAATTTCTTCCTTCATATCCTGGACATTTTTTCTTGTTTCATTGTGTTCTGTAATTGAATCATCTCTTGTCTCTCTGAGTTTTCTTAAGATCATTGCTCAGAATTCCTTTTCAGACATTTCAAGGTCTTCCTGCTCTATGGTGTTCGTACTTGAGCATTACTGTATTCCTTGCATGCTGTCATATCTTCTTGTTTGCTTGTAGTTCTAGTATGTTTTTGTTGATGTTTGGTCATCTGGTAGTGCATTTGTTTCTTCTATTACTCTGAAGTTAGCTATAAGAATAAAATTTCCTCCTATAGTTGCAGGCTCCACTGGTGACTCTTCTTGTATCGGTGTGGTTGAGTGTGTGGTAAGCTGCCTGTAGTGTGACCCTAGCTGCTACTGTGGTGGTGAACTGTCCTTTGGTGGCCGTAGGTGTGGCAGTGGCTGTGGTAGACCACCTCAGCTCCTGCTTAGCCTATGGGTGGAGCCTTCTGGGGTTTGAGTATGTGCCCCTAGTGGTGCACAGGGCCCCTATAGATTTATATTATACTTTTAAAGTTAGTTCTTTTTTATATTTACCTATTATAAGATATCTCATACTACCCTAAAACTATTGATCCTTAAAAAAAATTTATTACAAGTTGGTTACAATGATGAGTATTAAACCAAAGTCAACAACAGCTATTGGAACATGAAACTATAACTTAATATAATATAATTTGTAATTAGAAGGAAATATTAATGAAGGAATTATTAAAATGGGAATATTAATAATTTTTTTAAAAGTTCAAAATAATATGTAAGAGAACTCTGGTTTCTCACATCCTTCTGAGGCAACCACTAATACTAATTTTTTTTACTACCCTCCCAGAAATATCTAAGCATGTGGATGTATGTGCTTGTGCAGTGTATGTTTCCTGCTATAATTTTTTCCCCAATTATATAGGAGACACATGAAAGGCTGGAAAAAATAGAGCAGACCATCTACACAGATCATGTTAAGAGACTGAGAAATACATTTTGTGATTTTTTGTTTGTTTGTTTATTAGTCATCTCATGGGTTTTAGGGAGAGTTGAAAGGGGGTATAATAGAGAGGATTAATTTCTATAGTCATTAGAATGTCCTCTCCCCACTCTACCATGTACTCTTTATTTACCAGGACAAGTAAAGGGAGGTCAAGAGAAGCTCTTAGAGGACTGACTAACATGGACACTCTGAAGTTGGGGTTTAGAAGATCCAAAACCTGAGTTTAAAACCAAGGACCTGGTTCAAGCTGACTTCCTGGAGAGCTAAAGGTGGTGGCAATGAGTTGGCACTTTCACTTACCAAAAGACAAAAAGAGCATGTTCCCAAATATAGACTTTGTGAAGGAAGTGTGACTTGAATTATTTGCCATGGGACTCTGCCCAGAATCAACTTTTGGATGGACAAGACAGCTCTAAAAAGGTTATTTGGGGAGAATTATAGGCCCCTGTCAAAGGAGTCATTGCCTGTGCCAGGTGCCTAAAAGTAGAAGATTCTAGTATTGAAAGCTTCTCAAGGCCTGAGGAAGTTCTGTAGGATGAAGATTCTGCCTGCATTTAGATTTTGATACATAGAGAAAATGAAAAACAGTTTACAACCATAATAGCCATATGCGTCTTATCCCTATCCCATTAATTCCTCCCAGCTTCTGCGCCTGAGTCTGAATGACACAAAAACAGCCGCCAAAGTGGAGAAAAAATGAAGAGAAAGATACTGACCATGCCCCCTTCTGCAGGCATGAGCTTTATGCTGTTTTCATGAAAAATAAGTGTGAAATATTGATAGTATTTTGTTCTGCACTTTTGACTACTAGAATATGACGGAAAAAGGTTTTAAATCCATGAGATATTCTCATCCAGGTGAGAAGAGGTAAAGATTTCACATAATTTTTCTGATGCCATTTTATCACCGTTGTCCAGCTCTTTCAAGGAACTCATCCAGATAAATGAATTTTTTTCTACAGAAAAGGAAGCATAATATTTACAGAGTATTCCTTTCATTTTTATCTTAAAAATTTACTTGGGAGAAAATTTTACACTAATTCATGTACTTTTACCTCATTATTTTTCCTGATTGTTTAGGATGCAATTTTATGCTGTAACATCAGTTTTTTGACCAGGTAATTACTGAGAGCATTTAGGTTTGTTTCTAATCTATTGCTCTTCCATAAATATTTTAATTATATCTGCAAAAATGAGCATTTGTTCAAATATAAGTGTATCTGTAGAATAAATTCCTGGAAATTAAAATTTTATCAAAGAATAATATCTTTATATTTTGATACATATTGCTAAATTTTCCTCAAAAGAGGATACCACTATGAGCACAATATTATTAAACTTAAAATGTTTATCAAATGAAAATTAAGAAATATTATTTTTTTATCATTTTGATTTGAATTGCTTTATTTTCTCATATTTAACATCTTTGCATATGTTTGTTGATAGTTTTGGATGAATACAAGGAAATTTATTTTAGTTGTGTTTTGTTCAGTAGAAATTAGATGTGTCTTTTATTTTCTCCTATCCTGCCCAGGTCTCCATCTCAGAGATTTTGCTCCTCCTGAGTGGGCAACAGGCCAGTTATCCCACTTACTTTGCTATGGTTGACTAGTCCACAGTTGGATAGCTGACTCAGGAGAGCCAAACAGATTCTCCTCTGCTTCAGATTTAAAATCAGAACTCAAAGAGAGTAGGTAGTGTCTGTTCTGCCTTTATACTTGAAAATGCTGTCAAGATTGTTTGTACAATGATTTCTGCCTTTGCATGGGGATGCAAGAAAAGCCGGTTTGCAGAGATGGAAGGAAAAGATAAGCAACTGTTCACTATGAAGTAGAGATGAGAATCTATGTATCTCCAGAAAGAAACACAAGGAGAGACAGAGACAGACCCAGTATAGCAAGAAAGCAAGAGAAATTCTTTGGCTCTGGTACTAACTACCCTTGAAGCAGAGATGCAAAAACAGCCTAAGTTTTCTGAGCCACTCCCATGTTCTTAAGAAGGAAATTATTAAGTTTGTTTGTATGGTTTGTTCTCTATTTCTTGAAACTGATAAACCCAGAAATGGATATTGTAATAAATTAAAAGTTTGTTTCCTGATTACTAAGAGAAAAGGACCTTAATATATTATTAGAAAATGCTTCAAAGAATATTTTTTGTCACAATATACTTAAAGATTCATATGATATTCCCCTCCCCCCAAAAAGCAATGTCTAAAACGAGATTACATGTAAGGTTTTACCAGTGTAATGACAAGATCCACCTTACATTTAAAAAGAGAACTTTGTATGTGAATAAGTAAGTAGAGTCAGCAAGAATTCTAATGGGCTGGTTGTGCATGAGTGGAAAGAGGAAGAGAAGAATTAGTCGGTGCCACTAGGTGGAGAAAAATGCCATTTACTGAGATGGTGCAGACTGAGAAATAAGAGGACTTGGTTAGGAACAGACAAGAACGTTGTATAGTTTAAGTTAACTATTAATCATCTTGCAGACTGAGAAATAAGAGGACTTGGTTAGGAACAGACAAGAACGTTGTATAGTTTAAGTTAACTATTAATCATCTCCAGGGAGAACCAAGGAAGGCAATAGTTGAGCATATGTGTTCAGACTTCCGAAAAGAATTTATGGTAGAACATAGGTGTTTCAGGACCATGCTACAGAGAAGGGAAGCTGTGTGCACACTTAAAACCATGTTACTAAATAATCATAAACAAACAGAGTGTAGGAGTAGAAGAAAACAGGCCAAGGACTGAGGGAATTTTCATATTTAAACATCAAGCAATAGAAAAGAGACATAAGAAGAAATTGAGAGAGGACACTGAGTAGGAGAAAATCTAGTAGAAAGCGGTACTATGGAAGCCAAAAAGAAAGTGTTTTAAACAAGAATCGTCAACTATAACTAACGTTGCTCAGAAGTCAAGTAAGATAGACAACTATGACCACTGTGTATCGTAGGTGATCTTGACTACAGCAGTTTGGCGGGAGCTGTGGAACAGAAGCCTAACTGGAGTTAGCTGAAGAGAGATTTGAAGTTAGGAGGTATAAATAGTGAATATAGAAGATACTTGAAGAAGTTATTTTTGTTTTTTAAGAAAATGGATTGTGGAGATTCAACTATAGCTGGAATAGAATAGAAAATTATATTGAGCTAAAGAAATTATTTTGCTTGTTTGCTATTTTTTGTAAATAGGAAACAATTGGTTATGTTATTATCGTGATGAGAATAAACCAGTAGGGAAAGAGAGAGATGACAGCATAAAAAAGAGAATAACTATAGGAGCAAAACTTTGGCAAATGAAGTAATTTTGGAAGCCCACGCTAGAATGAGTGGTACACTTAACATATTGGTTATATGTTCGAATCTTGGTTGTGGGATCAAATATTTGGTAGACGGGTAGATACGAGACACTCTGAAAAATATGTGATCATTTGGCTTGAAAGAGAAGATTAGAAAATAGACACAAGACTACTGGCACCAAAGTTACCAGAGAATGTGGAAGAAGGGAAACTCGTAATAAGAGAATTAAAGTATTAAATATTAAAGTATTAAGTATCAAAGTGTGGTTGTGCATTCTTGTAGCAGGAACAGTGATATGTCCAGCTTGGTTTCCAATGGATGGATAAGAAGCCCGGATAACAAAAGGAGTGATCTTCCAGAGCTTTACTCTATGGGGCTTCTTACTGTAAATAGGTATAGAATGCATCAATGAAATGCTTTAGATTGTAATGATGTTCTAACGTGTACAATATCTGTACAAAGCTCTAGTTGCTATGTTTGGTAAAAGTGAAAATATAACTCAATAGAAATGATCCATACAAAGTTCTGGCAGTAATTTACTGGTTATACAGAAAAAAGCATTGTTACAAAAATTTAAGTCTCGATGGATTAAAAATTGAAACGTGAAAATTAAAACATAAATGCACAAATAAACAAGAGTATATTCACATAGTCTTGCAAAGAAAAAGGAACTTCTTAAGCCTGAGATAGGTAAAAATCTTCAAGGAAGTATATAAAATAACTATCAAAATTTTCTAATTTCTATTCATTAAAATAATCTAGAAATTTAAATATAAACAATAATTTGAAGAAAATACACACACACAATGACAGCATTAATGTTAATTGTTAACATTAATGGGCTTTTCAAAATAGTGCAGTAGCTAATAGGCAAATGTCACAATAGGGAACTCAAGCATACATAAAATGATAATTAATTATAAGTAGTTGTACTCTAATGGAAATACTTGGTATTAGCTAACACCTGGAAAAAGTAAACATTGAATATATGAAAAAAAAATCCATCTTCACTAATACTCAAAAACTTTGGAAAAAAATAGTAGGTTTTCTTTTTTTATATATAACCAATTTATACAGAGAAAAAACCAAAATATTCTGCTTTGATAAAATTTTTGGGAAATGTGTGCTGTCTTAATTTATTGGTAAAAATATAAATAAATGAACAAAGTTTAGAAAAAAATTTGACAGCATGTATCAAGAGCCTGAATAAAGTTCAATCCTGGATGTCACAAAAGTGAGATCCTTATAAAGGACGTGTAACGATGCATGTAAAAACTCATGATTAAATATAAAACATTTGGGAAGCCTAACAATAAAAGAACCTTTAAATAAGTTTTAGTACATTTACATAATGGATGGATATGATATTAGCAAAATTACATTTATAGAAAAAAACTATGCTATCTTAATTCAGTAGAATTTCAATGCTGAAAGTAAATGCACACTGAGAAAGAGACAGAGACAGAGACAGACAGAGACGAAATTTTTAAAAGAAAGGAGAGTTGCAAAATAGTAATAAAAGTGGTTTCTGGTTAAATAAAAGTATAATTCTGCCTTCGATAATAGCTATATCTCTCAAATTTACTGCAATAATCATGTATTTAATAAGAATAGGATTTACCAGCTAAACATAACAACGTATAAAATCTTTGCAGAAATAGCTGAATTTATACAAAGAGTGGTTAATTTCTACGCACTCATCTTTTTATTTAATTTTCTCCTATATTCAAATCACTTACATCTGAAGGATTACCAAGCAAAGAGACTACTGTTGCTAGAAAGTAGAAATTACTCTAGTGGAAACACCATTTTCACTTTTGCCTACAAAACTTTAAAAAATTAACCTGTTTTCCAACAAATAAATATGTTAATTTGCAAACTCAAATATGCCCCTTATCTATTAAACAAGAATCATAGATTAAATGAATGTATCAAACTAGAAGCCTTTGGTAGTAGAAAATACTTTATAAAAGTGACAAATAATTGGCTCCAAAAGGTAACTAAAGCCAAATGTATTAAAAATAAAGTTTCAATATAATGGATTTGTCCTGTCATTTAATCACTTACAAGATGTACATTTTATTAAAATGCATTCTAAAAATTCTAAAAATGACACATTTTTATTCCAAATGATTAATTTTGGATTTTTTGTTTGTTTGTTTTTGTTTTTTTGTCTTTTTGTGACCGGCCGCACTGCGCTCAGCCAGTGACACCGGCCATCCTTATATAGGATCCGAACCCGCGGCGGGAGCACTGCTGTGCTCCCAGCGCCGCACTCTCCCGAGTGTGCCACGGGGTCGGCCCTGGAATTTTTTTTATTTATTAATTTTTATTAATTTATTTTGGGATAAATTTTTATTTATTTTGGAATAAATCATTCCAAATGATTTATTCTCTTTTAACCTTTATGAATTCCATTGTAATTATGGCTACTTATTTTATAATTGCTGTTTTCCCCTCATATTGCATATTCTATTTTGTAAATGATGGACAATTATCATTCCCTTAACAAAATCTCTAAAATGATCATGTTAGAGAGAAAAGAGAGAAAATTTAAATGGAGATCAGGTTCTGAGGGCAAAGGATAAGGCATATGTTGCAAATATTTTCTCCCACTCTGTTGGTTGTCTTTTAACTCTTTTAATTGTTTCTTTTGCTGTGCAGAAGCTTTTTAGTTTGATATAATCCCATTTGTTTATTTTTCCTTTGGTTGCCCGTGCTTTTGGGGTCGTATTCATGAAGTCTGTGCCCAGTCCTATTTCCTGAAGTGTTTCTCCTATGTTTTCTTTAAGAAGTTTTATTGTTTCAGGGTGTATATTTAAATCCTTAATCCATTTTGAGTTGATTTTAGTATACGGCGAGAGGTATGGATCTAGTTTCATTCTCCTGCATATGGATATCCAGTTGTCCCAGCACCATTTGCTAAAGAGGCAGTCCCTTCGCCACTGAATAGGCTTGGTGCCTTTGTCAAAGATCAGCTGACAGTATCTGACAAAGGATTAATATCCAGAATATATAAGGAACTCAAACAACTGTACGAGAAGAAAACAAGCAACCCAATTTAAAAATGGGCAAAAGAGCTAAGTAGGCATTTCTCTAAGGAAGATATACAAATGGACAACAGACATATGAAAAAATGCTCAACATCACTCAGCATCTGGGAAATGCAAATCAAAACCACATTGAGATAGCATCTAACCCCAGTTAGGATGGCTAAAATCCAAAAGACTATGAACGATAAATGCTGGCGAGGCTGCGGAGAAAAAGGAACTCTCATACATTGTTGGTGGGACTGCAAAATGGTGCAGCCTCTATGGAAAATGGTATGGAGGTTCCTCAAACAATTGCAGATAGATCTACCATACGACCCAGCTATCCCACTGTTGGGAATATACCCAGAGGAATGGAAATCATCAAGTCGAAGGTATACCTGTTCCCCAATGTTCATCGCAGCACTCTTTACAATAGCCAAGAGTTGGAACCAGCCCAAATGCCCATCATCGGATGAGTGGATACGGAAAATGTGGTACATCTACACAATGGAATACTACTCAGCTATAAAAACGAATGAAATACTGCCATTTGCAACAACATGGATGGACCTTGAGAGAATTATATTAAGTGAAACAAGTCAGGTACAGAAAGAGAAATACCACATATTCTCACTTATTTGTGGGAGCTAAAAATTAATATATAAATTCACACACACACACACACACACACACAGACACACACACACACACAAACGGTGGGGGGAGAAGATATAACAACCACAATTATTTGAAGTTGATACGACAAGCAAACAGAAAGGACATTGTTGGGGGGGAGGCGGGGAGGGAGAAGGGAGGGAGGTTTTGGTGATGGGGAGCAATAATCAGCCACAATGTATATCGACAAAATAAAATTTAAAAAAAAAAAAAAAGGATAAGGCATATTTTGGACTGCGGTTTTTCTGGTTTTTGTATAATGTTCTGGACAGTAAATATTATGTGTTATTAACTAGTAGTAACAGGAAATTATAGTTGTTTTTAGCTGTTTCTCCTAGTGAAATATTACACTGTGTACTTTCACACTGCAGTGGAGGTGTTCAGATTCAGAAAGAAATGTATTATTCTAAACTGCCATCTAAAAACTTGAAAACTGTTAATATCTAAATGGGTGCTTATAAAAACTATGGACATTCCTTTGAAATCTCCCAGGATCATCCCAAAATTAGAGTGACCAGAACCAAAAGGTGAGGATGAGGGCAATTATAATACTGCTAAAATGATGTCATAGTAATGACACTGCACAGTGAGCATTTATCATGACAGGCATTTTACATTTGCAACTTGTATCTTCCCCAGCACTAAATTTGTGAGAGGAATTAGGGAAAGAAAAGACTGGCCAGAAAAAAATATGCATCATAATAGCAGTCACAAAAACCTGTTAATTTCTGCCTCCTTTTGACTGTGTAGATACTCAAAACCACCAATGTCATCTCCCATCTCCTAAAATAAGAGAACTACAATATAGTTCTAGGAATCTAAAAAAATTTTCTGCACTATTTTTAATGCAGTTAGTCTATGGCATCGAGGGTCAATTTCTTCTTTGACTGGCTTTAATAATGTCTCATTATTCTGATGAGTGACAATATGCCTTTGATGGCTAATACAAAGAGCTGTCTTTATGATGTCAACAAAAAGTAGTCACCACTGCTCACATGCTTCTCATATCTATGCTCAGTCCCCATTTGAGTCAATGATTTCTATTCTGTGGTCCTTTTGCTTCTAGATTTTAGCTACCCTCTTTCTTAGGGGAAGAGGTACCCTGTTTGGACTCAAATACCTTTAATTCAGAAGTCTGGGCTGACTCTTATGGGGTTGGCCTTGACAACTCTTCACTCCTGCTTCCTTTCCGAATAATAACCTAGGCCTCATATTCCTCCCTTTGGCCTAGATCTTTGATGTGTAAAAAATGGAAGAAAACATGTTGAATTAAAATAGAGAAGTTTATTGTGTAAGAGTAAAGTAAATAAAATTTTCTGACAAGAGGATTTTTTAGAAGAAAAGGTATAATTATCTGATTAACTATAGCCAGTGCTATGATTTTGCTGTTTTGCTGTACTGTTTCAGGTTGAAAGTCAAATTCATTTTCAAAAACTGAGCTTTGCTGGGTCATATGGTAGATCTATCTGCAATTGTTTGAGGAACCTCCATACCATTTTCCATAGAGGCTGCACCATTTTGCAGTCCCACCAACAATGTATGAGAGTTCCTTTTTCTCCGCAACCTCACCAGCATTTATTGTTCAGAGTCTTTTGGATTTTAGCCATCCTAACTGGGTGAGATGGTATCTCCCAGCTATCCCACTGTTGGGAATATACCCAGAGGAATGGAAATGATCAAGTCAAAGGTATACCTGTTCCCCAATGTTCATCGCAGCACTCTTTACAATAGCCAAGAGTTGGAACCAACCCAAATGTCCATCATCGGATGAGTGGATACAGAAAATGTGGTACATCTACACAATGGAATACTACTCAGCTATAAAAAAGAATGAAATATTGCCATTTGCAACAACATGGATGGACCTTGAGAGAATTATATTAAGTGAAACAAGTCAGGCACAGAAAGAGAAATACCACATGTTCTCACTTATTGGTGGGAGATAAAAATGAATAAATAAATTCACACACATACACACACACACACACACA
Organism: Cynocephalus volans; assembly: GCF_027409185.1. NCBI lineage: Eukaryota > Metazoa > Chordata > Mammalia > Dermoptera > Cynocephalidae > Cynocephalus > Cynocephalus volans. The sequence continues at coordinate 124,253,110 of NC_084462.1, read as the reverse complement.
AAAAAAAAAAAAAAAAAAACTTGGGGGGGAGAAGACACAACAATTACAATTCCTTGAAGTTGACATGACAAGCATACAGAAAGGACATTGTTGGGTGGGAGGGAGGAGAGGGAAGAGGGAGGGGCCACAATAATTCAGTAATGGGCCAGTAATGGGCCACAATAATCAACCACATTGTAGATGGACAAAATAAAATTTAAAAACAAAAAACAAAAAAACGAGCTTTGTACATTTAGATATTGCAAGACTCTGATCAAATTTATTTATTTATTTTATTACTCATACATGTGGGGTACAACATTGATTTTCAATAATTGTGTAGAGTGTGTGGTGGTTAGATCAGTATAGTTAGCTTATTCATCATCACAGTATGCAACCATTCTTTGTGTCCATTGACAGTTCCCCATTAGCCCTCCTCCTTCCCCCCTCCTCCCCTTTTCCACCTCTACTTTTCTAAAAGTTCAACATATTACTGTGACCGTTGTTTCTTTCTTTCTTTCTGTCTCTCATTATTGTTCATTTGTTTATTTATGGATTCAATTCCTGGTTATGAGTGAGAACAGGTGGTATTTCTCTTTCTGTAACTTGGTTGTTTCACTTAGGATAATTTTCTCCAGGCTCATCCACATTGTTGCAAATGGTAGGATTTCATTCTCTTTTTATGGCTCAGTAGTATTCCATTGTGTATCTACACCATAATTTCCTTATCCAGTCATCCATCAGTGGACATTTAGGCTGATTCCATCAACTAGCTATTGTAGATAGAGCTGTGATAAACATGTAATGATAACCATTGTATCCACTGGGAGAAAAGACAAAGTTATTCAGCACTTGGACACAAATAGTATGGTATAACTAAGATAATGTCCTTACAGATTATGAAAACTGTGTCAAAGAGAGAAAAAAATACCCAAAGCATAGCTGCATAAAATCAAATGAATAGAAATATGCCTTTAAGAAATTGAGCCAAGTTAAGGAAAATCAAGCCTACCAATAGTACTGAGATCAGAACTAGGCACACTTAAGGCGGAGAACAATAAAACAAGTAAAAGGACCAAGATCAAAATTTACAAGTTAAGGAATCTGATAGACAATTATCCCTTCTCCTTTTTAAAATCTCATTGGAATGACAGAGGAAACATAAACGTATAAACACATCCATAGCCCTAATAGAGAGCTGAGACGAGAGTCATTAGCAGGTATAACACTGAAAATTTTCTGGAAATACAAGGTAGATATAAGAAAATTAAAAGAAACTCATAAGAAATTAGGAACTTAAAACACTTAATAATCAAAAGAACTTCCTAAAAAGTGAGATATCAAACGAAAACTTTAAAATCGCTCTAGAAACAGAGTGATCAGGATACAAAAATACAAACAGAATTTGGATTTTGTTATTAGGGTACCAATGAAAAACCTGTAAACCATTTGTAACAGATTTCAGGATTCCTGCCAATAGCTTTTGCCCATAGGCAGTAAAGTGGAAATTTAATACAGAAGTCTGCCAAAGTTGTTGGGGTTGGAGGTAAAATCAAGCAGAGATACAGATAAATTCTGAACTCAATGGTGTATGTACAGCCTCACATCTGGTAAGCAAACTACCTCAACATTCTAAAGAAAACTGACACTCAGAAAATCTCATGCAACTCACTGTTCTTCCCAATAATCAGACAGAGATTTTTAAGATCATCATCTGAATTCATTATAGTAGGAAGAAATTGTAATTATGCTGATGATATCTACTCCAGATGTCAATGCTATGCATTCTAAGTCCTCATTGATAAATATGAACAGATAATCAAGAATATACAGTATATAAGGCAACCAATGGAGGCAATACTGATATCCAGTTGAACAAACAGAAGAATTAACCCTTGAGAGACACAGTTAATAAAGGAAAGAAAACATAATTTTATAATAATTTTTGTTAGTAATTTTTAATATTCAGAATATTTAAAAATATTCAAAAAACCAGAATATTCACTAGTATATCAAGACTGATGATAATGCATACACCAAAAGATATGAGAAGATTTGTTAATTACACAACTGAACTTTCTGGGGAGAGCTAGGCAGGTGCAAGCTTGTCTGAGTGGCTGGCAAGATCAAAGCTGGGTTCTGGTTTTATCGTGGCTTGGAAGTGGGACCAGAACGAGGGTTCCGGGGAAAGGTTTCAACTTGCAAGCATCAAGAGAGGACACACACGGATTTTACTATCAGTTTGCACAGATGTGGTGTAAAAGTGGAAGGGAGATGATTTGAACGGTGTCTGCCATCAAACATCAAAAATATAGTCTTCCTCTTTATTGTGAAAAAAACTGCAAACTTGGAGAAGATATTTGCATAAAACTGACAGTAAATTTAGTATTCAGAGTATCTAAAAATCCCTATAAATAATAAAATAAGATAAATAACCCAACAGAAAAATAAGACAAATATATGAACTGGTGTTTAGCCCAAGAAAGAGCCTGAAAATTTTATAAGCATTATAAACATATAAAAATATAAATAAACTCAGTCATAATCAGGGAAATGTAAGATAAAATCATACTACATTATCTTTATAAGCACCTTACTGGGCAAATTAAAAAATGAGACAAATACAAAGTTGAATAAAGAAGCAAAGGGAAGTCATTTACACTGCTGGTGGGAATAAAAGATAGTACAACCACTTCAGAAAACAATTTGGCTTTACCTACTAAATGTAAACACACTCACATCTTACAATCAAACAATTGCACTTCCAGCTACAGGAGGCTGTCAGCCTTATTGACACATTAGACCTACCTGAGAAGATTTTAAAATCCTATTCTCTGAAGCAAACCCTAGACCAATTAACTAAGAATCTCTGGGGGTGGAACCCAGATGTCAGAATTTTTTAAAAGTCTCTCCAGGTTACTTCAAAATACAGCCAGGGTGGAGAACCACTGCCTTAAGGACATCTTTGTGCACGTATACTGGAAGGCATAGGCAGGAATTCTCATTGCAACACTTTTTTAATTACAAGAAAACAGAGGGTGGGGGTAGCTCACCAATAGTAGAATGGATAAGTATAGAGTGGCAAACTGGACCCATCCCATTTTGAGTCACATTTATTTCAGTTTTCCTATGGACTTGTATACCTACCTAAAATATCCTGTTATTTTAATATATATTTCACTTCATGTCCCTGAATAAAATCTGAATCAATCATGGCAAGTCATTATATTTAAGCTTGAATCCACACTTAAACTAAAGAACCTCCTGGGACAGGGCTCAGGAACATACCCTGTATTATGTGAAGCAATTTGGTTGCCTGTGAGCAAAAACTGCTATTCCAGTTGAATACAATTGTATCCATCAGTCTTCAACCAGTGAAACAGAACCAGTAGGAGATGGATATCCAGAGACTTATTACGAGGAACTAGGTTATGTCAAATAATTGGGGAAGCTGTTGTGAAGGGCAGACAGAACATTTCCAGCACAGGATAAATTTGCTTTCCATAGGTGGGAATTTCTTTTTCCTCAGGAAAAGAAGCCTTAGCTCTCCTCCCAATATCCTTCAACTGATTGAATCAGGTTTACCAGTTTATCTAGGAAAATCAACCTTATTTATTTTTCATTTTTTTATTTTTTAAAGAAAGTGTAATTTTATTAATAATTTTTTTTACATTCTAGGATGTTGTTGCAGAGCAGCTGGGAAGGAGGACAGGAGAAAGGGGAAGGAAATGGGACGGAAGGAGGAGGAAGGAGGAGGAGTGGGATTGAGGCCAGTGGCATCCCCCTCATTCCCACAGAGGAGATCTGGGGGCTTCCAGCAGTGATTTGGTCATTGCCAGGCTGGGTGCAGATGTCAGGGGACTGTGGCAAAATCCCTCACCCCCAACCACCCCAACTCAGGAACCTGGGGCCCTTCTTGCTGCTGCTAGGTGGTCATCACTGGGCTGGTTGCATGTGTCAGGGGGGCATGGCCGAGACCCTTGGCCCCCACCGCCCTGGCTTGGGAGAACCTGGGGTGCTTCCTATGGTGGCTTCGTGGTTGATGCTGGGCTGGTTGCACATGTCAGGGAGGCATGGATGAGGCCCAAGGCCCCCCACTGCCATGGGTTGGGAGAGTCTGGGGCACTTCCTGTGGTGGTTTGGTGGTCATTGCTGGGCTGGCTGCACATGTCAGGGGAGCATAGCCAAGGCACAAGGCCCCCCACCATCACGGCTTGGGAGAGTCTGGGGCACTTCCAGCAGCAGCTTGGTGGTCACTGCTGGGCTGGTTGCAGGTGTTGAGGTGGCATGGCCAAGGTCGGAGGTTCCCCACTACCCTGTCTCAGGAGAGCCCAGGGCACTTCCTGTAGCCAGTGGCTCAGTGTTCACCACTAGGGTGGCTCTGTGTGTCGAGGGAACAGGGCTGAGGCCTGAAGCCTCCCACCACCCCAGGCTCTGAAAAGCCCGGGGAACTTCCTGCGGCAGCTTTGTGGTCATTGCTGGGCTGGTTGCACGTGTTGGGGGAATGTGGCCAAGGCCTGTGTCCCCCACCCTCAGGAATGGTTGTGGGTGTTGGGGGGCATAGCTAATGCCCCCAGCCGTGACCCTCTCTGGCTTAGTAGCCCAGGGGACTTCTGGTCCTTCTAGGTGTTACAGGTGTTCTTTGGTGAAATGAGACCTTTACTAGTTAAAGTACTTTGTTTTTTCTTTCAGTTCTGTGTTGGATTATGTGCTGTTCCCACCACTTAAACTCTGTGCTGGAACTAATTTGTTGCCCTTTGCTTACTTCTAAAATGGGAGAACTTTCTGTGGGGACCAGTACTCGAGCTGTGTGGTTGAGCTAAATTGCTGCTTTGCTGCTGATTCCCTGGGGAAGGCTTTTTGTGCAGCTCAGGGTTTAATGGTTGACTTTATAGATACTTCTAGTTCTCATAAGATCTGGTGCACCTGGGTTGTGTAGAAACTGTGGTCTGGGCCTGAGTCTTTTCATCAAACTGCACCCCTTGCAATTCTATATTCCTGTCCATCTCTTCTGAGTGGTCCTGTGCTGATTGGGATGCAGATCAGCTGTCATTGCTGTGCCCTAGTGTTCCCCCAGTGGGCCCATTGCCCCCACTACCCATGCTGCAAACACTTCCCATGAGATGGGCCATGTCCAGTCCCTTGCAGTGACTCACTGTCCTCTGGATGGCTCCTTTTCTTCAGTTGTTGTGGTTCCTCGCTCCTATGTGGGTCCGCAGGAACCCTATTAGTGGTCATGCTGGCCTGGTGGTCCCCAAGGCCCTATTCTCCCACACTGCCTCCAAGCAATTTCATCCAAAGTGCACAGCTATGGCTTTTGCTGGCTCCTGCTCCATGCACTCAGCAGCTCCTGGCTGGAAATGACAGGGATTCAAAATAGCCGGAGGGTTTTTTTCTTTCTCTCATTATGGCTTCTCCCACCTTCATGCACTCTGTAGGTCTCTCCTGCCCTTCCCCCGAGCTCTAGCAGCCCCAGCTTGGCTGTCATTGCTTCTTTGTAAGTGTAAATTGGTTGATATGTGGGAGAGAGTGATTATGGGGACTATCTACTCTGCCATCTTGACCAGAAGTCTCCATCCTTATTTAAAGTTAACCAATTATAGAAAGAAAGAGAGCAACACCCAGCATCCAAACAGGAGCTGAGGGCAGCCAGCCCCCTCTGCCCAGAAACAGGCAAGAGATTAACACCTAGGGTTCAAGGCAGGAGCTGAGGGCAGACCTCTCCACCCAGAAGCAGGCAAGAGAGTAAAACCTGTGGTCTTAGGCAAAAGCAAAAGGCAGCACCCTCTGTGTTGAAGCAGGCAAGAGGGCAACACCTGGGGTCCTACACAGGAGCTGAGGACTGCAGTCCCCTCCATCCAGAAGCAGGCAAGAGGGTAACACCCAGGGTCCTAGCCAGGAGCAGAGGGCAGCACCCTCCACCCAGAAGCAGGCAAGAGAGCAATGCCCAGGGTTCTAGGCAGGAGCTGAGGGCAGCCAGCTCTTCTGCCTGAAAGCCAACAACAGAGCAATACACGGGGTCCTAGGCAGGAGCTAAGGGTAGCAAATTCCCACCCAGAAGCAGGCAAGAGAGCATACTGAAAACACTACTTCCAGGTGGGCGGCCTACCATACCTACAGCCACACCACAAAAGTGCCTTGATGCCAAAGCAGTAGCCACAGCCACCATGCAGTGGCCTGCCAGAGACTTGACTGCATTAACACAAGGAGAATCACTAGTAGAGACTAGAATAGGAAGGGGACATCACTCTGCTCAAGGGGACATAGTAATAGAAGAAGCATCTGCTCTACTAGAGGACAAGACATTAATGGAGAGGTACTAGAAATACAAAAAAAAAAAAACAACCCCAAAACAACAACAAAAAAATGACATCACTGAACGAATGCAGTAGTTCTCAAATACCAGACCCTATGAAGCAGGAAACCCTTGAAATGACTGGAAAGGAATTCGGAGCAACAATCTTAAGGAAATTCACTGAGATACAAAAAGACTCAGTTAGACAGCATAATGAAACAAGAAAAAAAGATCCAAGATATGAAGGAGGAAAATCTAAGAGACCTAGCAGACAACCTTAAGTGCACAAATGTTTGGATCATGGGTGTCCCAGAAGGGGAGGAAAAAGGAAAAGGCATGGAAAACCCACTCAGTAAACTAATAACAGAAAACTCCCATGTATAGGGAGAGACATGGACCTTCAGATCCAGGAGGTTCAAAGATCTCCAAACAGATTCAACTCAAAAAGATCCCCTCCAAGATACATTAAAGTCAAACTGGCAAAGCTCAAAAACAAAGAGAGAATCTTAAAAGAAGAAAGAGAAAAGTGTCAAGCCACCTATAAGGGAGTCCCTATCAGACTATCAACAGACTTCTCAACAGAAACTCTACAGGCCAGGAGAAAATGGGATGATGTGTTCAAAATACTAACAGAAAAAAGCTATCAGCCAAGAATACAATACCCAGCAAGGGGGGAAAATAGTGTATTTTCCAGACAGATAAAAACGGCAGGAGTTCAGTACCACGAGGTCAGCCCTACAAGAATTCCTCAAGGAAATCCTTCAACTGGAACTTGAAAAACAATAATCACTACCATGAATAAACAAGAAAGAACAAAACCCACTGATAGAACAAAAATCCAAATGAGAAAGTGAAAGAAGCTAAATCTTACTAGCACAAACAACCACGATGGTAATGTAGTTATGCCCCTGCTGTATTTCTGATTTTAGTAATTTTGGTCTTGTCTCTTCTTTTTCTTGGTCAGTCTAAGTAAAGGCTTGCAAATTGATCTTTTTAAAGAATCAACTTTTGATTTTGTTGATTTTCTCTATTGTTTTTTAAATTCCTTATTTCATATATTTCTATTGTAATCTTTGTTATTTCCTACTTATATTTGCTTTTGGTTTAGTCTGCTTTTCTTTTCTATCTTCTTATGGTAGAAGTTTACATTACTGATTTGAAATTTTTCTTATTTTTAATGTAGGTATTTATAAGTATAAATTTTTCTGTAAGCACTGTATGAGCCCTGCATCTTATGAATTTGGATATGTTGTGCGTTGATTTTTAAGTCAAAGTACTCCCTAATTTCCCTGTGATTTTTCTTTTTACACATTGTTTAATGAGGAGAGTGTTGTTTGATTTCCACACATTTGTGAATTTACTTCTGTTACTGTGGTCAGAATACATATTTTCTATGAATTTAGCCTTTTTAAATGTATTAAGACTTTATTGTGGCCAAAAAAAACCCCTATATTTTACATTTTGTAATGATGAATATGTTAAGTATCCTGATTGATAATCACATATTATACACAAATACTGATAGTCAACTCTACCCCACTGATATATATATTCCTTTATGTTTCAATAAAAGATTTTTTTAAAAAGAAAGAAAGAATGATCACAATAATACACTGAACTTTCAAAAGGAGAGAACAGAACTGTGGTTACTAGAGGTGGAAAATAGGGAGGGGAAAGGGTTATGGAGAAATTGGTTAATGGACACAATGAATTATGTTTTACAATGATGAATATACTAATTTATCCTGATTTTATTGTCACATATTGTATACAGGTATTGATATTCAGCTCTGTACCCCACAAATATGTATAATAAATTATGTTTCAGTAAAAAGAAGGAACAAATGGGAAAAAAAAGTTAACCAATTATAGACTTTAACTATGTCTTCAAAATACCTTCATGATACCTAGATTAGTGTTTGAATAACTAGGGACTGTAGCCTAGACAAATTGACACATAAAACTGACCATCATGAGTATCAGAAAGGTGGAAGTTATTTTCAGAAAAATCCAATTTATCACTATAAAAAGAGAAAACCATGATTTTCATTGATGTAGTCTCATATAATTATTTACCTATCCTATATATTGGAGATTATAATTGAAATTTTTTATATAATTTTACTTTTAATTTTATAATCTTTAATCAAAGATTAAATCAAATCTCATTTTCTTGGAATTAAATGACTCATTTCTATGCTTAGGAATTATTTGTATTTCTTTTACTTTTAACTGTCCTTGTGTTTTCTCAATTTTCTATTGAGTTTAATTTTTTTAAATTAATTTAACAACATCCTATATATAAATTAAATTAGCCCTTTGTCATATTTTTTCAATATAATTAGAATTTCAACATACAGAATTTTCTTCTTCTACATTATTAAACTTATATATATCAATAATTTCTAGATTCCATATCCTACTCTAAGATTATGGAGAAAATTCCCCATAATTTTCTTTAGAAATTTTGGGGGTTTGAATTTACCTGGAAATTATTTTTTGCATTAATGGTGAGATAAGATCAAATTTGTGCCCCTGATGATATCATTACTAAATAATCATTCTTTTCAGAAAAATAAACATGCCTACCTTTATAATACAGTAACTTCCTGTATGCCTTTGGTCTAGTTATACACCCTCTATTTTTCTCCTTCAATGAAGTTGTTTCTTATTTAACAGCACTACATGGTTTTAATTTCTTTAGATTTATAATGGATGATATTATTTTGAGTGTTCCTTTCATTTTTTATTCTTTTTTACAGAATACTATTTGTTTTTCTACTAAAATATTTTAATAAACCTTTCTTGTTTTCTAAAAGTTCACTTTCTATTTGCATTTGAATTGTATCTTTTAAACACTAATGCAGGAGTAATTTACTTTTTTTACACTATCCAGTTTTTCTTCCTTGACAGGTATGTCTGTCCACCAACTCTTCTTTCATGTCTATGAGTAGTAATTTAGATTTTCTTCACATACATCTTATATACTTATATTTAATTTTATCCCTAGCTGCTTCATCATTTCCTTTGCTTTTATAAATATTATCATGTGTTCCACTATTTTAAATATTTTTAAAGAGGACTATTGACACTTGTTCACTAATTTTGTAATTGGAAACTATCAAATGCTGTGACAGTTTTTTGTTTGTTTGATTTTCCCCCATCGTTTCCTAGCAAGCAATCTAATCATCTATATATTCCGTCATTTCATTTCCAGTTTTGTAATAACCATCCTCTAAAATAGACCTCAATAATAAACGTCCCCCAAATTTCACGCCTTTCTGTAATCCTTTCCCACAGTGAATCAGGGCTGACCCCATGTGACCAACACAACAATGTGTTATGATGATATGCAACTTCCAGAGCTCAGTCAGGAAAAGCATTTTAGCTTCCACTTCAGCTTCTTGGATCCCTTGCTCTGCTGGGAGGACCTTCCAGCAATCCCATCCAGAGGCCCATGCAGAAAGGAACTGAGAACTTTGGCCAACAGGAAGCACCAGCTTTGCATCATGTGAGTGGACCCCTTTGGAAGGGGATCCATTAGTGCAGGTTTTGTTGATATTAGTCCCTGAGAATTTCTAACTGCAACTACATGAGAGGCCTCAAGTGAAAACTTCCCATCCAAACCCTTCCAGAATTACTTTCTCACAGAAATTAGGACAGATGAAGTTTTACTGTAGTTTTAAGCCAGTAAATTTGGGAACATTTTCTCATAAAGCCATAGATAATTAATACAGCTTTTCCAAGTTTTATCCCTCTTTTGCTTTTCTCATTTAATTGAACTGGTACATATCTCTAGAATACGGTTTCTCAATCTCAATAGTATTGACATCTTGGCTTCATACTTCCTTGTTGTGTGCATTGTAGGATGTTTAGCAGCATCTCTGACCTCTGCTTTTTAGATAATAATAGCACTATACCAACTAGTGACAATCAAAAACTATCCCCAGAAATTTTCAAATGTTTCCTAAGGGATTGGGAGAAGCAAAATTATTCTCACTTAAGAACTACTGTTCTATAACAGATGAAGTAATAATGGTTTAAATCAATGATGCACTGACAAATATTTAAAAACTGGCAATTGGTAAAGAAATAATAAATATCAGAGTAGAACTATATGAAATAGAGACCCCCCCCAAAAAATACAAAAGTTTGATAAAGCAAAAAGTTGGGGGGTTTTTTTGAGGAGATAAACAAAATTAACAAACCATTAGCTGTCCTAGCTAAGAAAAGATGAGAGAAGACCCAAATATCAAAAATCAGAAATGAAAAAGAAGGCATTACAATTGATTCCACAGAAATACAAAGTGTCATTAGAGACTTATGAACAATTATATGCCAACAAACTAAAAAATCTAGAGAAAATGGATAAATATGTGGACACAGACACTCTACCATGAATAAACCAAAAAGTGATAGAAAACCTGAATGGACCAATAATGAATACAATAATCAGTAAAGAAATTGAATCAGTAATCAATGATCCCCCAACAAAGAAAAGCCCAGGACTGGATGGCTTTACTGCTGAATTCTACCAAATTCTTAAAATAGATTTAATAACAATTCTTTTCATGCTATTCCAAAAAACAAAGCAGAGGATATTCTCCTAAACTCATTCTATGAGGCCAGCATCACCCTCATACCAAAATCAAACAAAGATGCAACAAAAAAAAGAAAACTACAGACCAATATCCTTGATGAACTGAATGCAAACATTCTCAAGAGTACAAGCAAACAGAATCCAATAGCACATCTAAAAGATTATACAACATGATCAGGCAGGATTCTTCCCAGGGATGCAAGGCAATAAATGTGATGCATCACATCAATGAAAGCACACACACAAAGCAATAAATGTGATACATCACATCAAATGAAAGATAAAATTCATATGATCATCTCAATAGATGCAAAAAAAGCATTTGATAAAATCCAACATTGCTTTATGATAAAAACTCTCAACAAATTATGTATAAAAGAAAAGTATCTCAACACAATAAAAGTCATATATGACAAACCCACAGCTAACATCATCCTGAATGAGGAAAAGTTGAAAGCTTTCCTTTTAAGAATGAGAACAAGAGAAGGATGCCCACTGTCAACATTCCTATTTAGCATGGTACTGGAAATTTTAACCAAGCAATCAGGTAAGAGAAAGGAATAAAGGGCATCCAAATTGGAAAACAGGAAGTCAAACTGTCCCTATTTGCAGATGACTTGATCTTATATATAGAAAAACCTAAAGCCTCCACCAAAAGACTCTTAGAGCTGGTAAACAAATTCAGTAAATTAGCAGGATACAAAATCAATATACAAAGGTTGGTAGTGTTTCTATACACAAAAAACTAGCTGGCAGAAAAAGAAATCAAGAAAGCAATCCGACTTACTATAGCTATTAAATAAAATAAAATAAAATACCTACTAGTAAATCTAACCAAGGAAGTGAAAGATCACTACAATGAAAACTACAAAATATTTATAAAAGAAATTAAAAGTGACATACAGAAATGGAAAGACATTCCATGTAAATGGATTGATAGAATTAATGTTGTGAAAATGTCCATACTACCCAAAGTTATCTACAGATTCAACACATTCCCTTTCAAATTACCAATGACATTCTTTACAGAAATAGAAAAAGCAATCCTAACATTCACATGGAACAAGGAAAGACCTTGAATAGCCAAAAGAATCCTGAGCAAAAGAGTAAAGCAGGAGGCATTACACTACCTGTCTTCAAATTATACTACAAAGCTATAGTAACCAAAACAGCATGGTACTGGCATAAAAACAGACCTTTGGATGAATGGAACAGAATAGAAAGCCCAGAAATAAACCCATATACTTACAGCCAATTGATCTTTGATAAAGGCTCTAAAAACATGCATTGAAGAAAGGGCAGCCTCTTCAATAAATGGTATTGGGAAAATGGATATCCATGTATAGAAAAATGAAACTAGACCCCTATCTCTCACTATATACAAAAATCAACTCAAAATGGATTAAAGACTTAAACATAAGACTGGAGACTATGAAACTTATTGTTTTTTTATTCACTCTCAAAATCTGTGTTTTTAAGTTGTATATTTAGACCATTTACATTTAAAGTAATTATTTTATTTTTATTTTTTAAAGAAATTTTTAATTGAAATATACTGATTGTACATTTTTATGGAGTACAGAGTTATATTTTAACATACATATGCAATGTGTGATGGTCAAATCAGGGTAGTTATTTATTATTGCAAAAATTTATCATTTCTTTGTGATGAAAACACTTGAGCTCCTCTCTTCTAGACATTTGAGAGCATACAATAAATTATTGTTAGTTATAAATGCCTGGCACTACTGTACAGCACTAGAACTTATTTTCCTTATTTTTCCTTAACCCTTTGCCATTCAATTAATATCTACCATGTGTTTAACTGTTTTCTAGTCTTTGCACTTCTTATTTATTTCTTTCCCCGCCTCATTTTCTGCCTTCTCAGGTTTTAATGAAGCACTTTATATAATTCCATTTTCTCTCTTCTCTTACAATATCAATTAAGCTTATTTTTAAAAAACATTTTTACTGATTTCCCTAGAGGATGCAATGTACATTAACTAATCGAAGTGCAACCTCAAAATAATACTATGCTGCTTCACATGTAATACCTTATAATCTAGTATTCTTAATTTCTCCCTTCTACCCTTTATGACATTCCTGTCATTCATTTCACTTATCCATATGCTATGATCATCCAATACATTTTCACTAATATTTCTACAAAGTTGTTTTTTAAATCTATTAAAAATAATAAAGTAAAAAAAGATTTTATTTTATTTTATCTTTAGTCCTTCTCTAATGCTCTCCCATTCTTTATGCAGATAGTTTCTGACCTGTATCATTTTACTTTTCTCTACAAAACTTCTTTAACATTTCTTGCAGGGCAGGTCCCAGGGCAATGAATTACCTGTTTTTGTCTGAGAAAGTCTGGCTTTTTTCAGAATTTTCTCTTTGTCTTCTGCTATTGAGTGTAATATGCCTTGATATAGAGTTTTGGCATTTTTCCTGCTTGGTGTTCTCTGACCTTCCTAGATCTGTGGTTAATTGCCTGATATTGATTTTGGAAACTTCTCGGCTATCACTATTTCAAATATTTCCTCTGCTCTGGTGTATTATCTTCTACTTCTAATAATCCAATTATACATATGTTACACATTTTAAAATTGTCCCACAGCTCCTGAATGTTCTGGCATGTTTTTGAAAATTGTTTTTCTCTTTGCATTTCAGTTTGGCAATTCTCTATGGACCTATCTTCAAGCTCATTGATTTTTTCTTCATCTGTGTCCAGTCTACTGATGAGCTCAGATGAGCTCAGATGATCTCATCAGTAGACTAGATATGAGAAGATAAATAATATCTTTATTTCTGTTACTATATTTGTATTTCTAACATTTTCTTTGGATTAATTCTTAAAATTTCCATCTCCCTGCTCACATTACCCATTTTTTTTCTGCATGTTGTCTACATTTTTCATTAAAGCCTTTAACATATTAATCATAATTATTTTTAAATTTCTGTCTCATAATTCTAATATCTGTGTCAAATCTGATTCTGGTTCTGACTATTGATCTGTCTCTTCAGATCATGTCTTCATTTCTGTTTGTCTGTTGTTTGTCTTTAAGCACGTCTTGTACTTTTTGGTGAGCAATGGACATGATGTATCTGGCAATAGAAACTAAGATAAACAGGCCATTATTGTGAGGATTTATGTTAATCTGGGTAAGAGTTTGGCTGTGTTTAATGTTTGCTGAAGTTGTGGGTACCATCAGTTTAAAGTTCCTCTATATTTTTTTGTTTTTGTTTTTGTCTCCCCTATTACCTTTGAACTTCCCTAAAAACTCCTTAAATAGAATCTGTGCTTTGCAGCTTTTTCAGCTGTAATGTTATATTATACTTGAACCCTGTTGATGGAGTGGTAAGATGCGAAAGAGGGGAAGCTTTCTATAATCTTATAATTAAAATCAGTTTTTTAGTTGACCTGTGTCCCTGGACTGTGACCTTCGCAAGTGTTGCTTAACTTTTCTCCCTCCTAGGTGAAACAGAAAGCCTAGAGGGGGATGAAGTCAGGAACAAAGCCCTGCTAAAGTCTTTTTCCCTGCACAGTAGATCTTTGTTATGCAGAACACTCTATGCATATTTCACGAAGTTATTTTCCCCTCCCCCTGCCAGAGGCACTAGGGGATCTTTCCTGAATCTTCACAATGAGGATCTGGTAGGGTACCTGGAGTTAAAACACACAAAAGCATGGGACTCCCTAAAACTGTGGTCCCCAAGAGTTTCTCACTCTTCTGCTACTCCACACACAGACTACAGCAATTCATCAAAATTACCACTTAAGTGTCCTTAACAGTTTATTGTTCCAGTGGCTTTTTCTACATCCAGAAAACCAGGTCTCAGCCGAATCTCTTTGAAATCTCTCTCTCCAGATTTCAGGGTGACAGTTTGCCTTGTGTCCTAAGTTCTCTGATGGGCCCAAGAAAAGTAGTTAACTTGTGGTTAGTTAAGCTTTTTTCTTTATGTGATAAAGTTGAAGCCAGAATTTTCCAGCTTAGGGAGTTTACATAACCATGAAACTTACATTAACTTTATTATTTTTCCTCCAAAACCATGATCTGAAGCATTACTATAGAAATCCCAAAGTTTTAAAATATGACAGTAGCAGGATAAATTATATTTTGATTATTCAGTTGGCAAAGCATATTTGAAGAGGGAAACTGACATCTTTGGAAAGGGGAAATGATAGGAAGCTATTGCAAAAATAATCTTTTCAAAAATATGAGGTAGGCTTGAATTAGGAAGAAATAAAGAATAGAAATAAAGAAAAGTAGTTTATTAAAAAATGAAGTAAAATTAAAATTAATACTATTATTTGCTATAGCTGATGAGGAAGGAGGAACAAAGCTAATAGCATTCTCATTTGGGCATGTTTATTTGAAGATTTTTCATTACAAAGTAACAACTACATTCTTATATATTATTACAAAAGTATCCTCTATGAGCAAATAACAATAAATAGTAAAGATCTTGATTTCATTATGCCGTTTCTCTACCAATTATTCCTTCCTGAATCACCTTAGTTAGACATGTTTTAAGTAGAGAACCTAAAATTAATTCCATGGGCTCAGTAGCCTTGGGAAGCTCAATCCAGTTATCAATGCAGGTGGGTTATTTATTACATGAATCAGATAACAGCCTTTATATTTGAGTATATTATGTGTTTAGAATCCCTGATTGAGATCATATTCAACTGCTGAGTACTAAAATTATCAATAGATTTTGAGAATGTCTCTTCCTTGCCTACCACTATTCTGAACAAATAAAATAAATTTTAAAAACCTGCTCTTCTCACCAGAAAATATATTGTTTCAGGTAGTGGTTATAAAGAAAGCCCTTTGAGCCTCAGAAGGAAACATAAAGAAAAATCCTTCTGGCCACCTTTCAAACTCACTGTATCAGATTTGTAAGTCCTGGCACAGTGAAGGAAAATTATCCTTACAGTTGTGTCTGTGCATGCATAACATCTTCTCTCTTTAGTTCTGGATGGAAAGTTTTTTAAAAAATCCCAGATTCTTTTGAAACCATAAAGTAATTTTTAAAGGCCCATCATCAAAAATCTCTTCTCTTTACAGAAATATCTGGCATAAGTGCTTTGTTTTGTTTTTGATATTTTGTTTTGTCAAAAATTGTATGAATTTTGCCCAGCACACTCACCCCTGGATTTGAAGAAAAGCTTTTGCAACTTAGTGGGCTCATCCTTGGACTAATCAAATTGTCATGAAGTACAAGATTTCCAAGTAAATTTTGACATGATGTTGATACAGCTCTATAAATATCACAGAGTGGAAACTCTGTACAGACTATGAATTACAATGTCTGTCATTTTACAAATTATATTGTAACTATAAGCTTTTATGAAATTTTTTTTTTGTTGTTTGTTTGGTTGTTTTTTGGCAGCTGGCAGGTATGGGCAGCCGAATATTTGACCTTGGTGTTACAAGGCTGTGCTCTAACCAACTGAACTAACTGGCCAGCTCGCTACTATGATATTTTTAAAAGTGTATTATTACATATTAGTTAACGGTTAAACTAAAAAACAAAGTATACCATCTATTGTCTTTCACCAAAGTTCAAAAAGCGATGAATTATAAGACAGTTTGCTCTATTCAATGAAGCTGGAGAAGGGAGAAGGGAGAGAGGTTTTGGTGATGGGGAGCAATAATAGCTACAATGTATATCGACAAAATAAAATTTAAAAAAAAAAAATGAAGCTGGAGAATATGGCTTACTAGAAGTACATTTATTCTATGCTTAGAGAATTTCTAACTTTAATTCTAACTGAAAATAGACAAGCAAAAATAATATATCGTCAGTGCAGTTGTCAAACAAATCTCTCCTCATTAGAAATCAATTGCTTGTTTGGTTGCCTTTATCATTTGAAACATTTGGGAAATGAACATTGCCGATGTGTGCATCAACACTGTAGAATCTAAAATCATTTTTTTCAGAAGTTACTCTGAAAATCATCCAAAACTAATTGAAGACAAAAAGACCATTGCAAAATTTGATTCAAAAGGAAATTCTATTGATAAAGCTTATGAATTTGCATAATCAAATAACATTAATAAAAACAGGCACTCAAAAGCACTAAGAAAATTAAAGCTAACCTTCCCTGTAACCTACCAAATACTAAGTAACTATATTTTAATAATTTAGATATCTGAATATTTAGATATCTGATCCAATGTGAAATTTTTTAAAAAATGAAAACAAATTTACAAACACTAATTTTAATCTATATTTTCAATATTTCAGTGATAACATAAGAGATTGATTTTAATTTAAATTGTAAAAAAAAATTGAAAATATATACTCCATTTAACTAGGGAGTATGCCTGGTACCATTCTTTGTATTGAAACTCTATTGTAATATATTGATTTCTTTGACAAATTCACAACTTCTGTTCCACAGTACTCCATGGAAGAAAATTCCACAGTCTCTCTTATTTATTTACTTCAAAATATTTCAACATTGACTGAACATATTTAGACTTCTTTTGGTTTTATTTGTTTACCATTTATGACCTACATTGTTTATTTAGTAATCTTTTCACTTGTACTTATAGTTCTCTTTTTCTAAATGGTAATATCTTTGAGAGCAGTGACCACATCCTCATTTATTAATTGATTTATTCATTCATCTATGCAACAAATATTTAATAAGCTTTTAATATGTCCCAGGCATGGAGTTAGGAATTGAATTAGCATAATGGTGAAGAAAAAGAATGTCTTTGAAATGGGAGGGTTTATTTTACAATTATTTTTACCCACTGATGTAATAAAGGAGAAGGACTTTTTGAATATTTATTTTTAAATCTCAAATCTCACATACTTAACTTTAACATCTTTTTTTATATAAACTTATGGAAAAGAATCTCTCCTCAAATATTAGTATAACTTTATTGTGGAAAAAATTGATTTAAAATAACAAATATGACAAATGACAATTCTCATAATTGTTGGGAAAATTAAAATCAAATGTGAATTTTCTGAAAATATTTTTCTGTCATTCTTATAAGAATAGATTAGAATTTTAAAATTTAAGTGGAAGAGATGGGGAATGAACAGTTAGGCTACTTATATACCTGAATAAATTTATATTTTATCTTCTCCATTGCTGTAAATTTTGTTATTTAATCTCTGGAACTACCATCTTCTTTAAATTATAAGCTATCTAATGTAAAAAGGAAAAATGTGACTTTTAAACAAAATTTTGGAAAGGGAATATTTTCCCTTTTATGCCAGAAAAAAACAACAACCAGAAATGACATAATGTAAGGTAATGGGAACTGGCTTAGTAAAGAGAATAGGGTTTGGTCATTTTAAAAGAGAAGAGCAACACAGAAGCACTACTTGTCATTTGATTGATAATTACTTGGTTAATAGTATATTCCTTATGGAATATCATAAATTTTCTTCCCCAAATTTTTAACGTTCCCTGACCAGACTTAATTTGGTGTGTGTGTGAGTTTGTGTGAGAGGGTAGGGGTTGGGAGGTGGGTGTGGACCATTTATCTTTTTTGAATGATTCCAAAACATTCAACTTAAGTTCCATAAACACATAACTTTTCTTGCATAATCAAATTCATTAGTTTATACTGTTGTTAATTAAATTATATGATTATAGTTAGCTAACATTTATTAAGGACTCGTACTTATTGCCAATTTTTTCATAGTAAATACTCTTTACATACTATTCTAAGAGATTTATTTATATTAACATGTTTACAACCCCCTTTCAACAAATGAGGAAATGCTATAAAACAGAGAAGTAACTTCCCCAAAACTATGCAAAGAGCACATGGCAGCCCAGGACTTCAATACAAACAGTCTGATTCCAGGGTCAATGCTTTTAACCAATGTATTATGCAGCCTCCTAATTGGCATACACACTATTGGAAAGAGCTATAAGTGACTCTTGTTAAGCATGCAGCACAAATGGTGGTGCAGAGTTACCCAAGTGTTCCAGAAAATAGCTTACCATCATCACGTAATTAGCATATGATAAAACTTAGTCATCATGCCTACAGGGAAAACTGAGAATGTCCATTAATTCAACAAGCCTATTATGTGGAGTTTAGTTATACTAGATCTTCACTGTAGTCACTTGTGAGGATATTTTCCTAAAGGAAAGATTTCAGAAAATGTGTGTATGATGAAACAAAAGAGTGTTAGAGAATAATTCAGTCCTAGTCACTTACCGAGATGTGAGTTGAAGGAATTTATTTCTATTTAATATTAGAAAAGCAAGTACTGAAGCAAAAACTTCAAGGAAAAAAAAATGTTTTTTTACTTATCTCCAGAGTTAAGTACTTGTCTGTTTTGAAGATCAATCCTGAGGAAGTTGCTGTGATGAGGATGCAGGGTGGTTCTTTCAGATAATTAAAATCAGCAAATAAAATAAACCTTGTGCAATCCCATAAAAGAAGCAACACTAACATCATATCCAGTGTACTCCCAGTTACACTAGTTAGAGGCTAAGCTGCAGTAACAAAGATTTCTTCCTCATGTCCAGAGGTATATAAGCAGTCCCAGAAATCAGGGAGAATTAATCCATGAAGTTTCCCAAGGATCTAGGTTTCTTTTGTGTTTTACCTTTTCCTAGGTTAATACTCCATATAAAAGTCAAATCTGACTCACCAGCACCATATCTGCTTTCTAGCTTGCAGCAAAGGGAAACAGAAAGGGAAGGGTTTCCATTGCTAAGAATTTAATTTCATTCTACAACTGCACCCAACACCCCTACTCACCTCCCACCAATCAGAGCATATTCATATGACTATACCTAATAAAAGAGGGAGACCGAGAATATCATCTGTACCTGAACAGGCAAGTGCACAGCTATAACACAGGGGGAGGTGTTTTAATACTAGCCAAAGGAGTACGTGGATAACAGGACCACATGCCAACTCATTCAACAAATACTGCTTGTCACTTAGCCCAAGTTAGCCTAAGAGTCAAACACTGAGAATAGAGAGATCAAGATATAATTCCTGCTCCCATGGAGATCACAAACTAGCAGAGAGGAAAAACATAAAGGCAATAAAATATAGATGCTGCTATGGGTAATTACAATATCCTAAGGAGATGGATAGAAGATGGACCAACACAAACTTTTCCTGAAGAAGATAAGGAAATAATGGGGGTGGGGGGTTAAGATGCTGGAAAGTCTTGGTTATCTTACAAAATAGTTTGGATTTTATCCCACAGATAATAAAAAGTCACTGAAAAAAATTTTAATCTAGGAATTGCGATGATTAAATATGCTTTTGGAGAGATACCACTTTTGATCTCCCCTCTGTGGGGAGAACAGTTTGTAGAATGTGACATTGGAAATAGAAAAGTACAATTGAGGTAAATTATTTGACATTTAAGATTGTCTGGGAGTTACTTGATGTCAAGAAGACTATAACCTTACTGTTTCATTATATGAGCAGCCAACATATATTCCCTTCCCTTTCCAGGACGATCTTCTTCAAGTACATTTTAGGGGAGGTGGGGGAGGGGAGTCTCAATCATGTCAATTATACTTCTTAGTCCACACAGTTGCCTGTTCCCCAGATGAAGTACGGCTCCTACTTGAAACCTGAACCCACAGTTCCACACAGCCCAGAGTGGTCTGAAAACTTTTACCCCTTGCTTATATAGTTTCTGAATTTTCCCCCAAGCCACACATTTTCTGAAATAGAAGTTTGATATCTAGAACCACAATGTAGTGAAAAATATTCTTGCAGCTACATGGTAAATATGCTATTAACAAAGGCCAAGGAAAACTTCAGAACAATGTTAAGCCCTTTGCAAGGGTCTGTTTAAAGGTCCGTCCAGTTCCTCTTCCAGCTTCCTAAGGGTGAGATCTGCTTTCCCTGCTTTTCTCCTAAGAGCTCTATACATCTCTTCAATCTTCCACTTTGCTGTCGATTAACAAGTTTTCTCAAAGCAACTTCCTCCCAAACTGAATATACAAGCACACTTCAAAAAGTTCATGCAAAAATAAAAATGAAAGATAATGTGAATCTTTCCATGAACGTTTTGAACTACCCTCGTGCATAGTATGTGAATACACTATACATTTATCGGAGTCCTCGTTGTTCTCTCTAGAAGTATATCACTGGGACGGTCTTTCAGCAAATCAACTCAGTAAGGACCTTGGGTACCTTTCCGGATCTCCATATAAATACAAGGGAAAAGTAAGGTTTCTCCCTATTTCTGTCATCTTCTGTCTCCACTGTGTAAACTTTGAACATAACACACACACACACACACACACACACACACACACACACACACAGAGAGAGAGAGAGAGAGAGAGATTTTCTGAAACAAATGACTCTAAATCCATAATAAGAAAAATGAATTTCTTTCTAAAGGCAACTTACCCTGGAGAGGTTTCTCCTGCTCACAGCATAAATACCCTTTCATGATATTTTTGCATAGCAGTTTTGCTTCCCAGACTAGGCCCTGGGAGAAGCCGTTAAAGTTTGTTCTTAAAAAAAACATCCATTTGCAGTCTTCATTCTTCACAAAACACATGCTGAAGCCTTGAGATTTCCTTTTAAAAATAAGTTCTTTTACATAGTATTCTCTCCTCTGTTGGCCTCTGTTAGCAAAAGGAAAATAGCAGAAAATCATATTTCCCCTGCTGGTAGCCCAAAGAGAGACTGAGGATCAAGCTTAGTTCTTTTTTATCAATGTTACAAAATATTTCAGTAATTTAACACCATAAGGTTATTCCAGAGTACACTAAGGTGTTACACATTTGACCCCTGAACAACTTGAGGGTTGATGTGCCAACCCCCACACAGTTGAAAACCCACGTATAACTTTTTTTTTTTTTCAGATCTTTGGTATTTATTGAGCTATGTGGGATTTATGGAACCATTGGGAATAAGACCTGTGGCCTTTATCTCCTTGAAGTTGCCCCTAGGGGTGGCTGCAGGGTCAGGGGTGAGTGGGCTATGGGAGTCACTTGGTGTGTTCCCAGGGTGCCTGACCCCTAGAAGTAATGTCCTGAGCCCCTGGAGTGGAGTATGGAGCAGCCTGGGCAGGACTGCAGCTCAGGAAGGGCCAAGGTAGGGGTGGCAGGGAAGCAAGGCCCCACCGTGGACTTATCCAAGAGCGTGAGGGACTGGGGAGCAGGTAGGCTCAGCATATAATTTTTCAGTCCCCCAAAACTTAACTACTACTTAAATAACTAGTACTAGTTAAGAAGTTTAGTACTTTATTAATAGTCTACTATTACATAGGCTACTTAACTATTTGGTAAGGTATGTCATGTATTATCAGGTATGTATTCATGACACATCTAATCAAAAATTTTCCAGTATTCTTATTGAAAAAAAAACCCACCTATAAGTGGACTTTGCAGTTCAAACCCATGTTGTTCAAAGATTGACTGTGTTTCTGTGGACAGAGTAAGAATGAAGCCCACTTTCATGTAGTAAATATCCCATATATTCCATATACAAAAAAAAAAGTAGAAGTTTATGGGACATATGTGTTTGTTTCTTCATAATTGCAGTAAGAATCTCAGAAATTTCTTAGATAAACAATGGTATTTTAGCAGATTAAAGTTTCAATGAAGTTGCAATAAAGAACTCCTTGCAACACATGGTGCTGAGACAACTGAACATCCCTACCCAAAAGAAAGAAGCTGGATTCCTACCTCACACCATACACATAATTTAACTTCAACAGATTATAGACCTAAATGTTAGAGCAAAAACTCTAAAACTCTTAGAAAAAAACATAAGAATAAACATTCATGGCCTTGGGTTTGGCAATCATTTGTTAGATAAGACATCAAAAGCATAATGATAACAAATTATAAGTTAAACTTCATCAAAATTAAAAACTTTTAAACTTTAAACAACACCATCAAGAAAATAAAAAGATATTTTCTTTCATAGCGTGGGATATTTAACAGAATGGGAGAAAATATTTGTTAATCATATACCTGATAGATGATTTATATCCAAAATGTATAAAGAAATCTTAAACTCAATAATAAAAAGACAATCAACCTGACTAAAAATAGGCAAAGGATTTGAGTAAATATTTCTCCAAAGAAGACATACAAATTACCCATAAGCACATGAAAATATGCTCAAAGTAATTAGACATTAAGAAAATGTTAATCAAAACTACAATGAAATACCACTTCATACTCACTAGGTGGCTATACTTAAAAAAGAAAAAAACATATGTAGCAAGTGTTAATAAAAATGGAGAGATATTTGAGCTTTTATACATGGCTGATGTGAATGTAAAATAATGCAACTACTTTAGAAAACAGATGTTCAGTTTCTCAAAATTGGTAAGTATAGACTTCAGAAGTTCCACTCCTTGCTATCTACCCAAGAGAATTAAAAACATGCCTACACACAGATTTGCACACAAATGTTCATAGCAGCATTATCAATAACAGTTACAAAGCAGAAATATTCCAAATATCAACCAACTGATAAATGGATTAACAAAATGTGGTACATGCATACAATGGAATAGTATTCTGCAATGCAATGATAAAAGTACAGTCATGTTTCACATAATGATGTTTTGGTCAATGACAGACCACATTAGAGTATGGTGATTGTTACACAACTCTGAAAATATACTAACAAACACTGAATTTTATGGTATGAAAATTATATCTCAAGAATCCTGCTTGAAAATAAAATACTACTATTTCTATCTTGATACGTTATACAATCACTCTCCCTCCCTCTATCTTTGTCCCTGTTCCCTTGTTTTTCTTACTACATCTTCATTCTCACCAAATGACTCTGTACAAATAGAAATATCCATTTATTTTAACAGATATTTGGCATTGGTACTCTGTATAAGTACCGCGCGCTAACCGATTGCGCCACTGGAGCTCCTTGGCATTGGTACTCTGAAAAAGAACATCACACAGGGCAATATTATCACAACTATAAAACATAAATAACATATAAGAGATGATGCAAAAGTAACAACACAGGAGAATTCCCTTCTTTCTGAAAGAGATTTTGTTCTGCTACTCTGTGCTTTCCACCCCACCACTACCAGCATGCCTGCAGTAACCAGTGGTCTACCAGGAAGAATGCCCATCAGTTATTGGACACTTATTAAAATACTTATATGCACCTTCCAAAAACACAGAAAAGAATCTGAGGTTGTTAGAAGTTAATGGATTTAGCTTCTTAGGAGAGCGCATGAAATCGGGTGCACTCCTCTTCCCTGAGGGAATGCAGCACCCTCAAACTGAAAGACAAAGGATAACATGAGCAATGTGGAAATTTAAATCATTTTTACTCTAGTTAAAATCCAAATTAATACTCCTCACCTAAGTCCCCAGGAAGCATCTCATTTTTCTGTTGTACAATTCTGTTATAGTTTACCTGATGGAATATATTTACACTTTTCAAAATAAATGAAAGAAACCCCAAAGGACTTTAAAAAAAAAAAAAATGTTTTGTCTCATTAATGCTTTCCATCTTATTTCTTAGTTTCTGTTGTTGTCAAATGCTTTTGAAATTTGTAAGTCAAGTAAATATCTCATATTAAAAAGGCCACAAAATTAGTTAATAGGTAAAACCTTTTACTGTGGACTTCTCTTTCTTCCTTCCCACTGATAGACTTCACTGACTTTAAATCTTACTTTCACTATTTACGTGGCAGAAATTCATAGATACATTTCTCAATATCTTTGGCCTAAAGTTTTCAACTGTAAAATGCAGATAATTATGCCTGCCTGAAGGGGTTGCTGTAAGGACAATATTAATGACATAGAATGTCTGATGGATAACATAGAAGCTATAACTGAGATTTACAGGCAGTATCTGCAGGAAGAAACTCTCCTGGGCTAATACTATATCAAGTAATGTTACAATTTACCAGATCAACAGATAAATATTTGGATTAGGTTTTTTATGATAATTGAATTTGAGGTGTTTTTAAGCTATAAAACAAAGCTATATAACTGTGGACTTAAAATGGCAGTGATTTAATTGAATTTTAAATTAATAAAACAAGGAAGATACCTACTAAGGTAATAAATGTGTAGGCATTTAAAATATAACTTGCTGAAATTACATGCCGACATTGTGAATTAAGTTCATTTAAGTTTGACATAGTAATTCAGTAAATATTAATATGGGACAATGAAACAGAAGAATTTAATTTAGATGAAGTTTGGGGTTCATCTGATTTGTGCATTTTTTAATTTCAAGTCCGTTTAAGAGCTGAACATGAACATCAGATTTTATTGGTAGAATATTTTGCCTACTGCTAAAGTACACAAAGTATACTTTTGCTGGAGGTATGATTTTTATTCTTTATAAAGCTCTGGTGTGGAATGTACTTGCACTGATATAAAAATAAAACAGCAGATAGGAAAACACAAGGCAACAACAGCAATATTATTTTGCAAATTCTCCCCTGAGCAATAAGGAATCTGGTTGGTTCAGCCTAGAAGGATCATTTTATTTTTTGCAGTATGCTTCTCAAAAAATATTTAACTAGCTCAAATTCAAATGATAACACAAAAGGACGAAGAATATGAGGATGGGCAGTTTCCTATCACCTGGTTATGGCCTGATGTTTAAATCTATTTTGTGCAAAGCAGAACTGTTAAATTATTTAAACCCATTGTAATGTCTTTTTTAATTATAAGACTAGGGAAAATATATACTTAGGAAATCTTGTTTAAATTATTTTCTTTTTAAACACACAATTACTGATATAATATTTTATAAAATTATATGTAATAATGTCACCATTGCTATCTAGTTTTAACCATTCTTTTAAGACAGAAGTTTTTTACTTAAATATCCAGTTTTATGCATAATCATCTATTATGATAATTCTTTTCCTCATGATTTACTCTGCTACATTTTTTTTCATTTTGAAAAGTAATAAACTATCACTATTAGACACTTAAAAAGTTGCAGAAAAATCTTACTTTCACAATGTAATTGTGAAAAATTCATGCAAAAATACAGACCTGTGCAAGCATGCAAACTATTACAAATCACAAGGAAAAAAACAAATAAAATGAAAAACTTACCTTATTTTATCACAAAATAATACATCCCCCTGTATTTCTGTATTAGGTTCATATATTTAGAACCCAATTATGACAGATGGCATCATTTACCTAAAAAAGTAGCATAGATGGCTTTTTAAAAATTTTTTTAAATAAGTACAGTCTAAATGAGGCTGAAAACTTCTGTTTTTCTGGGAATATTGAAATTATACACTGAAAAGGGCCAAATATAGTTAAATATCTCTATAAAAATACAAATGTTTAAAATTAATATAATAAATATTAAATCTTCAGGTGTTTTGACTAATAATTAAGAAATTAAATTTAGTTTTTCTATGAAAATAATCAAGATAAATCTTTTTTCATGAAGCAGTTGTTTACTATGTAAATTCTTTAACAAGTCTTGTTGGTAAAGCAAATCAACTCTAGATCCAGTTATGGAATGTTTTTAATCATACCAAAATTTACTTACTTACTTTTATTTTTAATGTAGTACTTGCAGAATATAAAAATATAAATAACACATATCATCTGTTGTTAAACACCAATCTATAACCTCAAATCCCAACCAAGTATCTTTTCATACATCTAAAATACAACTATTTTAGTAATTGAAAAAATAATTTTCCTAGCTGTTTTTAAGAGTGTATATTAATTACTAAAAACATATTGCTTAATAATTTTATGACCTTTATAAAAAAGGAATGTCATTACATCTTCAGAAGAAAAAAAATCACTCAACATATTTTTTATAAGTGCATCCAAATTGTTATAGGTAATTGTTTCTTGAGTTTTCACTGTTGTTTAACAACATTCCATTATGTGTATTCTGCTATCAAAATAATTTGAATCATTTTCTGTCTTTTACTAATACAATTACTATTAACCATGAACATTTTTGCATATATCTCCTGCTATGCCTATGCGAGAATATATCTGTATTATAATCCCAGGAGCGAAATTGCTGGAGCATACAGATAACCATGCTCACCTTCTCAAGATAATTCCCAATTATTTTCTAAAGTAGCTGTACCAGTTACATACCAATGTTAACATACGAGTTTTCTTTGATTCACAATCTCAGAAGGTCTAATTACTTTAATTTTTGTCTTCCTAGATCATATTAAATGCTATATCACTATGGCTTTGATTTGCATCTTCTTGATTACCAGTGAGGTTGAAAATCATTTCTTATTTGTATTGACTATACCTATTTTCTCTTTTATAAAATGCTTATTATTGTATTTGCTAATTTTTCCATGGACATGTTTTCTTTTAATTGATTTGTAATTCCTTCTACATTATAAATAATTATTCTCTAAGGATTACATATTATGTATAAAAAAAATCTTCTACCCAAATTGCGACATGTCTTTTCATTTCTTTCATCATGTATTTTGATATGCAGCATTTTTAACATAATGTAGTAAAGTTTACAACCTTTTTTTTAATGATTGGCATTTTTACGGCTTATTAAAAAAAATCTTTTTCTGTATTAGTCCATTTCTGTTGTTTATAAAAAAAATACCTAGGACTGGGTACTTTATAAAGAAAACAAAATCTATTGTTTACAGTTTCTGAGGCTGGAAAGTACAAAGTCCAAGGAACACATCTGGTGAGGGTCTTGGTGGTGGCAACAGTGACGGCAGGGTATCATGTAAAATGGCCAAGCAGAGAGAGCAGAAACTAACCTCATTCACTCTCTTTTTAAAGCCCTCCAGACTATGCCCATGACCAGCATTTTCATTCACTGCTGCACAGTCCTACAATCTAACCACCTCTTCAAGGACCTGCCTTTCAATAACCATAATAGGATTTCCCACTCTTTAAACACTGTCACAGTGGGGGTCAAGTTTTGGGGGGACACTCCATCCAAGGCATTCTCCATCTTGAATTTATGAAGAACTATTTCTATATTTTCTTTTAAAATGGTTTCTTTTGCTTTGCACATGTCATCTCCTCCTCTTACCTCCCCTTTCCCTCCCCCACCTCCATTCCTCCCACTCTTCTTTCTCCTCCTCCTCCTCCTCTTCTTTTCCTTCCTCTAATGTGGCCATTTTTCTTGATCTAAGATTGAATCCATAGTGGTCATGTTGCCACAAGCAAATAATTATTTTGACATCTCTTAAAAATACAAAAAGAAATTCACAAATACTCATAAAAACAGTATCCCCCAAATTCACATACAGAGAATTGTTGTCTGTGAACAGAGGCTGTACTCTCTTTTAAAGTTTCTAGGTATCTTTAGCAAAATACACTGGTAAATT
This sequence comes from Cynocephalus volans, assembly GCF_027409185.1. Classification (NCBI taxonomy): domain Eukaryota; kingdom Metazoa; phylum Chordata; class Mammalia; order Dermoptera; family Cynocephalidae; genus Cynocephalus; species Cynocephalus volans. The sequence continues at coordinate 124,224,941 of NC_084462.1, read as the reverse complement.
TGAGGACCCCCCCCCCAAAAAAAAAACCTAAGTAATTACAAGAAAACAGAAATTGTCCAGGAAACAAATTCTGACTAAAATTAACAAAAACAGAAATATATGACTAACTGTAAGGTTTAAGTATAAGACAGAAAAAGACTTTGTAATTTAAAAACACTCCTCTAAATGACTCTTGAATAAGTAGAGAATCAACATTACGATTAAACAGCAGACAATTTTTCAACATTTTACACAAAAGATTTTAGAACCAAAATCAAATTCAAAAGTTAAATGAGAAAAAATAAAAAGAAAGAAATGAAATTTTTCTGTTAAGAATTTAGAAAATTAACAGCAAAACCTTAGAAAATAATGATAAATGTATTAATAAGATAAAAATATGATTAATATACTAAAACCAGAATTGATAAATTGAGTAATTCTTTCTTTGGGAGGGAAAAACTAGGCAAATCAATAGCTAATCTAATTAGAAATATAATTTCCAATATAAATTAGAAATAGAGAAGAATACAAATATTTACTCTTTTATAATTGTCCCAAAGCATTTCAAATGATAAAATATTTCCCTTTTTTTTTTATTTAATAGGATTTATTGATTTTCATTTAATTGTGAAAATCAAACAATTCAAAACTGTAATACAAAATCAATCAAATTACATAAAATGGTCGAAATCCCATACCTTTTATTCTATTGACTTAGTAGTTGATAATATTGGTCTCATATTTACAGCAACTTCTATTTTCCCCAGACCTCAGATATACATTCTGAGACACTGAAAGTTTTAGTACACTAGCAACATTTCTATAGCTGGATAATGGTAAGGTTCTTTACCACACAATGGAGGGATCATGTGCTAGTCTCCACATACTTACTTACCGTCTTAGAAATTTTAAATAGAAGAATAATTACCTTATGCTCATCTGCCATATTTGCCTTTTATCTTTACTTTCTTAAAGCTACCTGTGTTAAACAAGAATTGAGCTGTCAACAGAGTCACACAAAGCAGAGATCTTTCCTTTTATCAAGCGTTCCTTATAATCTTGAAGATACACACACTGAAGATGCTCATTTATATCAGGGAAAAATCCAGAACACTGAGCATAGCTACTTCCTCTGCACAAGAGACACACAGCTTTTTGTATTTAAATGAGATGGACTAGTTTGCCTCACACAGAAAGAAGCATTAAGGTTACAAAGCATTTCCATTTTATCCCCAGATTTTTAGTTGCATAGTTTATATATTATTTTCCAGGGAACCATGACTTTTAAATTTATAAATCTAGGCTTGGTTGTTGTAGTCCAAGTAGTCCTATGTCGGGCCTTAAAAACTAACACCACCTTAAGTGACATTACAAGCGGCACCATTATGGGCCCACAAAGGCGTATTAACGTGGCAGCCTAGGATGGGGCCAGGAGGAAGTAGGGTGGGAGTGTCTGCGAGAACCTTGCCTTAGCCCTTATTGGCCAAATACGCGCTTCTGCCCTTGTGAACACTGCATGATTGCAATAGCTAGGCATTGAGATAGAATGCATGCTCTCGTAACCTTTAAGCTGATTGGAAGATATAAAAACCTCCCTTCCCCATATGCCTTTAAAAGCAAGTGCTTGTGTGATAATAAATGGAACTGCTGGATAGAACCCCCACCACGTCTCAGTGTCCTTTAATGGGCTGGTTGGGGTCCCCCCGGCTGTGCTCACCTCTCTTCACGGCTCTCTTCCCCCATCTCCTCCCAATGGGGACCAGAGGGAAAGAGGAATCCGGGCAATTCGCTCACCCACCAGAAGGAACACCAAGGGAGAGACTGATAGCGAGGCAAGGGCTGTTCGGGTAGGCCGGCAGCGGACCCGACAATCCTACAACAAGAACATCCTGCTATGAGCATTGCATAAACACTCTCTTAGAAAATACTGTAGTCTATTTGCCAGGAGAGGCAATCATCAGCATATGTACAAGGAGAATTAACTGGGTCACCTGCCTTCCTGGGAGTATCCCCACAAAAGTGGCAGCTACTTTAATTTCTTGCTCTCTATTATCAAAATCCTCTGTACGCTTTCTAAAATTTCTGTAGTCATTATTTTAACTGGCTAAAATTCATCTTCTGTTGGATCTCAGAGAAAACCATGTGAATAGAGTTATCTGAGTTTTTACATGTTGAAAATTGTTTTCCTATAGTATTATCCTTTAAGGAGAGTGAGGCTGGCTTTAAAAGTCTCATTTTATACTTTACTATCTTTATTATTTTATAGGCGATATTCTCCTCTAGATTTTTAATGGAGAAAAACAATTTCGACATGCTTTTTCTCTGCTTAAAAGTGATTGGAATGGGTGACATCAACAAGATGGTGGAAAAGAAAGTCCTGGATCCTCCTTCTCCCCTTGGACACACCAATTCCACAACAACACACAAACGGATTCCCTTTGTGAAGTATCCAAAAAGCAGTTGAGAGGCTCCTGTATCACTGGCAAATAAAAAAACGGCCATATTGAGGCTGATAGGAAAATTTGAGACATACTCACACCACAATTCCTATCACTAGCACAGCACCATATAATCAGGAGGAAACTCCCAACTCCCAGCTCCTCCCTGGGGAGAGGAGAAAAGGACTGGATTATACTCTAAGCTTCTGATATTTCGGGGGGGCTGCCTGAGGCACTCGCTCTGCCTCACCTGTCTCATAGAATGGAAGGGATCTTGCATACTCTAGACTCCTGGTGGCCACTAAAAACAAAGACAGTGGTTTAGATAAGAATGAAGGTTTAAAAAGATCCCAGAACCTTTGTCTGGGCTGATTGCTGAGAGTTTTCTCTGGTGTGGGACCAGTCCATGAAAATCAGGAGAGGTAGCTATTATGCCTAATGAGCAGATATCAATATAAAGAGTCAAGGACAATGAAGAAACAGATAATATACGTCCTAAACAAAGGTACAAGATAACTCTCTAAAAGCAAAAATGTACAAGTGGGATTACATCAAACTGAAAGCTTCTGCACAGCAAAGAAAGCAATCAACAAAGTGAAAAGGAAATCTATGGAATAAGAGAAAATATTTGTAAACCATATATCTGAAAAAGAATTAACATCAAAAATATATAAGGAACTTCTAAGATATGACAGCAAAATAATAATAATAATTTGATTTTTTTTAAATGGGCAAAAAAAACCTGAATAAACCTTTCTCCAAAGAAGTCATACAAATGGCAAACAGGTGTATGAAAATATGCTTACTGTCACTAATCATCAGGAAAACACAAATAAAAATCACAATGAGATATCACCTCATACCTACTAGTATTGTTGGGGGGTATGAAGGAAAATTTTAGCTAAGGGCCCCAGCAGGGTAACTGCACTTCCTGCTTCTGTACAGCTGCTTATTCAAGTCCCCAGTCTCCATGACTCTGCCTGGATAAAGGCAGGGCCAATAAGAAAGCCTGCATGCCTGCCCAAGAAAAGTATAAAACTGCAATCTCCCTGCTCTCAAGGTCCCAGGATATAGAACAAGAATTCACCCAGGTCCTGCTAGTGTAATAAACTTCCTGATTCTCCAACTTTCCAAGTGTCTGAAGTTTTCCTTTCCAAGTTCATTCCATAACAGTATGTTTATCAAAACCACAAAAAATAACAAATGTTGGCAGGAATGTGGCAAAAAGAGAACACTTGTACACTATTGGTGAGAATGTAAATTAGGGTAGCCACTGTGAAAAACAGCATGGAGATTCCTCAAAAATAACTAAATATAGAATTACCATAAGATCCAGCAATCCTACTTCTGGGCATAAATTCCAAGGAACTGAAATCAGAATTTCAAAGAGATCTCTGCACTCCCATGTTCACTTCAGCATTATTTTCAATGGTCAAGACATGGAAGCAACCTAAGGCAACCACAAAAGAAGTTTTAAAAAGAAATTATGCAGCTTCCAGTCAAGATGGCAGAGTACATGGTTCCTAGCATCGCTCTCTCTCACAAATCAGCCAACTTGCACTATTAAAAAGCAACAACAGGAGGCCCAAGAATCACACCAGAACAGGCAAGAACCAGGCACCGTGGGACCCCCAGCCCAGGTCAGTGCCTGCCACCCAGAGAGGCCCGAGAGCTGCTAGGCCAACACACCTCAAGTCCGCCACCCCAGAAAAGGCAGGTGTTGTGGGATCTCCAGCCCAGGTCAGTCCCCACCACTTAGAGAGGCTTGAGAGCTGCTGGGCCAACACACCTCAAGCCTGCTGTGCCACAGGACCCCCAGCCAGACCAGTGCCTGCCACCCAGAGAGGCCTGAGAGCTGCTGGGCCACATGCCCTGAGTCAGCCACACCAAAACAGGCAGGTGCCATGGGACCCCCAGCCCAACCCAGTGCCTGCTGGCCAGAGAGGCCCAAGAGCCACCAGGCCCACATGCCCCAAGTCAACCGTGCCAGAAAAGGCAGGTGCCATGCAACCCCCAGCCCAGGCTAGTTCCCACTACCCAGACTTGACAGTCCCTTCAGGATCCAGGCCAGACATCAGGGTGGAATGAGTGGACCGTGATACGCCCTGCCACAATGACTAAACACAAAAGGAAAGATACCAGAAATATGAAAAATCAAGAAAGTACATCACCACCAAAGGAAAATAATAACTCTCAAGCTCTAGATCCTATAGAATAGGAAGTCATTGAAATGACTGAACAGGAATTTAGAGCAACAATTCTAAGGAAACTAAATGAGATACAAGAAAACTCAGTTAGACAACACAATGAAATGAGAAAAAGATATACAGGATCTGAAAGAAGAAATGTACAAAGAAATCAATGCCCTGAAAGAGAATGTGGCAGAGCTTGTGGAGCTGAAAGATTCTTACAGTGAAATAAAAAATGCAACAGAGGGTCTAACCAGCAGGCTAGAACAAGCAGAAAGAATTTCTGACCTTGAAGACAGGCTGTTTGAATTAACACAGAAAGGCCAGAAAAACAAAAAAAGAATTCAAAAAATTGAAGAAAATCTAAGAGAGATAACAGACATCTTTAAGTTCTCAACTATCCAAATCATGGGTATTCCAGAAGGGGAGGAAAAAGGAAATGGCATTGAAAACATATTCAATGAAATAATAGCAGAAATCTTTCCAGGTATAGGGAAAGTCACAGATCTTTAGATTCATGAGACCCAAAGATTCCCAAACATATTCAACCCAAAAAGGTCCTCTCCAAGACATGTTATAGTCAAGCCAGCAAAACTCAAAGACAAAGAGAGACTCTTAAAAGCTACAAGAGAGAAGCAGCAAGTCACCTATAAGGGAGCCCCAATCAGACTAACACCAGATTTTTCATCAGAAACCTTAAAAGCCAGAAAAGAATGGGATGATATGTTCAAAATAATAAAGGACAAAAATTGCCAGCCAGGAATACTTTACTTTACCCAGCAAGGCTATCCTTCCAAAAAGAAGGAAAAATAGTATATTTCTCAGACAAACAAAAACTTCAGGAGTTCACTATCACACAACCAGCCTTATAAGAAATTCTTAAGGAAGTACTGGGTTTGATACCTGAAAAACAACCATCACTGCCGTGAATACTCAAGAAAGAATGAAAACTCCCAGTAAAACAAAAATGCTAACAATAAAGAGAAAAAATAGTTTATCTACCATCCAAAGAAAGCAACAAATACAGAAGACAAACAGAAATTCAGAAAGGAACAAAAGATTCTTAAGACATCTAACAAAATCAATAAAAGGCTAGAAGTAAATCAACACCTTTCAGTTTTAACTCTAAATGTAAAGGGATTAAATTCCCCACTCAAAAGACACAGACAGACAGACTGGATTTAAAAGATGGACCCAACAATATGCTGCCTTGAAGAGACCCACCTCACCTGTAAAGACACACATAGACTAAGAGTGAAATGATGGAAAAAGATATACCATTCAAATAGAAATGAAAAATGAGCTGGAACAGCTATTTTTATATAAGATAAAATAGGCTTTAAAGCAAAACCCATAAAAAGAGATAAAGAAGGCCACTATATGATGATAAAAGGATTTATCCATCAAGAAGATATAACAATCATAGATATATACACACTCAATGTCAAGCAGCCAGATTTATAAAGCAAACACTATTAGATATAAAGAATGAGATAGACAGTAACACCATAATAGCAGAGGACCTGAAGACCCCACTCTTAACATTGTACACATCATCTAGGCAAAAAATCAATAGAGAAACAAAAGATCTAAACAACACTTTAGAACAATTAGACTTAGCAAATATCTACAGAACATTCCATCCAAAAACCTCAAAATATTCATTCTTCTCATCAGCTCATGGAACATTCGCCAGGATAGACCACATGTTAGGTCACAAAGCAAGTCTCAACAAATTCAAAGAAATTGGAATTATTCCATGTATTTTTTCAGGTCACAATGAATTAAAATTAGAAATAAATAACAAACAAAACTCTGGAAACTATACAAATGCATGGAAATTAAACAACATTCAACTTAATGACATATGGGTCCAAGGAGAAATTAAACAGGAAATCAAAAAATTTCTTGAAACCAATGAAAATAATGACACATTATACCAAAACCTGTGGGATACTACAAAAGCAGTACTAAGGCGGAAATTTATCACAATAAATGCTTACTTCAGAATAATAGGAAGATGGCAAGTAAACAACCCAATACTTCACCTTAAAGAACTAGGAAAACAAGAACAATCCAAACCCAAAGTTAGTAGGTGGAAAGAAATAATTAAGATCAGAGCAGAACTAAATGAAACAGAAACCCAAAAAATAATGCAAAAGACTAATGAAACAAATAGTTTTCTTTTGATAAGATAAATAAAATTGACAAACTTTTAGCAAGACTAAGAAAAGAAGAGAGAAGACCCAAATAACAAGAATTAGAAATGAAAAAGATGTTATTGAAACTGATTCCTCAGAAATACAGGGAATCATTAGAGACTACTATAAACAACTATATGCAAACAAATTTGAAAATCTGGAGGAAATGGATAAATTTCTGGACACATGCAAACTACCAAAACTGAGCCAAGAATATAGAAAATCTGAACAGACCAATAACAATAAAAGAGATTGAAGCTGTTATCAGAAGGCTCCCAACAAAGAAAAGCCCAGGACCTGATGGGTTCAATGCAAAGTTCTACCAAAACTTCAAAAAGGAACTGATACCAATTCTCTACAAAATATTCCAAAAGATTGAAACAGAGGCCATTCTCCCAAACTCATTCTATGATGCAAACATCATCCTGATACCAAAACGAGACAAAGATACATAAAAAATAGAAAACTACCAGCCAATATCCTTGATGAATATAGATGCAAAAATCCTCAATAAAATACTAGTTAACTGAATACAGCAACATGTACACAGAATTATCCATCATGATCAAGTGGGATTCATCCCAGGGATGCAAGGTTAGTTCAACATATGCAAATCAATAAATGTGATACAGCACATCAATAAAAGCAAAGACAAAAGCCAAATGATCATCTCTAGAGATGCTAAAAAAGCATTTGACAAAATTCAACATTCATTCATGATAAAGACTCTTACAAGTTAGGTATAGATGGAAAGTATCTCAACACAATTAAAGTCATATTTGATAAGCCCACTGCCAATATCATCCTGGAACTAGACAGGAACTAGACAAGGATACCCACTCTTCCCACTCATATTCAACATAGCTTGGAAGTACTAGCCAGAGCAATCAGAGAAGAGAAAGAAATAAAGGGTATCCAGATTGGAAAAGATGAAGTCAAACTGTCCCTGTTTGTGGATGATATGATCCTATATACTGAACAACCTAAAGCCTCTACAAAAACAACCTCTTAGAGTTGATAAATGATTTCAGCAAAGTTGCAGGATACAAAATCAACACACAAAAATCAGTAGCATTTCTATACTCCAACAGTAAACATGCAGAAGAGGAAATCAAGAAAGCTAGCCCATTTACAATAGCCACCTAAAAAATAAAATACTTAGGAATAAAGTTAACCAAGGGTGTGAAAAATCTCTATGAGGAGAACTACAAACCACTGTTGAGAGAAATTAAATAGGACACAAGAAGATGGAAAGATATCCCATGCTCTTGGATTGGAATAATTAACATTGTGAAAATGTCCATATTACCCAAAGTGATCTACAGATTCAATACAAACCCCATCAAAATTCCAATGACTTTTTTTCTCAGAAATGGAAAAAGCTATCCAGAAATTTGTATGGAATAGCAAAAGACCACACATAGCCAAAGCAATCCTGAGCAAAAAAATAATAAAGCTGGAGGCATAACACGACCTGACTTTAAACTATATTACAAAGCTATAATAACCAAAACAGCATGGGACTGGCATAAAAACAGACACACAGATCAATGGAATAGAATAGAGAACCCAGAAATCAACCCATACACCTACAGCCATCTGATCTTTGACAAAGGCACCAAGTCTACATATTGGGCAAGAGACTGCTTCTTCAGCAAATGGTGCTGGGAAAACTGGATATTCATATGTAGGAGAATGAAATTAGACTTGTACTTCTCACCATATACCAAAATCAACTCAAAATGAATTAAAGAATTAAAACACATCCTGAAACAATAAAACTCCTTAAAGAAAACATAGGGAAACACTCCAGGAAGTAGGAGTGGGTACAGACTTTATGAATATGACCCCAAAAGCACAGGCAACTAAAGGAAAAATAAACAAGTGGGGTTATATCAAACTAAAAAGCTTTTGCACAGCAAAAGAAACAATCAACAGAGAAGACAACCAACAGAGTGGGAGAAAATATTTGCAAAATATACATCTGACAAAGGATTAATATCCATACTATACAAGGAACTCAAACAACTTTACAGCAAAAAAACAAATAATCCAATTAAAAAGTGGGCAAAAGAGCTGAATAGGCATTTCTCAAAGGAAGATATAAAAATGGCCCTCAGACACATGAAAAAATGCTCAACATCAGTCAGCATCTGGGAAATGCAAATCAAAATCACTTTGAGATACCATCTCACTCCAGTCCGGATGGCTAATATCCAAAGGTCTGAAAATGAAAAATGCTGGCGAGGTTGCAGAGAAAAAGGAACTCTCATACACTGTTGGTGGGACTGCAAAATGGGGTAGCCTTTAAGGAAAATGGTATGGAGGTTCCTCAAACAATTACAGATAGAGCTACCATATGACCCAGCTATTCCACTGCTGGGAATATACCCAGAGGAACGGAAATCATCATGCTGAAGGGATACTTGTATTCCAATGTTTATTGCAGCACTATTTACCATAGCAAAGAGTTGGAACCAGCTTAAATGTCCATCATCAGATGAGTGGATAAGGAAACTGTAGTATATCTACACAATGGAATTCTACTCTGCTATAAAAAAAGAATTAAATATTACCATTCGCAGCAACATGGATGGACTTAGAGAAAATTATATTAAGTGAAACAGGTCAGGCACAGAAAGAGAAATATCACATGTTCTCACTTATTTGTGGGAGCTAAAAGTAAATAAATAAATGAACACACAAACAAACAAAGGGTGTGTGGGAGGGAAAGAAGACACAACAATCACAACAATTCCTTGAACTTGTTAAGACAAGTGAACAGATATGATGTCAGAGAGGGAGGGGACAGAGGGAGGGGGTAAGAGGAATGGGTAAAGTGTCATGAAAATCAACTACAATGTATATTGAGCAGTTAAAATAAAAAATAAAATAATAAAAAAAGAAACTATGAGAGACAATAAAATGTGGCCATATTAAGTGCTCAATTAATACCAGTAGAAGGCAATAAAAGTTAGTAAGGAAAAAGAAACAAAAAACAAAAACAAAAAATAAAAAAGTTACTAACATGGTAAATATTAAGTACATCTATTATATCAATAATAATTTTAAATTGTATAAATACACCAATGAAATAAATTTTAGAGTGGATTTTTTAAAATGACCCATTGTGAGTTGTCTATGAAAAGCTCATTTAAAATATAAAGACTCAGATAAATTAAATATAACAGTATGGAGAATGATATTCTATGCTAACACTAATCAAAATAAAGTTTGAGCAGCTATATTTATTTCAGATAAAACAGACTTCAGAACAAGGAATATTGTCAGAGATATGATTAAGGGGTTAATCATTCAGGAATACATAAAAAGCTTAAATGTGTATGCACCTAACAAGAGCACATCAAAATACATGAGGAAAGTTGATAAAACAGAAAGGAGAAATAAACAAAGCCACTGTTACAGGTGTGTTCAATAACCCTTTATCAGTGATTGATTGATCAAGTAGGTTGAAAATTAGTAAGAACATACATGACTGACCTGAACAGCACTGCCTATTAACACAATCTGATTGACATTTATAGAACACTCCACCCAACAACAGCAGAATTTACATTCTCAAGCTCAGATGGAATCTTCACCAAGATTACCACTTTCTGGGCCATAAGACACATCTAAATAAATTTAAATAATAGAAATCATACAAAGTAGCTCCCCGGTCACAATGGAATGAAACTAGACAGCAATAAAAGAGAGTAAGAAAATTCCTAAATATTTGGAAACAAGTCAACACATTTCTGAACAAACCATGAGTCAAATAAAAAGTTTCAAAAGAAATTTGAAGATATTTTTACCTAAATAAAAATAAAAATAAAACTTATTGAAATTTGTGTAATGCAGCTAAGCAGTGTTTAAAGGAGGAATTTATAGCAGTAAATTCTTGTATTGGAAAAGAAGCTTTACAAGCAATAACTTAAATTTCCACCTTAGGAAGCAAGAAAAAAAGAGTAGTTGAAGCCTAAAGCAAGTAAGAAGCAAGCAGAAGAAAAAGATAAAAAGTAAAGTAGAAATCAATGAAATTGAAAATCAGTAAATGATAGAGAAAATCAATGAAACTGTAGTTGGTCTTTTGAAAAGAACAATAATATTGGTAAAGTTTTAAGTGGGCTAGAGATACAGAAAAAAAGGGGGGAGAGAGAAGACATAATTAACCAATATCAGAAATGAAAGAAGGGTTATCACTACTAATCACATAAACTTTAAAAAGACAATAAAGAAACACTATAAACAATTCTATGCCCACAAAATTGATAACCTAGATGAAATGGACCAATTGCTCAAAAAACTTGAATTAACAAAGCTCACAAAGGAAGAAATAGAAAATCCGAATAGCCCTATATATTTTAAAGAAATTGAATCAATAATAAATGACCTTCCAAAAAGGAAAGTATCAGGCTCCAGTAGTCCATCAGATTCCACCAAAAATTTACGTAAGTTTTAAAAATTCTCTACAATCTCTTCCAGAAAATAGAAGCAGATTAAGCATTTCCTAACTCATTCTATGAGGCCAGCATTATCCTATGACCAAAACCAGATAAAGACATTACAAGAAAGGAAAAATACAGATCTGTATCTCTCAGTAACATATACACAAAGGCTCTCAACAAAATATTAGCAAATTGAATACAACAATGTATAAAAATGTACACCGTGACAAACTAGGATTCATTCTAGATATGCAAGTCTAGTTCAACATTTAAAAAATTATTCAACGTAATGCACCACATCAACAAGCTGAAGAGGAAAAATCATATGATCATCGGTTGATAGAGAAAAATTATTTGGCAAAATCCAACACCTGTTCATGATGAAAATTTCCTCAACTTGATAAAGAACATCTACAAAACTCCACAGTTAACATCATACTTAAAGTGAGAGATTGGATGCTTTTTCCCTAAGTTAAAGAAAAGGCAATGATGTCCTTTTTTTCCACTCCTATTCAACATCATGTTGGAATTTCTAGTACAATAAGATAATAAAACAATATAGGTTTGAAAGAAAGAAATAAAATGTCTTTATTCACATATAGCATGTTTGTCTATGTATAAAATCCCAAAGAATCAACAAAAAACTCTTGAAAATAATGAGTGTGTATAGCAAGGTCACAGTGTACAAAGTCAATATACAAAAGTCAATTGTTTCCCTACTTACCAAGATTGAACAATATACAACCAATGTCATTTAAAGTAGTGTAAAAATGAAATATTTAGGTATAAATATAATAAAATATGTACAGGATCTGTATTCAGAAAACTACAAAACATTGATGAAAGATAATAAAGACAATCTAAAACACTGAAGAGATATTCCATGTTCACAGATTGGAAGTCTCAATATTGTTAAGAGGTCAATTCTTCCTAACTTGCTCTTTAGAGTCAGAGCAATCCCTACCAAATTTCAGCAAGTTTATTTTGTATATTTTGCAAACTGATTCTCAAGTTTGTATGGGAAGACAAAAATCTGGAATAGCCATAATACTTAAGATGAAGAACAAGTTTGGAGAACTCACATTACCCAAAATCAAGGGGCCTACAATGTCACTGAAGGACCTAGGATCTCATAGAATCTGTGTAACCACGTTGCTAGACACACTGACTCTTAACATAGAGACTTATAATTTAACTTCCACCAGTTACATACACCCACATGTTACCTAGATTCTGATCAGAGACATGTAAGAAAGGAGGCAGGACACAAGACATCCATTTGCCTATATGAATCATGGCAAAGACAAAGTGGTGCTAGGTTTGTCATTGTAATAATGGCTTTCCATTATAGCATGTTCTGGATTAAAGCAGAGGTAGATGTCACTGGAACTTGCAGCACTGTTGATGCCTACTTGATTCAGAGCTTTCTGATAATAGCAGTTCTGTGATGTGATGAGTGGAGTTGTTCCTGGAAGCTCAGTCTAGAGACTTCAGGCTTTCCAATGACTTTGAACTATTCCTAGCCTCTAAACTATATTTGTGTAAACCAACTAGACTATTTCTTTTGTCTGAAATAAAACAGCATAAAATAAAAGCTTTAGAAATTTGTAATGCCTATTATTTGTAGGTAGGCTCCATGAATTATACTATGTTCTGACTTTCTAAAAGTATTCCTGCCGCTAAACTATGTATAATCTTACACTAAGCCAGAACTGTACATGACGTCAACTTATTCTTAACCTTCTGACTGTAGAGGTTTTCAAAAACACTTTTCAGAGACTCAAAAGTCCATTTTCTTCTTTTATCCTCACACTTCTCACTGACCTGTGAGAATGTCTATATCAAATTATATGAATGTTCTATTTTGGTTTACAGGAGGAAGTTGAAGAAACATTTTTCCCTATATATGTTTTGCAGGTAGTACAGATACATAGAAAGAAACCACATGATTTGAAATGCAGAGACATGTTGGAGTACTTGGTGACATCAATAATGGGTTTAGGCCATAGCATGTCATGTTCATTAGAAGGTAATCTTCACGCCAAATAGAAAAACAGGACAGCAATTTAAGATAGAGAAATCCTTAAAAGTGAAATGCAGTATTTGTTATCAGAATGTTATAATTTTCTGAACCACATTCAGATGAGAAAGCTTTGAATGTTGTTGTTTACCACTTAAGAAAACTAATTACTCAATGCAAACTACTTAAAATCCCTTCAGATAATTAACTGTCAGAGTCTGATATCATTAGTCAACACTGTTAAATACAATTATATGCCTGACAAGAGAATCACTGTATTTCCCCTAAGACTTGTCTTTCCTTTTTTGTTCCTGTGGGCTCTTCCATATCCTGAGGTAGAAACTAAAAAGTTGTTTCATGTGATCCCAGAAGTTTTACCTCTGTGATCACACAGAGCTCAGGTGTTCATCAAGTTTACACTGAGCTGATAATAAAAACTTCTCAAGTAGACTCTCAAAGGTAGGTTTTCTGGGATCTGTTTCTTCTATACAAATTACACACTTTTTTGAATTTGTTTTGTTTGTTTTTTGTAGCTACTCTAGGTTTCAGAATTATCATTTTGACAGAGATGAAATTCCTTCTTCTATCACTTCTAAGGAGGATCCTAAGGAGGCAAATATGCCCTAAAACACACAAGACTGGGAATAATTGGCAATATGTTCAGAAGCCATAAAGCATTTGTTAAAAAGATCAGTGGACCTTAATTTATTTGTCAGATAACTCACATCAGGTTTCCAAGTCAGTTACTTTCTAAGAGATATATAATATATGGTTCCATTCCTCAGATGCACATACTGGGAAAGAATCCGTTGGCCCAGGAAACTTTTTAGATTAAATGTAAGTGACATAAGCAGTTTATATTACATTTGGTCTTTTAAGACAGTGCATAAAACTCTGCTTCTACTATTCATTACAGTAGTCACTAGACACATGGAGCTATTTACCTTTACATTCAAATTAATAAAAATTCAATAAAATATAAAATAAAATTCCTCATTGCACGTGTTCAATAGCCACTTTGGCTAGTGGCTTCCATATTAAACAGCACAGACTTAGAACACTTTCACCCCTGCAGAAAGTTTTATTGGAGCTCTCTGGTAGGCATAGTTTACAAACACGAATTGCTTTTTTAGTTATATGATCAATTTTTAAAGGAATTTTTAAAATCACAGATTTCTTATTTATGAAGAACATGCTCACAATTTGATCTGTTTTTTCTCGTTTTTGTTATTTTATTTTATTTTTTGTTGTAACATAGTTGATTTTACATATCTGTTGAGTACAGAATTGAATATCAATACCTGTGTGCATTATGTGATGCTCAAATCAGGATAATTAGTATATTCAACATTATACAATATAATCGTTTTTCATTGTCCAATTCTACCTTTAACCAATTCCAATTCCATCTTTACCCCCTCTCTTTCCTCCTTCCCCACCTCTGGTAACCTCAGTTCTGTTCTCTCCTTTTGAAAGTTCAACATACTATTGCTGTGTCTTTCTGATTTTTCTCTTTATTTATTTGTATTTTTAGCTCCTGCTTAGAGTGAGGACATGTATTTCTCTTTCTGTCCCTGGCTTATTTCACTTAACATGGTTTTCTCTAAATTCATCCATTTTGCTGCAAATGGCAGTATTTTGTTCTTTTTTTATGACAGAGTAGTATTCCATTGTGTATATATACCACGTTTTCCTTATCCAGTTGTCCAACAGTGGACATTTAGGTTGGTTCCCACTCTTGACTATTGTAAATAAAGCTGCAATAAACATGAGGGTGTAGGTGTCCCTTCAACATGCTGATTTCCATTTTTAGGGGTATATGCCTAGCAGTGGACTTGCTGGATCATATGGCTGTTCTATCTGTAGTGGTTTGAGAAACCACCTTACCATTTTCCATAATGGCTAAACCAATTTACAGTCCCACCAACAGTGTGGGAGGGTTCCCCTTTTTCTGAATCCTTATAAGCATTTGTTCTATCTTTTCAATAATAGCCAGTCTAACCAGGGTGAGATGATATCTCAGTGCAGTTTTGACTTGCATTTCCCTGATGCTGAGTGATGTTGAGCATTTTTTCATGTGCCTGTTGGCCTCCATTTGTATATCTTTCTTTGAGAAATGCCTATTCAGATCCTTTGCCCATTTTGAAATCCAGTTATTTGCTTTTTTACTGTTACAATGTTTGAGTTCATTGTATATTAATCCTCTGCCAGATGCGTAGTTTACAAATATTTTCTCTCACTCTGTAGGTTGTCTTTTTGCTCTGTTAATTGTTTCTTTTGCTATGCAGAAGCTTTTTAATTTGATATAATCCCATTTGTTTATTTTTCCTATTGTTGCCTGTGATTTGGGGGTCAGATTCATAAAGTCTTTGCCCATTCCTACATCCTAAAGTGTTTCCCCTATGTTTTCTTTTAGGAGTTTTACAGCTTCAGTTCTTATATTTAAGTCTTTAATCCATTTCAAGTTAATTTTGGTATATGGTGAGAGGTATGGGTCTAGTTTCATTCTTCTACAGATGCCCAGTTTTCCAAGTACCATTTATTGAAAAGGCAGTCTTTTACCCAATGTATGTTCTTGATACCTTTGCTGAAGATTAGTTGGTTGTAAGTTTGTGGGTTGATCTCTGGGTTCTCTATTCTATTCCATTGGTCTGAGTGTCTGTTTTTATGCCAGTACCATGCTGTTTTGGTTACAATAACTTTGTAGTATAATTTCAAATTAGGAAGTGTTATGCCTCCAGCTTTATTTTTTTGCTCAGGATTGCTTTGGCTATGTGTGGTCTTTTGTTATTCCATATAAATGTCTGGATATCTGAGGTCCTTTGTTGTTCCATATGAATGTTAGGATTGTTTTTCCTATTTCTGTGAAGAATGTCATTGGTATTTTTTTGATGGGTATTGCACTGAATCTATAGATCACTTTAGGGAATATGGATATTTTCACAATGTTAATTCTTCCAGTCCAAGAGTATGAAATCTTTCTAACTTTTTGTGTTCATTTTGAAGTTTACTTTTTTTTGTTTGTTTTCTCAAAACTAGGATAGTCTGCCTTTTTCATGTCACGTTGTTATTAATAGCATCCACACTTTATTTTCCTTTACATATCACAAATTACAAAATGCCTTATGCCAACATGACCATGGCCCCTCTAATTGACCAAGGTTACATTTAATTTTGTAATCCTGCTGAAGAATACAAGGAAATAAGAATTACTCTTTTTATTATGATACCAAAGTATTATTTGCACTTTTCACTATGCTGACTAATGGGAAAAAAGTAACAGTGTTTAAAACCGCTGGCACCTTAGCTCAAATCGATGCAGTGGTGAAAAACTGTACTCAGAATAAGTAATTTTAAAAATGTAATGTTTTTAGGGCTGGCCCATGGCTCACTTGGGAGAGCGTGGTGCTGACAACACCAAGTCAAGGGTTAAGATCCCCTTACCAGTCATCTTTTTAAAAAAAACGTATTTGAGGAAAAGTGTTTTAATTATTTAAATTGAGAAAAATGTATGTAAAATACTTTCAGGCTAATACTTGGGCAATAATCCTAATTAGAATGAGGCAAGTGAGACAGCCTTTAGACAAAAGTTAAGGAAGTGCCCAAAAACCCAGTAATGACTTTAAATAATATTTAATAAAATATTTTTGAAAATAGAAAAATTAAGGAACAAAATCCATGATGAACACAAACCAAATATTTTACATAAAAAAAAAAAACCAACCTTATATCTGCATGCTTCAATTCATTTATTTCACTAAGCATGCTGGATCCTGTCTTTGTTTAAAATTTGGACTAACATGAAAATAGAATAATATGACACCCTGTAAATATGCCAGGTCCTTGAATAGCCTAAGGATTCTTTTGTTAGACATGCATGTCTAAATGATTATAAAAATCACAGATGCTGGTAATGTTATGTTATTAAGCATTCAATTTATACTATCAAATATTAAAATCATAATACCATAAGGAGGAATTGAAAACATGGTAACTCTCATATACACTGTGAATTTACTATGTAAGTAGGTATAGTGTATTGGACATGCATATAGGTTACACAAAATATAATTGTAATATTTTTCATATTATTGGCCTTTAAAAGCAAGTGCTTGTGTGATAATAAATGGAACTGCTCGACAGAACCCCCGCCGCGTCAGAGTGTTCTTTAACAAGATGGTTGGGGCTGGCGGCTGTGCTCATCTCTTCATGGCTCTCTTTCTCCATCTCCTCTCAACGGGGACCGGAGAAAGAGGAATCTGGGCAATCTGCCCGCCCACCAGAAGGGACACCAAGGGAGAAGCTGATAGCAAGGCAAGGGCTGTTTGGGTCAGCCGGTGGCAGACCCAAGAGAGTGGTGCCCTGTGTGAGGAGTTTTTTAAAACTCGTGGGTAAAAGGTGAGCGCGTGAGGCCCTCAGCTGCTCGGTCCTGAAAGAAGGTCGACAAAGGGTGACCAACCAACGGAGTGGCCCCCACAACCGCAGTAGTCACTGTGAAGCAATCTGCCTGCGTGTCAGGGTGAGTACCATAACAAGGGGAAGTCCCTGCACTTCTCTGCCCTGTTGCTTCCCTTTGTCCCTTCCTTGCGGGGCAACATGGGAGGCATGTGTGGAAAGAATGACGAGACAGCCTGCAAAACTCTAAAGTACATGTTAAAAAGCAGAGGTCTAGAAATATCTGACTCCACGGCCATCAATGCCTGGCGTCATGTGATGCAGGTGGCCCCTTGGGGACCTTCGTCCAACTTGTACTCATATGAGACTTGGAACAAGGTTAAGACCCTGGCCAGAAAGAACGAGATTAGTCACGGGCTAGACCCCCCTTTAGGGTTCTACCCAACTATCTCTGCCCTAAAGCTTTGCTTCCATCCCGAGCATCAGGAAGGGGCAGAAAGGGATTGGGCGCAGTTCGATGAGGAGAGAAAAAAGGAAACAAAGCTGCCAATGCAAGGCCCTGAGCCATTGAGTGATACCTATGCCCCTACCCTGTACCCTCCTCTCCCGGCATACTCATCCCACCAGAGCTTAGCTGAAGGAGAGAAGGGAGCACCTGAAGAAGTGGAGGAGGCTTTTCCCCCTTCAAAAACACCCCCAGCAGAGCTGCAGGCTTTTTCCTGTCATGGTTCACTGGGAACCCCCAGCCGTCCACAGCCCGTGGGGGGAAGCGGCCCCTCAGGCCTATCCAGTCAACATTGCCCCCAGTGGAAATAGGGCGGCCGCTTGGTACCCTTGGGAAGCTCATGACCTTAAAGAGCTGAAAAAGACTGTCGCAGAGGATGGGCCCAATTCCCCATGGGCAGAAACCATCTTCCAGGGCTTAGCGCACCAACCCTGCACAACCCAAGATTGGAAAATGCTCTGTAAGGCTGTCCTCCCTCCAAATTTGTTTATCAAATTCTGCGCCTTCTTTAAAGAAGAGTGCCATGTGCAGGCAGAGATCAATCAAGCAGTAGCGTTGCCCACTGCCATTCTGCTAGGTGTAAACGCTAGCCAATGTGTACATAACCACAATAAAACCAACCCCAGACTCACCTTCCCATGGGTCCTTGGCAAAGGTTCCTGCGTAGGTGCCAACAAACCCTTTTGCAGCATTGTGGCAAATCTCACTGCCCCCTGGACCCAAGTGGTTAATGGATCTTGGTTATGCAACAAGGCGGGGCTCACCCAGTGTATTTACAATGCCTCCCTGGCAGAAGACACTTGCGTAGCTATGGCTGTTGTACCCACAGTACACTGGTATCCCAGGGAAAGTTTATTCTGAACTTGGAGAGCCCCCAAAACCTGAAATAAGCAGACCCGAAACAAGCAGGCCGCAGGGGCGGCTGCGGTGGCCATCAGCTCCCTCTTGGGAGTTATTGGAGCGGATACCGGGACCGCCGGAATAGCCTTGGCACATCAACAGGTAGCTTCCCTTAGGGAGGCAGTGGACATAGATCTTGGCCACTTGGAGGTGTCTGTATCACATTTAAAAAAATCACTAACATCACTTTCTGAAGTTGTTTTATAGAATCGACGTGGACTAGACCTGTTGTTCTTATAGCAAGGAGGGCTATGTGCCGCGCTCAAAGAAGAGTGTTGCTTCTATGCCGACCACTCTGGAGTGGTCAAAGATTCCCTAGCTAAGCTTAGAGAAGGGCTAGAAAAGTGAAAAAAGAACACAAAGCCAATAGTAATTGGTTCCAAAGCTGGCTTTCAAGTTCCCCATGGCTCACCACCTTGCTGTCCTCCCTGGTGGGCCCCCTAGCCATTTTCCTTGTCTTTATCATCTTGGGGCCTTACACCATTCGCCAGGTTGTGTCCCTTATAAGGCGCAACACCACTTTTCTCGTAATGCTCACCCAGGTGGTAGAGGAGGTGGCCCATAATGAAAGCCCTGACAGCCCTTGGGTCAATATGGCCCTTCAAAATATCCACACCAACCTCTAAGGCTCTGCCCCGCCCCACTTGGCTGGATAGTCAATGATGGGTAAGATTTCCAGAGGGAAACAACCTAAGACAGGCACAGCCACCAGAGGGAATGGAGGTGAGGCTGGGAAGGTTAGCCGCCTCCAGCCGCCTTATTAAAACAAAAAGGGGGAGATGTCAGGCCTTAAAAACTAATGCCACCTTAAGTGACATTACAAGTGGCACCATTATGGGCCCACAAGGGCTTATTAACGTGGCATCCTAAGATGACGCCGGGAGGAAGTAGGGTGGGAGTGTCTGCAGGAACCTTGCCTTAGCTCTTATTGGCCAAATACACGCTTCCGTGCTCGTGAACACTGCGTGATTGCAATAGCTAGGCATTGAGACAGGATGCATGCTCTCGTAACCTTTAAGCTGACTGGAGGATGTAAAAACCTCCCTTCCCCATTTGCCTTTAAAAGCAAGTGCTTGTGTGATAATAAACGGAAATGCTCAACAGAACCCCCGCGGCATCTGAGTGTCCTTTAACGGGCTGGTTGGGGCTGGCGGCTGTGCTCACCTCTCTTCACGGCTCTCTTCCTCCATCTCCTCCCAACAGGGACGGGGGAAAGAGGAGTCTGGGCAATCCGCCTGCCCACCAGAAGGGACACCAAGGGAGGGACTGATAGCAAGGCAAGGGCTGTTCGGGTCAGGTCAGCTGGTGGCGGACCCGACACTGAAAGAATAAAATTCTTTAAAGAAAATATAGGAGAAACACTTCAGGAAATAGGAGTATGTACAAAATTCACAGATAGTACCCAAAAAGCACAGGCAACTAAAGTTAAAATAAACAAATGGGATTATATCAAACTAAATGGCTTCTGCACAGCAAAAGCAATAATCAACAGAGTAAAAAAACAACCAACAGAGTGGGAGAAAATATTTGCTAAATATACATCAGACAAAGGATTAATATCCAGAATACACAAGGGACTCAAATAGCTTTACAACAAAAAAACAAATAACCCAATTAAAAAATAGGCAAAGGAGCTGAGCAGACATTTCACAAAGGAAGATATACGAATAGCCAACAGACACATGAAAAAGTGTTCAATATCATTCAGTGATTATATTTGATAGTTCAGTTATAGATGAGTATTTTCTATCTTCCTGTTACTTTCTAAATTTTATTTATCATGTGTATGTTATTTTTACAATGAAAACATGGTGTAAGGCAGTAAACATACATATTTTTTGCCATTTTAAGTTGTGCTTAATGTTCTTGTTTAAAACATTTTCAATACTTTCCCCTGTGCAGACCAAAGGATTAGCCCAGTGTAGGTATTTTTTCTTGTCTTATTTTGATCATCAATTCACTTGACAAGCTTCATTAAGGTACTTTACCTCCAAGCAAGAGTGAGTGCAAAGAATATTACTCAAATTAAAATCAGTGCTGTTATACAGTGAAATTTTCTAACAGATGTCTAATTTGTTTACAAGGCATTTTTCACAACATGTATGTTCTAGGATAATCTCAGTTTTTGTGATAAAGATAGAAGTTAGTAAATGAACACTCCAAGTTCCAAAACTTCTAAGTATGTGGGTAATATTAGTTGATCCAGTAACTCTGGCGGAAATTTCTTATTTCTTTCTTTATATCTAATAATTTTGTAAATCAAAAATTTTTACCTTGTAGCTAGAGATTCAATTTCATCTCATAATCCAGTCATAGGAAACTTAAGGAATCTGAGCAGTCCTCCAGAATCAAATATGCTTTGTTTTTGTAGTGATCTGATATAATTTCCCACTTTTAATCACAGGGATTTTTTCTGTGAGAGTTAAGTTTACTCCTTATATAATAGATGACTAAGTGAGAATTTCTCTATAGCCTTGTAACAATCCCACGTAACAACCACATTGTTTTTTCATTTCTTGGGTAAAGGGAAAATGAAACTCACCCATTAGGATGCCTTTTACTAAAAGTAACAGAAACCCCAACTCTAATGTATTTAAATAGGAAGGTTATTTATCATCTCATATAACAATAGGTGGTGGTTGGCAGGCTTCAGGGTTAGTTCATTCAGAAGCAGCTCAATGATACCCTCAAGGGTTCAGATTCTTTCTTTTTTATTTATTCATTTACTTATTTAACTCAGTCTTTTGGTGCCAGCTTTTTCTTTGGTTTTAGTGACTGTCATCATTTCCAATTGGTTGCAGCATTTCTGAGCATGAAGTCCAGAGATCTAAGTACCCAGAGGAGACAATATCTTGTGAAAGAAAAAAGGTATGTTTTCTCTTGTCTATACTTAAGAGGTAGGAAACTCTTCCAGAGGCCCTTTGGCAGATTCTCCTTTATCTCTCATTGGTTAGAACCGGGGAACATGCTTACCCCTAAACCTACGAAACCAATCCGTGGATCAATATAGTCCCTGAGAATCTCTCAGGGGGGTTACAAAGTCAAAACCATTTTCATTATGATACTAGGACATTATTTGCCTTTTTCACTATGTTGACCAATGGAATAAAAGTAACGATGTATAAAACTACCAGAACTTAAGCACAAATGGAGGCAACGGAGCCAAATTATACTAGCAGTTATTGTGTTATATACTTCACTGTCACACACTTGCCGGTAAAAAAAAAATCCAATTTCATTTAAAAATGTCCTTGGAGGGGTAGAAAAAGTTATTTATTTTAATAAACTTCAACGCTTCAGTTATATGACATTTTAATATTCTGTGTGAGAAAATGGGAAGTAGGCATAAAACATGTCTGCTGTATAATGAAGCACAATGGCTGTCTCAAGAAGAAGCACTTGATTGTGTTGTAAGCTGAAGTAGTCAATTTTCCATGAAACCTCATTTTTACTAAAAAGAGCAACTGACATTATTTGTTACTAATGATAAAATTTGAGCTTTCAGGTGAAAATTTGAATTTCAGAAAATGTATCTACTTACATGAGCTTGACAATTTTCCATACTTAAAGGTTTTTCTGATGAGATTGATGGTAATATTTACAAATTATATTAATAAATTTGATCTTTTAAAATATTGTATAATGACATGTGTTAACAGTTTTGAAGATCTGCATAACCCAGGTACTCAATATTTCTTAATGTTCAATACATGGTGTTACATAATTATTCAAAGTGCAAGAAAGGCCAGTGGATTTTATTATAATAGAGTAAAATATTCCCATCAATGAAATGTTCATTGTTAAGAATTCAGATTCCACATTGCAACTAGTCTCTAAGAAAATATTATCTGTTTAGTGTTGGTGTAATATCAGAGAAAAATTGCCATAATTTTCTGCATAAGTTGTTAAAACACTCCTATTTCCAACTACACATCTCTGTGAGGATGAATTTTCTTCACGTATATTAATTAAAACAACATAGAACAGCAAATTGAGTACAGAAGTAGTTATGAGAATTTCTATTAAAGATATATAATAAACAGATTTGCCAAAGTGTAAAGCAAAATTTACAAAATTTACAAAATCTCACAAAATTTATTTCCTTTGGGAATAATTATTTGTTGGTAAAATATATTACTTCTGTTAAAATGGCATGCACTCGTTATTTTTAAGTAAATGAATAAAAAGTAATTTTAAAATTTTGAAGATTTTAATTTATGATATGGTAAATGTTGATTTATTTAACCCCCACCAAGAACAACTTAGAACGGAAAGTATGATAATCATGCATTAGATTAATAAAAATTACCATTTATCCCTAAGTTAAAGGTGTAAGTGCCCTTTCCTAAAGGGTGAATACCTGAAAAAAATTGGGGTTTTATTTGCCAAAGAGAAGTGGGAAATGGATGCTGGGTGGCAATTAATAGCATCTGCTATTCAGAATAGCAGATGAATATCATAATAGTTATTGACACATTTTCTTCAGACACACCAAGAATTATGGAGACATTTCTCGGAAAACAAATGACACCAAAAGAAGAAAAAGTAAAAAAGAGGAAGGGAAATAACATTTGCCAAACCTATTTCTTAAGCTTCTTTGAAATCATGTGTCTTTGCTTTCTGTTCTCTTTCAAAATAAAGAAAACTTGGCAATTGAGAGAAAACAGCAAGGAGTTGAATGTCAGCATTCAACATTCCTCAAATGAGGAAATTGAATTGTGATTTTATGTTAGGAAGAGTTCCATGTTTTTGTCTCAGGGTCACTAATGAAAAGAGCATTTACATGTTTCCTCCACAGTGTGGTGTCGTGATGTGGGCAAACACCTCTATGTTTCCCTTAAGGCCAATAAGCCATACACCTGCAGGTTTTAGATAAACCATCATGGAAAAATTTCACCCTCAACAGTGGGCATAGTGTGTTATTGATGATATTTGAACACTGCTTAACATTGTGTTTTGATAGGGGAAAAAGGACTTTAAAAAAATTGACTTTTCTTTTTCCCTGGTCATCTGAACATCCATTCAAACTGTGGCGAGAGGAACAGCTGTGGGACCTATCTTAGGGAGGCAGACAGACCTGAGGTCAGGTCCACTGCTGTGTTCATTGTTTTTTCCACAATGTTTAACAGAGTACTAGGCACATAGGAGAGGATCAATACTTTTTTATTCAATTTCCTAATTTATTTAATATTTAGATAGAAAATTATTTTCTGAACATACAAATGAAGGAAAACAACACAAATTGAATATAAAGGCAAATGATAAGGAACAAATTTAATACATGAAGACTAACGTCCTTAATGCACAAATAACGATTAAAAATGGATTAGAAAAATCTTAACAGAAATTTGGTGAAGAACATGAGCAGACAAGTCACACACCCAAAGGAAACACAAGTGGCTAATGAATATGTTCTAAAATGTTCATAGAAATGGAAATTAAAACTGAAAAAATGACATTTTTCATTTTTCAAACTGCAAAACCGTGGTACTGTATAATACTGGTGCTACAAGAGAAAGAATGTCAAAATCTTCCAGTATAAGAATAAATTGGTAAAACTTTCTTGAAGAACAGATTGGATTCATAAATAGAAGTCTTTAAATGTTCATACACTTTCAACCAATTATCCTACTTCTTGAAAAAGTAAGCAAATAATCAAAAAAATATTTTTTTAATGTGGAAGGTAGTTATACATAGGTAAAAAATTGGGAATAAACTGAATGTCCAACAATATGAGAATAGCTAAATAAATATCGGACCTCCATAAAATGTAATATACTGCAATTATTAAAATCATATTTTTGAAGAGTGAGATAAATTTTCAAGATATAATATTAAGTGGAAAAAGCAGGATGAAAAACTACACTAGAAATAACTAGGTATGTTTAAACTTTAGCTATACCTAGAAAAAAATGACTTAAACAAAATCGTTTTTATAATTTTTTTTTGCTAAAAGGAAAATGTATTTAATGTAAATGTATACATTAATAAAAAAGAAAGATCTCAGATCAGCAATCACCTTTGCACCTTAGGCAACTAGAAAATGAAGAGCAAACTAAGCCCAGACCTAGCAAAGTAATAAAAATTAGAACATAGATAAAAGAAGTAGAAAATAGAAAAATAATTGAGAAAATCAATGAAATCAAAAGTTGGTACATCGATGAGAACCACAAAATTTACAAACCTTTACCTGCATAAACTAAGAAAAAAGAGAGAAGACTCAAGTAACTAAAATCAGAAATGAGAGAGGGGTCATTACAATCAAATTTACAGAAGTCAAAAGGTTTATAAGAGACTATTATGAATAGTTGTTGGTCAACAAATTAGATCATCTAGATGAAATGAATAAATTCCTAGAAACATGCCACTTATGAAGACTGAAATATAAAACAAACAGGAAGTTTGAACAGAACTACAGCTGGTAAGATGAGTGATTACCATTTTTTGGTTTCCTAATGCAGGACTCCCTTGAGGATTTCTTGCAGAGCTGCTCATGTGGTGGTGAACTCGTGCAGTTTTTGTTTATCTGGAAAATACACTATTTTCCCCTCATTTCTGAAGGACAGTCTTACTGGATACAGTATTCTTGGCTGGCAGTTTTTTTCTCTTAGTATTTAGAATATATCATCCCATTTTCTTCGGGCCTGAAGAGTTTCTGTTGAGAAGTCTGCTGTTAGTCTGATGGAGGCTCCCTTATTGGTGACTTGATGCTTTTCTTTTGCTGCTTTTAAAATTCTCTCTTTGTCTTTGAGTTTTGCCAGTTGCACTATAACATGTCTTAGAGAAGATCTTTTTGGGTTCAATCTGTTTGGGGATATTTGAGCCTCCTAGATCTGAAGGTCCGTGTCTCTCCCTATACCTGGAAAGTTTTCCAGTATTATTTCATTGAATGGGTATTTCATGCCCTTTCCTTTCTCTTCCCCTTCTGGAACACCCATGATTCAAATGTTTGTGCACTTAAGGTTATTTGCTAGCTCTCTTTGATTTTCTTCAGCTATTTTAATTCTTTTTCTTTCTTTTGCCCATCTGGGTTATTTTGAGAAGACTATCTTTAAGATCAGAAATTATTTCTTCTGCTTGTTCTATCCTGCTGCTTAAGCTATCAGTTGTATTTTTTATTTCATTGAGTGAATCTTTCAGTTCCATGAGTTCTGCTATATTCTTTTTTTTTTTTTTTCCTCATTTCATTATGTTGTCTGAGTCTTCTCTCATCTCACTGAATTTCATTAAGATTGTTGCTTGGAATTCCTTTTCAGTCATTTCAAGCGTCTGCTCTATAGGATCTGGTATTTGAGAATTACTGTATTCTTTCGCTGTTGTCATTATTTTCTTGGGTTTTTGTATTTCTACTATATCTGCGTTGATGTCTGGTCATCTGGTAGAGAAATTGCTTCTTGTATTACTCTGGAGAAGGGCTTGAAGAGACAGATGCCCTCTTCTTTTTCTGGTCTCCACTGGTAACACTCCTTGTGTCAATGCAGTTGAGTGTCTAGCAGACCACCTGCACAATGGCTGTGATGGCCACACATGCAGAAGTCATGTTTGGGGTGTGCTCTTTGCCTGCTTCTGTGTAGGGGTGCTGCCCTCGGCTCCTGTCTAGGCCCCTTGGGTTTGCTCTGCTGTTTATCTGTTTCCAGGCAGAAGGGGCAGCTGCTCTCAGCTCCTGCCTAGGCCTCCTGGGCTTGATCTTTTACTTGCCTGCTTCCTGGAGGAGGGGGTGGCTGCTCTCCAGGATCAATACATTTGTACTGAATTTAATTGATTCATTGTTTTATAATTCCTTTTCTGCAAAAATGGAGCTGTAATTTCCAAATGCTTTTCCCAAGTCCTTGTCTCTGCATAACTATGGTCAACTTCCAGGGGTTAACTGCTTCTATCTTTAACGCGGCTGACCTTGACTTTGGCACAGGAGACCTGCTGAAGGTATCCTGCTAATGTTAGCCAGCCTCCCTCTTCAGCCACTCTGTTGCTAGGGCAATAGACACATGAATGGAGTGACATCAGTCCACAAACATGTGCTGCATCTTGCTAAAACCACTTACCAACACAATGTTCACTATAGGACCTACCTTAGTCAGTTCAGGCTGCTTTAATAGAATACTATACCAACAGACTAAGTGGCCTAAACATTTCTCACAGTTCTGCATCCAATTGGGAGACAAGAGACACAGAAAGGATATGGAAGATCTCCTGGGAAATCTAAGACTAGAAATGAAGTGCATCACTTTTGCCAACGTTCTGTTGGCCATAATCAGTATTTTTCCCCAACAACTAAAAGGGAGGCTGAGAAGACAAAATGGGTATGGTAAACACATGATCCACATTTGCACAAAAGGATTTGTAAAATGTGAAAATAAATAAAGGGTTATTTCAAAGCAAAAACTAAAAAAGGTTATGGTAAAAAGGAGATACATGGTTTGAAAAGGTAACATATAGTCATGGCTGTTAGCTGGCTACAGATCTTCTTGACTTATGATGGGATATGTCCTGATAAACCTGTCATAAGTTGAAAATATTGTACACTGAAAATACATTTGATACACCTAACCTGATGAACATCATAGCTTAGCCTTGCCTAGTTTAAATGTTCTCAGAACACTTACATTAACCTACAGTTGGGCAAAGTCATATAACACAGAGCCTATTTTATAATACAGTTTTGAGTATCACATTTAATTTATTGAGTACTACACTGAAACTAAAAAACAGAATGGTTGTATGGGCACATGAAGTATGGTTTCTACTGAAACCATATAAGTATATCACTTTTGCACCATCATAATGTTAAAAAAATCACTGCCAAACTATCTTAAGTAGAAGGCTATTTATGTTACTATTCTATTTTGAAGTTTTCTTTTCAAACATTTGTTTAAAGAATAGCACTGTTTCATGATAATTTTATAGTTTTTAATTCAACAAATATAGCCTCATCAGAATTTTACAGCTGTATTCACCTGGGGAAAAAAAATCCCCAGCAGAGTAAAAATATTATTTTGAAATTGGTAGCTTACCAGCAAATTTAAGTGAATTCATTTTAGGATCAAAATACTTTGATCCCAAAAGGTTATACAAACATAATTGTTAAGCACCTTGAGACTTTGAATCCATTACGTGTTTTGGGTCACCAACTCATACATCAAGGTCACAGCCATCACTTCCAATTTCCATGGTAATGAAATATTGTAACCATTTTGAGTTATTAGTGCTTCAAGAATTGTTGAGCAAGAGATCAATGATGAAATGACTTTGCCTTAAAGTTCATCTTATGAATTTTCTGGCTGTGCAAAAATTATCAGAAAAATACAGCACATTAACAAAGAGAGTAAATTTCTAGGAAATATACCCTCTACATGTTGTGAGTAAATTGAAAAAATAATTTGTTCCAATCATTTAAAAAAAGCAAAGTTTAAAAATATATTTGACAATTGTTAGAGTTACAGAAATTATAGTAAAATGTAGTTTCATGTTGGTATTTGGAAAAGAAACACACATTCAAAACATAATACAACATGGCCTTAAAAGTTTATATGACATACAGAAGTTAAGAAGTGACTACACTATAGTCAAATCATCTCATAATAATGAAAAATATGATTTGCAGCCTATCCTTCTGAGAGTCTTTGATCTTTCTATTGATGTTTCAAATGAATGAGGAAAATATGACAATTTACGAGAAGCTAAAAGTTTATCATGTTAGATAATCTGTAAAAATATTACCTATTTTTTCTACTTAACATTATGAAAAGTTATAAGTGAAATATTTGTATTTCAGAACTAAAAATTAGACTATAATTTATTCCTTAATTAAAGGAGTAAACACTGTATCAATTACCCAAGTATAACTGAAAGAACTCACAACACTCGGTAGATCACACCTGTACATACTGTTAAGCCTTTAATAAAGGTAAAGGATGTGGTACATCAGGAGAAAGAAAGCACAGGCAAGACTGTGGAGTCCAAGAGACTTCCAGGCACAGTTCCCTGGAGTTCATAGCACAGGGGGTACTTTATTTCTAGATTATGAACCACCAAGATATGTGTGAGGAATCCTGGTTTCAGGAGAGCTTAGGTAAATGTTTCCAGCAAGGTCTTCTAGCAAAGCCAGGGCATATAACCTGTTAAACCTGGTGTAAGCCGTTGATCAATACATCCCTAAACAAACTAGCCCTGGGCTCTTCTTGAGTTCCAAAATTCAAATACTGTATTATCATCACTAGCTACCTACCTCATCTTTATTTTGGCTAAGATCATGCACAAACACAAAGTTGATGCTCCTATACCACCTTGTCTTCTTGATGCTCCACATTTAGACTGTGAAGTAAATAAACTTGAAGAACCATATAAAGTTCAAATCAGTCTTAATGGTTTGAAATGTAATAAACCCTTCTAAACAGCAGTGTTTAAAAGTAATCATTTGTAAAATACCACTTCATAGCAGATCACCTAAACCCTCCTACGTATGAAATTGCAAATAATCAGCATTTGCCAGTGAATGATGAGAGAGTTGTTTCCTTTCTCTTGCTTATCCAGTTTACAAGCTTTTCCTTATTTCATTGGGCTTCCTAGAAAAGTTATTAGAATGCTGGGGATGAGGGCAGCAGGACAGTGTCTCAGAACTCTTTTTTTTTTGATCGCTTTATTTTCATTCATTCATTTGGCAAATATTTATTACAAGTGTCTAATCAGGTTCTTGGTTGGTATATATCAGTGAAAAAGATGTAAATATTTCTATCATCGTGAAGCATATATTCTAGAGACAAAAAATAAACAATGAATAAATAAACTACATAGTATATTACAGGGTTTAGGTGATATGAAAAAATTATATGACAGAGGGCCGAGCCCGTGGCGCACTCGGTAGAGTGCCGCGCTGGGAGCGCAGCGACGCTCCCGCCGCGGGTTCAGATCCTATATAGGAATGACCGGTGCACTCACTGGCTGAGTGCCGGTCACGAAAAAAAAAAAAAAAAAAAAAAAAATTATATGACAGAGAAGAGCAGACTAAAGAGAATGAAGCATGCATCTGCATAAAAAGCACAGTTTCAGGATTAAATAAGGTAAGTAAAATTGGCCTAACTGTGGAGGTGAGATCTGAGCAGTCACTTGAAAATTGTGAAGGAGTTACATATGACTATCTGGGGAGGAGAATTGCAGGAAGACAAATTCTGCAGTAGAAAAGCCCTACAGGGGAACTTCCCAATAATGTTCAAGAAATGGCTAAGTCAATAGCAACAGAGTATAATGAACAAAGGAAACAGTATAATGAAGAGAAGGAAAGAATCAACCAGAGAGGAGATCAGAAATATGACAGGGCTGGGTAGAAAGACAATATAAGGAGAGGGAAGGATGTAAGAATTCATAGACCATGTGTTATTAGGTTTGGGCTACTGTATGTCAGAATATAATATATTATGGCTTACAAACAACAGAAGTTTATTTCTCACAACTCTGGAGACTGGGAAGTCCAAGATCAAGGCATAGGCAGATTTCGTGTCTGCTGAGTGTCTACTTCCTGGTTCATAAACAGCTGTCTTCTCACTATGTCCTCACATGGCAGAAGGGATAAGAAGTCTCTTTTGTAAAGGCAAAAATACC
This sequence comes from Cynocephalus volans, assembly GCF_027409185.1. Classification (NCBI taxonomy): domain Eukaryota; kingdom Metazoa; phylum Chordata; class Mammalia; order Dermoptera; family Cynocephalidae; genus Cynocephalus; species Cynocephalus volans. The sequence goes on along the minus strand of NC_084462.1, from coordinate 124,194,271 downwards.
ATTGTGTGTGACATAATCACCTCTCACAGGCCCCGTCTCCAAATAGCATCACATTGGGGATTGGGATTTCAACAAATGAATTTTGGAGGGACACGATCAGTCTGTAGTGTTCCATCTCTGGCCCCCAAAAGTTCATGTCCTTCTCACATGCAAAATGCATTATTTTTAACCTAATGGCCTTAAAAGTCTTAACTAGTTCCAGCATCAACTTTAAATTCTAAAGTCCAATATCTCATCTAAATATCAGCTAAATCAGAAATGCGTGAAATTCAAGGTATGATTCACCCTGAGGCACATTTCCCTATAGCTTTGAACCTATGAAACCAAACTTGTTATGTGCTTCCAAAATACAGTTGTGGGACAGGCATAGGTAGACATTCCTATTCCAAAAGAAAAAAATAGGAAAGAAGAAAGGAGTTATGGGTCCCAAGAAAGCTCCGTGAGATCTTAAGGCTCAAGAATAATCCTGTTTGGCTCAATCTGGTGCCTTCCAGGCCCACTAGGGTGGTTGTCCTGCCCTGGGGACACTCTGAGGTAGAATTCTTACCCACAGGATTACTGGGGGGTGTGGCTCCACCCCATGGCTTTGGGCAGATGCTATCTGGGATGTTGAAAGAAAGAGGATGACCCCTTTTTTGAAACTTAGGAGGCAGTGCTGATGACCTCTAAATCACCTTCAGGGTCATTCTTTCTGTGTTTTAAAGAATAACATACATTTGCATCCAAAAGCTCTATAGTCCCATTCTGTAAAATCCAAAAAGTCTGAGAGCCTTTCTTTATTCCTTCCTGTCTCTTTTCTTTTCAGTTCGAACTGCCCGTTTTCCTGATGGGGTGGCTAATTAAGTCTGTGGTTCACACTTATACTAATCTTCTCATACAGGCTTTTGGCCACACTTTTAGTGATCTCTCCTGAACAGACTTTCTCATTCTTTTCAGTATGGACAGGTTGAGAATTTTTCAAGTCTCTAAGTTCTGGTTTCATTTTTCTTAACAATTCTCTCTAAATCATCATTTTTGTCTTCTAGAATTTTACTATAAGCAGTCAGAAGGGGCCAGGATGCTCTTTCAACACTTTGCTTACAGCTTTCCTCATCCAAATATCCATTTCATTGCCCACAAATATTACCTTCCACAAAACACTACAACACTAACAATTCAGCCAAGTTCTTTGCCACTTTATTACAAGGGTTGCTTTTCTTCCAGTGTCCAAAAACATGTTGCTCATTTCTATATGAGACCTCATCAGAATGGCCTTTACCATTTATTTTGCTACCAACATTCCATTCTGGATTATGTAGGTATTATCTAAGAAGACTGAAATTTCTCTACAGATCTCTTTTCTTTATGGGCCTGACCAGGATCACCTTTAATGGTTCACTTATGGCAATATAGACTTTTTAAAGCACGCACATCAATAATCTTCCAGCCTCCTCCCATTGCCCAGTTCCAAACCACTTCTGCATTTTTAGGTATTTGTTACAGCAGCACCCCCACTTCTCAGTACCAATTTCTGTCTTAGCTAGTTTTGGATGATAAAACAGAATGTCATCATCTGGGTGGATTATGAACAACAGAAATTTATTTCTCACAATTCTGAAGGCTGGGAAGTCCAAGATCAAAGTGCTGAAAGATTCAACATCTGGAGACAGACTACTTCCTGGTTCACAGATTTTATTCTCACTGTGTCCTTTACATGGCAAATGGGACAAAGAAGCTCTTTAGGGCTTCTTTTATAAGGGCACAAATTACATTTACTAGGGCTCCACCCGCATGATCTAATCACCTCTCAAGTCTCCACCTCCAAATACTACTACATTTTGGGTAGAATTTCAACATATTAAATTTGGGGAGGACAAAAATATTCAGTCTATAGCAAGTCATTTTAAGAATTTTGTTCCCTTAAAAAGTTCAACGTATTATTGTGATTGTATCTTTTCTTTTTTATTTATTTGCTTATTTATTCTTTTCATTAGCTCCCACATAGATGAAGAGAACAGAACTGAGGTTCCTGGGGGTGGGAAAGGGGGAGAGGGAAAGGAAAAAGGGGGGAATTGGTAAAGGGCCATGAAAATCGATTATATTGTATAATGATGAATATGCTAATTATCCTGATTTTAACATTACATATTGCACACTGGTGTTGATATTCAATGCTGTATCCCACAGATATGTATAATCAACTATGTCCCAATATAAATAAACAAACAAACAAATAAATAAATAAATAAACAAAATTTTAAATTTAAAAAAAAATGAATCAATGACCTACATATAAAGACTGAAGCCATAAAAAATCTTTTAAGAAAACCTAAGGATAAATCTATGACCGTGGATTTGGCAATGGATTCTCAGATATCACACCATAAGCAACAACAACAAAAATAGATAAAGTGGCTACACAGAATTAAAAATTAAATTAAATTAAATTAAAAGAAAAGAATTTTGGATAAAATGGATATGGTTTGTGTAGAGGAGTGATATGATCTGACTTACATTTTATGGAGAATAAATTGTAATGGTGAAGGGTAGACGCAGGACTACCAGGAGACTGTTGTAGGAATGCAGGCAAAGGGTTAGGAGGGTTTACACTGAGTTGGTAACAGTGGACAGGATGAGAGGCAGTCAAGTTCTGGATATTGCTTGCATGTAGAAGAAACAGGATTTCATACGGGACATAAGAGAAAGAGATGGGTCAAGGATAATACCAATTTTTTGTTCTGAGCCACAGGAAGATTGGATAACAACTAAAATGGGGAGAACTATTGGCTGAGCCTGTCTTGTAAGGGAAGGCCAGGATCTAGGTGTATGGCTATATTGAATTTGATATGTTAAGAGGGCATTGGTATGTATTATTCTAGATGTTAGGAGATATGTTTTGGCAAGAAATATACATTTAAGAGTCACTAGCATATGGCAGTATTAAAAGCCATGGGAAGAGATGAACTCACCAAGGGAGTAGAGAGAGTAACAGAACAGAAAAGGACCAGTGATGGAGTCCTGGACCTCATCAACATAAAGAAGCAGGGAGAAAGGAGATAACTTGAAACACAGACTGAAAAGGAGTGGCCAATGAGATGGCAGGGAAATCAAGAGAGTGTGGAATCCTGGAAACCACGTTGAAAAAGAGTAAGGGAGGAGAAGGAATTTTGCTTCAAAGCAGATAAAAAAAAAATGTTGCAATTGCTAGAGAGGTGAATGAAGTTAAAAGAAAGTTGTGGTTATTTTTAAATGAGAGAGAAAATTAAAAAGCCTATTACTATGTTGATGGAAGTGATCTAGTAAAGTGAAGTTAGATGATGCAGAAGAGATTTATTAGTTAAAATCATTATCATGCTAATAATCAGAGAAGCCCTTTTATAAATCATTTATAAATATAACTCATTTATTCTCACAATCCTATGATGTACGTATTATTATTATCCTTATTTTAAAAGACAGAAAAATGGAGCACAACGGGAATAACTAGGTTGCTCAAGGTCACACAGACAATGGCAGAGCTGGGATTTCAGGCAATTTAGCTGTAGGGGCCATGCTGATGACGGTTCCTCTGTGTTGTCTTTTAGTGGGGAGAATTGCTGAAATAGCCTCTTAGTGGGCTAATGTGAATGTGTTCTAGTGCACAAAAGAGGGTATTAGCATTAGATTAGTGTTATACTGAAAAATGGATAGTTATGGATAAGTGGGAATGTGCTTGTGTAGATGTCAGCACAAGAATAGATGCAATATGCTGGTAGAAATCTTAATGAGAGATATGTGTGTGTGTGTGTATGGAGAGGGAGAAAAAGAGGGGGGAGAGGAGAGAGAGACAGAGAGAGAAACTTAAGGTAGTAAAAGGATACAAGAAGTACTAACCATAGTAAAAAAAAATATGCATAAATGAGAATATATTAAAACTTAGAGCTTGTGATCAAAGCCTTCATTACCTTCATTTAGAGAGTTAAAAGGCAAGGCTTTTCATAATCAATATAACTGATGAAGGTTTTAAATCCAAAATTTATAGAAAATTCCTTCAAATCAGTATGAAAAAGGCATGGAACCCAATGAAAAAATGGACAAGAATATCAAATACAAAGTTTTTAAAACTTTCTAAAACTATAAACAAGCAGCCACAAATTACATTAGAAGTTCCTCAGTTCATAAATTATAAAGCCCTACTCTGTGTTTTCCAGTTTGTTTGCATATACTTGTTCGTAGTAGTCTCTTATGATCCTTTATACTTCTGTGGGATCAGTTGTAATGTCTCCTTTTTCATTTCTGATTTTATTTATTTGTCTTCTCTCTTTTTTCATTGTTAGTCTAGCTAAAGGTTTATTGATTTTGTTTAATTTTTTGAAAACCAACTCTTCATTTTATCAATCTTTTGTGTTTTTTTTTTAATATCTAATCTATTTATTTCTGCTCTGATCTTTATTTCTCTCATTCTACTGGTTTTGATTTTGGTTTGTTCTTGTTTTTCTAACTCCTTTAGGGGTAGCATTTGGTCATTTATTTGGAATCTTTCCTCTATTTTTTTGTGGGTACTTATTGCTGTGAACTTCCCTCTTAGAACTGCTTTCACAGCATCCCATAAGTTCTGGTAAGTTGTGTTTTCATTTTCATTTGTCTCCAAGAATTTTTTAATTTCAATCTTGAGTTTTCTTTGATTCATTCATTGTTTAGGAACATATTATTTAATTTCCACGCATTTGTACAGTTTCTAGCATCCCTTTTGTTGTTGATTTCTAGTTTTATTTAATTGTGGTCAAACAAGGTAATTGACATGATTTTGCTTTTTTGAAATCACAAATTCTAATAATGACTATGCTAATAATAAATAATTTTTAAAAAGAAATTTGTTGACCTTTTCTTGTGTCCTAACATACAAACTATCCTAGAGAATATTCCATGCACAGCTGAGAACAATGTATATTCTGCAGCTGTTGGATGAAATATTCCATAAATATCCATTGGGTCAAGTCAGCCTGTAGTAGAGATTAATTCTGATGTTTCCTGGTTAATTTTTTGTCTGGATGATCTGTTCTTTGCTGAAAGTGGGGTATTAAAGTCCCCAACTATTATCACGTTGGAGTCTATCTCTCCCATTAGGTCTAATAGTAATTGCTTTATATAACTGGGTGCTCCGGAATAGGGTGCATATATATTTAGAACTGTTCTATCCTCTTGTTGAATTGATCCCTTTGTCATTATATAGTGACCTTTCTTATCATTTTTTTACTTTTCTTGACTTGAAATCTATTTTTATCTGATATAAGTATAGCTACTCCTGCTTTTTTTGGGGTTTCCATTTGCGTAAAATATCTTTTTCTATCCATTCACTTTCAGCTGGTGTGTGTCTTAATAAGTGAAGTGTATTTCTTGTAGGCAGTATATTGTTGGTTCTTGTTTTGTAATCCATTCAGCCACTCTGTGCCTTTTAATTGGTGCATTTAATCCATTTACATTTGGGGTTATTATTGAAATATAGGGACTTGTTATTGCCATTTTTCTAATTTTTTTTTTTTTGGTTGTTTTGTAGATACTTTTCTCTTTTTTTTTCTGGTCTTACTGACTTCCTTTGTGGCTGAGCAGTTTTCTCTAGCTTTACATTTTGATCTCTCACTATGTATTTTCAGTATGTCTCATAAGTTTTTGTATTATGGTTACCATGAGGCTTACAAAAAAAATGTTACAGTTATAACAAATTATTTTAGACTAATAAATCTTAACTTTGATATCTAAGAAAAAAGAAAAAAAATAACAAAGCCTACTCTATGCTTTGGTGTCATTCCCTTCCACTTTTTGACATTTTGTTGCTCCAAGTAACATCTTTTAATATTGCCTGTCTCTTATATGGTTGTTGTATATGTTTTTGCCTTTTTAGGTTTATCCTGTAGTCTTCAAGGATATAAGTGGTTTATATTCCTGGACACACACAACTTACCAAGGTTGAATCATAAAGAACCAGAAAACCTAAACCAACCAATAACAAGTAATAAGATTGAAGCTGTAATAGAAAGCTTTCCAACAAAGAAAACCCCAGAACTGAATGGCTTCACTGCCAAATTCTACCAAACATTTAAGGAAGAACTAATGCCAATTCTTCTGAAACTCTTCCAGAAAATTGAAGAGAAGAAATACTTCTAAACTCATTCTATGAGTTCAGCATTACCCTCATACAAAAAACAGAAAATGACACAACAAAAAAGAAAACTACAGACAATATCCCTAAATGAACACAGACACAAAGATCCTCAACAAAATATTGGAAAGTAGAATCCAACAACACATTAAAAAGATCATATACCATTATCAAGTAGGATTTATCCCCAGGAGGCAAGAATGGTTCAATATATGCAAATCTATAACACGATGCATCACATCAACAGAATGAAGGAAAAAAACCAGATGATCATTTAAATAGCCACAGAAAAAGCATTTGATAAAATCCAACACCATTTCATGATAAAAACTCTCAACAAATTAGGTGTAGAAGGAACACAATAAAGCCCATATATCACAAACCCACAACCAATATCATATCAAATGGAAAAAAACTAGTGGCTTTTTCTCAATGATCTCAAACACTATGAGGATGCCCACTTTCCCCACACTTATTCAGCATAATACTAGAAGTTGTAGCCAGTGAAATAAGGTAAGATAAAGCAATAATGTGTATTAAAGTGAGAAAGGATGAAGTCAAACTGTCCCTATTTGCAGATGACAGGACCCTATATGTAGAAAACCCTAAAGACTTCACCAAAAAATTACTAAAACTAATAAATGAATTCAGTGTAGTAGCAGGATACAAAATCAATACACAAAAATCTATGGCCTTCCTATATGCCAACAACTCAATAACCAAAGAAGAAATCAAGAAAGTAATCCCATTCATAATAGCCACCAAAAAAACCCAGGAAATACCTAGTAGTAAATTTAACCAAGGATGTGAAAAACCTCTACAATAAAATCTGCAAAATATTGACGAAAAACTGAAGAGGACACAAATAAATGAAAAGATATCTCATGTTCATGGGTCAGAAAAACTAACATCATCAAAATGTCCATATTACCCAAAGCAATCTACACATTCAATGCAATCCCTATCAAAATACCAATGACATTATTCACAGAAAGAGAAAAAATGATCTTAAAATTTGTACAGAACCACAAAAGACCACATATAGCTAAAGCAAGCTTGAATAAAAAGAACAAAGTTGGAGGCATCACATTCCCTGACCTCAAAATATACTCTAAAGCTCTAGTAACCAAAAGAGCATGGCAGTGGCATAAAAACAGATAAATTGACAAATGAAATAGAATAGAGAGCACTGCACAGTTATAGCCAGCTTATTTTCAACAAAGGTACCAAAAATATACAATGGAAAAGGACAGCCTCTTTAACAAATGGTGCTGGGAAAACTGAATATCCACATGCAGAAGATTGAAACTAGATTCCTATCTCTCACCATATACAAAAATCAACTCAAAATGCATCAAAGATCTAAATTTAACACCAGAAACTATGAAACTACTAAAAGAAAATGCTAGGAGAAATGCTACATGAAATGGAAGTGGACAGCACTTTTTTAAGTGAGACTACAAAGGCATAGGCAACTAAAGCAAAAATCACAAATGGGACTACATCAGACTAAAAAGCTTCTGCACAGCAAGGGACACTATCAACAAAGTGAAAAGACAATCTGCAGAATGGGTGAAAGTGTTTGCCAACCACACATCAGACAAGGGGCTAATATCCAGAATATATAAGGAAGTCAAACAACTCAATAGCAAAAATAAATAAAGTCAATTACAAAAAAAAGAAGACATACAAATGGCCAACAAGTACATGAAAAAAATGCTCAAAATCACTCATCATTAGGGAAATAGAAATTAAAACCACAATGAGATATCATTCACTCCAGTTAGAATGGCTACTTTCAACAAGACAAAAAATAACAAATGCTGGTGAGGATGCAGAGAAAAAAGAAACTCTACTACATTGCCGGTGGGTGTGTAAATTGGTACAGCCACTGTGGAAAACATTATTGAGGTTCCTCAGAGAACTAAAATAGACCAGCTATCTCACTACTCAGTATGTACCCAAAGGAAATAAACGCGATATATCAAAAAGATACCTGCACTCCCATGTTCATTCCAGCACTATTCTCAATAGCCAAGAGATGAAATTAACCTAAATGCCCATCAATGTATGAATAGATTTTTTAAAACTGTGGAGTATATACATAATTAAATTCTACTCAGCTATTAAAGAAATGATATCCTATCATTTGCAGCAACATGTATGGAACTAAAAACCATCATGTTACGTGAAGTCAGGCATGAAAAGACAAATATCAGATGATATCCTTCATATGCGGAATCTAAAAAAAAAAAAAGTGATTTTCATAGAAGTATAGAGTAGAATAATGGTTACCAGAGGTTGGGGGTGGGGGTTGGGGATAGGATGGTGTGGAGGAGGAAAAGTGGTAGACTAACAGGTACAAAACTATGCTATCTACCCTAAGTGAATTGTTTTGCAATATATGCGTATATTGAAGCAATATACTGTACCCTACAAATACGTACAAGTAAATGTTAAAATATTTTGAATAAAACAAATCAATTAATGTTATTATATTAAATTAAAAAAACAGAGCCTTGCTCTGCTTAACCAAAAACAATAACCTTAGCTTTGTATAAATTGAATTTGTGAAAGAAACACACAGGCTAAAATAAACTCATTGCCAAAGCTCTAAGCAAGGATAAACAGCAACCAACATGCACAGGAACAGCATACAGGAGGTTCATAACTCCAAGGTGCAACTTTTGAGGTCCCTGTGTTCAATCAGGCTGCAGACAATCAAGAGACAACACCAATTGTGTAGCTATCATTTCTAGATACATTGCTATCTCCACAGACCTTTCAGGAATATATGACTAGCTGCTATTTTCCGGGTTAACTTCACTTCATAAATTACATGTTTCTTGTCAGTAATCAATTACCCTACAAACAATCTCTACAATGAGATATGAGTGCCTTGGTTTGAAACATGACATTTATATTGGAAACTATACACTCCCATTAACTGATTGAGTTCATGTTGAAAGGAAGATTCAATGAATAGTCAAATCCTCAGGTTATCCTTGAGGCTAGAGGAAAGGCTAATGTAATTTAAAATGACAATGATATACTGTTACACACCTGTTACAAGAGGTCATTAAAAAGTGTTGGAGAGGATAGGAAATTAGAACTCTCGTAAACCACCAGTGGGAATTTAAACTTACACAAGCATTGTAGAAAACGTAGTTGAGAGCACATATTGCCTATAATACTTTATTTCTACTTCTAAAATATATTATCCAACCAAATACATAACTACGTTTATGAGTGGCCATGGAAAATGATACAGATCTGGCATAAATGTTATGGAGGGGCTAAAAAAGGACACTGACAGTCAGACTACAGAGATACCCTGTTACTGACATGTCCACAGTTAAACAGTAAAGATATTCTGGATAATTTTTAACTGAAATTGGTGTCCTTGATGATCCCTTCAGTGTTGAAAGACAGAAAACCCTGACTGGTCTCTTTACTCACTGCCAGGTAATGAGCATCTTAAGGAAAGGAAATAAACTGAAATATTTTAACTGCAGTTTGTCCTCCATTTTCCCTTTTTTATTATATGTAATTCTGTTTTTGCATTTGTTGGAAATACATCAGTCTATCATTTTTTTTCTTGTATACAAGTAAATTGCATGCAAATAATAATCACATATGCTTTAGTTATTTGCTGACATAAAACAATAGACATGCAAGAATAGTCACAGCAACATTTTGTCATAACCCCAAACTGGAAATCATCCAAATGTCCATCAACAGTAGAATGGATAAATAAATTGTGCTATATTTCCACAAAGAATGTGTGTAAATTTGCATCGATAGAACAAAATGCACAGCTACTACAAGAAAAATATGAATTAATTTTACAAACATAATGTTGGGCAATGGAAGCCACATGAAAAGAATGCAGATTATATGACTCTACGTATATAACAAGGCAAAACTGAACCATGGCATTAGAAGTCAGGAGAGTTTCTCCTGGAAAGGGGATCAAACAGGGCAAGGACACATGGCAGGTCTCTGGGTGACAGTAACATCTACCTCTTGACTGAGATTCCAGGAGTGTAGATGTAGTGATAACTCATGGAATTGTACATACTTTTCTACCTGTATGTTATACTGCAATAAAAAAAAAATGATTAAGAAAGAAAAAGTGTTTTAAAAGACTGATGAACTTTGTAGATATATTTGCCCAGACATCTTAGAATGTTTAAGAATTCAAAATGTGTTTTCTTTTCAAAATGTATTCTTTATGTATTTCTTCTCTTGATACAGAAAATTCCCTGATTTCCTAATGAGTAGGCTGATTTTGGCATGCCTAATCTTAATATTGAAAGGAAACATTGGCTATCAAAGGGATACTTTTAAATATGTGTTTTTAAAACAACTAGAAAAAAAAAACATCTTAAAAAGAATGATAATGCTTTGAAATTAGTGGATACAGAAATAAAGAAATACATATTTTTCTACACTTGAAGATTATTAAAATGCCAAGAACAAAATTCGTGCAATGTTAATAATGATCTATTCACTCCTTTCTATATTTTAGGTACACATTTATCTGATATGAAGGAAATATGCATGTATTGCATGACTAGTTTGACTGCTTTTTATTACTAGTTCTTCACCTGTACAGAAAAGTTTGATTCCACAATAATATGGCTCAGTCGTGTAATGAAATGCTACTACAACACTATAGGGTTTGTATCACAATTTTGTAGGTTATGCTAAAGTTGAAAAAATTTTATAATGATGCACTTAATGGGCATAAAGTATGGTATGTATTACTTGCAGCAATTGTCAATTAATTCGTTTTTCAATATCTTAGCACATATATATTCGTGCTGTACACCAGAGAACATTTTTCTTCAAGTTTTTACATGTTACTGTTTGACAACTAATAATATATTCAATAAGTGTTCCTAATACAGTTTTACAAAACTGAGGAATAATATATTAAAAGAAAACACTAACATCTTTAAAATCCCAAAATAAAACAATAGAACATTTCAGATACAAAAATATGCATGAAAATAATACATGGATTTTTTATATTTTCCAGAAAACTAAATACTCATGAAAATAACGTATAGATAGTTTTACATCACTTTTTTTAGAATACTTCATACATTTTTAAAGAGTAGTTTTCCCACTTCAATGTGCATAAGAATTGTTTGATCGCGCTTGTTATAGCACATATTCTTATGCCATGCAAATCTGTTTCTTACCTAGTTAATCAGCAATTGAATCTAGAAATTTGCCTATTAATAAGCAGCTGAGGAGATTATGAACCATATTTTGAGAAATACTGTTTTAAGGGTTCAGTCTGTATTCAAAAAAATTTATTTAAAAAAATATATAATCCTGAAAATAAGCAGAACGCTTGAATTCTCATTAGCATTTGGAAGAAATGCAACAATATCCCAAAAAGGGACTCTCTGTCCATTAGCCATATTCTCAATCTAAAAAAAACAAATTAGAATTTTTTCATAATTGTATATCTCTAAAAGAATAGATTTAAATAATCATATGCAAGTAAAAATATAGCTTAAAATGAATAAGATTTTTCAAAATAAAATTTTAAGTAAATAAAACAGTATCATAAATGGAGTGTTCCAATTTTTAAATTTGAGTTTGGTTAGTTCTTTGGCTCAGGGCAATATATAAATGACAGGGGAATGAAAATAGAGTTTCTTCCTAGTTTTTCATTAGTTTTCTCTGTGACTCTTAGAGGATTACCTACTGTTACTGTATGAGATTATTGTTAAAAAGTAAAAACACAAACCCGTATTACTGGGAAACTGAAAAGCTCACATAATTTTTAAACAACCAAAGAACTTGAAAGTAATTTCTTATAGATAATGATCAAGAAAACACGTAACCCACTCCAGGAAAAGCTTTTAATGTTACAGCAAGTTGCTACAAAATAAATTACTGTAGTTTTAGTCTACAGGAAAAGCTACAAGTCTTACTAAAAGCAGTAATAAAGGCTCACCAAAAAAATAAAGGTTTTATTTCAGTAAGTCTCCGTGAAGTCTCTTTTAGACACCCTGTTTATTCAGAGTGTTGATATCTGGCTTTGCAATCTTCTAAATGAATACACACCAATACAATTAGACAAATTTTAGGACAAACCCAAATATGTATGTTGATTTATAAATAATATACATAATGCTATATTAATATATTAAGCTTATTTTTTAAATTTCAAAGATATTTTCACAAGATATCAAAAATATAGGAAGTTCTAATGCCCTCCAGCCCAATATGTTCAGCCTGTGAAAGAACCACAACGCTTACTTTGTAGATCACAGTTCTTATTATCATAAAGCTCCTATTGTTCTTCCCAGATTTCTCTTTCTTGCTGTTTTTATCCTATTTGAAAAGGTAACTTCTTGAAGCTCAAATTTTTGTGAGTTAATCCCATGTTTTAACATTTTCCTAAACTGCATGGTCGTGATATTAGTCTCTATATCTTTAACATAAAATATTGCATAAATTTTAATTTGTATTCATTGACCCTTCTCCGGTAATATTTTTGGTGTTTTTCTAATTTAAGGAAACATTTTTTGATTATAAGTTTTTATATCTCTTTGCCTTGTGACTCTTTTAAAGATTGGTTTCTGGAAATCGTAAGTGAACCAAGTAAAGACATGAGGAATGATGCTAAAAGAATGATTATGAGTTTTCTTTGGAAGACCAATGAAAAAATGCAAACAAACCCACTTAATATGAGGAACTATGTAAACATACAAATGGAGCAGAGAAAAATGATGTAGTAGTATAAATGTCCCATCCAGTGGAATCCCATTTTACACTGGGTAGATGCTCTAAAATCATTCCTGAACTTTTACATTGTACACAATCAAACTACAATGGGTAATCCCTTTGACCACCCATAACAATTTTGTAACATAGGGATTATCATATCTTAATAATGCTACCAAAGCTAGCTTTTCCTCCAACAATGAATCAGACAGATGTTTTGTTAGCAGGCAACAGATGGAAGTTTTGACTGGCACTTAGAGCCATTAGTATCTCAATTATGAATCTTCAAACACTAAAATTATACTCAGGCTGCAAGATGCTCACATTATGAAAGCCCTTCTGAAACTGACACCCAGTCCCCTCCCTTTCTCCAGCAAAAGTCCCACTTTCCTTCTTAGGTTCACCTTGGGTCAAATGTGCCTAAGTACATTAGCAGGCAGAATTTCTCATATTTTTAATTATTTCCCCCCCACCACCTCTTCTTCTCTTTCTCTCCCTCCAAGAACACATTGTTCATTATGGAATTCAAAGAATATAAAAACATGCATGATTTAATTGCATAGTACGCTGTAGACATGTAGAGCCAGGCATACAAAAGACAAGTTTTCAAGAGCAATTTTGGAGTGAAAACTATAGAAATGAGAAAAATACACAACTCTGTTCAATGATTAGAACTTGTTGGGCATTCTGTTTATAGTTCTTGGGGATGTCTAAATATAACTACATTCTACATTTAAAATTTTCTAAACATCATTTTAAGTTTTTCTTTATTTAATGAAGTTATTAATGCTAAAATCCTCATAACAATGCACACAGATCTAAATTTTTTAGTAACTATCCCCCCTCCACTATACTTTAGTCCCTACAGCTTTTCATTTGTACAATGTATATAATTAGGATATCAAATCTGAATATTCAAAGTATCATGCCCCAGTTTCTACTCAGTTCAGGTGTGATGTCCCAGATGCCACTATTTTTAGATGTCAATCTACTAAAAGGAAAGAAAAGCAAACTGTATTTTATGTAAGCTTAGGAATTCAAGATGAATCACAACGATAATGAAAAGTAATTTCATATACTTAATGTCACTAGAAAAATGCTTATACATTTTCAAGGGAAAATAAGTAGTATACTGTGAAATAGAATGAGGGAAACATTTACAGTTCTTTAGCTGTTTCATCTAAGGTTCAAATTTTATTTGTGTGTGAATGGAAACAAAAATTATTTTATGTGTGTGATTTTCTTCTACACAGTCTATTTACTTGTCTTTTATCAATGTGTAGAGAGTTTGGGGGAGTCGGGAGCAAGGTAAGAGGATAGAGTCAGAGATAAAATGGGAAAAATGCTGTGATCTTTATTTTCCTCTACTTTGATGAATGAAGAAAATGAAAATTTTTCATTATATACCTAGATTCTTTTATTTTTATCTGATAATTAACATTTTAGGAGTTATTTATGGAAAATAGACCCTGTTAAACTAAAATTTTCTCTGTATTGTGAATATTACTATTAACATAAATGTGTTATTTCTATTTGTCATTAGGTAAAGAATTTTTTCCTCAATTCTGCTATAGGTAAATTAGAAGATTTCTCTTAATATCTATTTCAAGATATTTATACAAATACAACAGTATGCTTTATGTCTACTAGGTTTATCATTTATGATACTTCAACATTTAATAAATGCTAATTTCTCAACCTTTAAATACCAAAATGAAATTAAATATTAAGATAAAATGTTTCCCTCTTAGCTCCCACTTAAGAGTGAGCATATGTCGGATTTATCCCTTTGTGTTTTGCTTATTTCACTCACCGTAAGTTTCTCCAAGCTCATCCATGTTGTTGTAAATGTGAGAATTTCATTCTGTTTTACGGAAGAGTAGTATTCTATGGTGTATATATACCACAGTTTCCTTATCCAATCGTCCATCGATGGACATTTAGGTTGGTTCCACGTCTTGGCTATTGTAAACAGAGCTGTGATGAACATGGGAGTGCAGGTATCCCTTCACCATGATGATTTCCATTCCTTTGGGTATATACCCAGAAGTGGATCGTCATGTATCTCATGAATATTCATAACCAACAAAACAAATTACTGTGCAAAAAAAAAGGTTAAAATGTTTCCAAAAAGTTTATTTTAAAGCCAGATAGTTTCACTTTATATACAAAGTGGCATAAAATTGTTCCATTATAGAAAGTGAAAAATGCATGAAACCAATATAAAACTAAATAAAACTATCTTAAATTTCTGTTTAAAATTTTAGAGTTTCTTTTCATAGTATTTGGCCCTAATATAATATAGAATTACATATTTTTTTCTATTTTATTTATTTTTTATGTTTATTTTTATTAATTCTAAATATTTATGGGGCACAGAGCTAACAATCAGCTCTTGTGCCCAAAATGTGGTGATCAGATCAATACTATCAGCATACCCACCATCCCAAATTGCAATTATTCCCATGTCCCCCACACAACCTTTCCCCAACACTCTTCTCCCTCCTCTCCCACAACCCGGCAACACTAGAGCTGTTCTCTCCCTCTGCAAGTCCAACGCACCACTGTGGTCTTTCTTTCCTTCCTTCTTTCTCTCTTAGCTCCTGCTTTTGAGTGAGGGCATGCAGTATGTTTCCCTCTGTGCCTGACTTATTTCACTCAACATAACTTTCTCCTAGCTCATGCGTGTTACTGCAAATGGCAGAATTTCATTCTTTTTTATGAGTGAATAGTATTCCATTCCACCCTTTCCTTATCCAGTCATCCATTGATGGACATTTAGGTTGGTTCCATATCTTGGGTATTGTAAATAGAGCTGCGATGAACATGGAGTGCATGTTCATCAACATGATAATTTCCATTCCTGAGGGTATATAACAGAAGTGAGATTAATGATCATATTGTAGATCTATCTGTAATTGTTTGAGAAAACTCCATAGTGTTTTCCACAGTGGCTGTACTAATTTACAGTCCCACCAACAGTGTAGAAGGGTTCTCCTTTTCTCTGCATCCTCACCAGCATTTGTTATTCTCAGTCTTTTTGATTATAGACAGTCCGGGGTTAGATTATATCTCAATGTGATTTTGATTTGCATTTCCCTGATGATTAATGATGCTGAGCATTTTTTCAAATACCTGTTGGCCATTTGAATGTCTTCCTTTGAAAAATGTCTATTCAGTGCCTTTGCCCATTTTTCAATTGGGTTATTTGGTTTTTTACTGTGTAGTTGTTTGAGTGTCTTGTATACTCTGGATATCAATCCCTTGTCAGATGTATATTTGCAAGTATTTTCTCCCATTCTCTAGGTTGTCTTTTCACTCTGTTGATTGTTTCTTTTGCTGTACAAAAGAGTTTTAGTTTGATATAATCCCATTTGTTTATTTTTTCTTTTGTTGCTTGTACATTTGGGGTCTTACTCTTATTAAAGTCTGCCCAGTCCTATTCCCTGAAGTGTTTCCCCTATGTTTTCCTTCATTAGTTTTATAGTTTCAGGTCTTACACCTAATTTTTAAATCCATTTTAAGTTGATTGTGATATGCAGAAAGAGATGCAGGTCTAGTTTCATTCTTCTGCATACGGATTTTCCCAGCACCATTTATTGAAGAGGCAGTCTTTTCCCTAACGTGTGCTCTTGGTACCTTTGTCAAACATCAATTAGCAGTAAGTTTGGGGGTTTATTTCTGGATTCTGGATTCTGTTCCATTTGTCCCAGTGTCTATTTTTATGCCAGTACCATGTTGTTTTGGTTATAGCTTTGTACTACAATTTCAAGTCAGATAGTGTTATGTCTCTGGCTTTTATTTATTTATTTATTTACTTTGCTCGGGATTGCTTTGGCTATTTGGAGTCTTTTGTTCATATAAATGTTAGGATTGTTCTCTATTTCTGTGAAGAATATCATTGGTATTGGTATTGGTATTGCTGTATTCTTATTGCTATTATTTTGTTGTGGATTATTTTTGTCTATGTTCATCAGAAATACTGACCTGTAGTTTTCTTCTTTTGTTGTATTTTTATTGAGTTTTGGTATCTGCGTAATGCTGGCCTCATAGAATGAGTTTGGAAAAGTGGCCTCTGTTTCAATTTTTTGAAATAGTTTGAAGAGAACTGGTATTAATTCCTCTTTAAAGGTTTGATAGAATTCAGCAGTAAAGGCATCTAGTCCTGGGCTTTTCTTTGTTGGGAAATTGTTGATTACTGTTTCAATCTTTGTGCTTATTATTGGTGTGTTCAGGTTTTCCATTTTGTCTTGGTTCAGTCTTCGTAGTTTCTATGTGTCCAGAAATTTATCCATTTCCTCCAGGTTTTCTAATTTGTTTGATAAGGATATTTGTAATTGTCTCTAATGATTCTTTGTATTTCTGTCGTGTCAGTTGTAATGTCTCCTTTCTCATTTCTAATTTTTGTTATTTGGGTTTCTCTCTCTCTTATTTTTTTTTTTTTTTTGTTAACCTACCTAATGACTTGCCTATGTTGTCGATCTTCTCAAACAAAAAATCCCAACTTTTTGTTTCATTGATCTTTTGTATCATTTTTGGAGTCTCTATTTCATTTAGTTCTGCTTTGATTTTAAATATTTCTTTCTGTCTACCAACTTTATGGTTTGATTGTTCTTGTTTTTCTAGTTCTTTGAGGTGTAGCATTAGGTTGTTTATTTGAAATCTTTCTATTTTTTTTTTTGATGTGTTAATTTCAATAAACTTCACTCTTAGAACTCCATTGCAGCATCCAACATGTTTTCTTATGGTATGTCTTTACATTTTGTAGTTTCTAGAAATTTTTTGATTTCCTGTTTAATTTCTTCTTGGGTTTAATGACCCATAGGTCATTTAGGAGCATGTTGTTTAATTTCCATTTATTTGCTTAGTGGTCTGAATTTTGCTTGTTACTAATTTTTAGTTTGAATCAGTGTGGTCTGAAAAGATGCTTGAAATTATTTCTATTTTTTAAAATTTGTTGAGACTTGATTTGTGCTCTAACATGTGTTCTATCCTGGAGAATGTTGCATGTACTGATGAGAAGAATGTATATTCTGTAGTTGTTGGATGAAATGTTCTGTAGACATCTCCCAGTCCTAATTAGGCTAATGTGTAGTGTAAATCCTGTGTTTGTTGATTTGTTGCCTGGATGATCTGTCCAGTGCTGAGACAGGGGTTTGGGTCTCCCACTATTATTCTACTGGGGTCTACCTCTTTTTTTGGTCTACTAGTGTTGACTTTATATGTCTTGGTGGTCTGGTGTTGGTGCATATATATTTATGATTGTTATGTCTTCTTGTTGGATAGATCCTTTTATCATTATATAGTGGCCTTCTTTGTCTCTTTTTATGGTTCTTTGTTTAAAGTCTATTTTATCTTATGTAAGAATAGCTACTCTTGCTTGTTTTCGGTTTCATTTGTATGGTACATCTTTTTCCATCCCTTCCCTGTTAGTCTGTGTGTCTTATAGGTGAGATAAGGTAAGTCTCTTGAAGACAAGATATAGTTGGGTCTAACTTTTTGATCCAATCAGTCTGTGTATTTTTGAAAGAGGAGTTTAATCCATTTACATTTAGGGTTGTTATTGAGAGGTACTGTCTTACTCCTACCATTCTATCACTTTTTGTTAGATGTTTTAAATAGCTTTTCTTCCTTTTGTCCCCTTTCATTAATTGTCTTCAATGTTTTCTGGATTTTTGAAGTGGTAAAATTTAGTTTCTTTTTTCTTTCTTGTTTGCATTTGTGTTTTACCAGTGGGTTTTGTTCTTTCTTGTGTATTTGTGGCAGTGATTATTGTTTTTCAGATTCCAGATGCAGGACTCCCTTGAGAATTTCTTGCAGGGCCAGTGTTGTGGTGATGAACTTTCAAAGTTTTAGTTTGTCTGGAAAATACACAATTTCTCCCACATTTCTAGCCTTGCCAGATATAGTATTTTTGGATGGTAGAGTTTTTTCCCCCTCTTTTAGTATTTTGAATATGTCACCCCATTTTCTTTTTGTTTGTAAAGTTTCAGTTGAGAAATCTGCTCTTAGTCTGATGGAGGATCCCGTATAAGTGACTTCATGCTTTTCTCTTACTGCTTTTAGGATTCTCTCTTTGTGTTTGAGCTTTGCTGGTTTGAAAGGATATTTTTGAATTGAATCTGTTTGGGGATTTTGAGCTTCCTGGATCTGAAAGTCTATGTTTCCCTCATACCGGGGAAGTTTTCCATTACTATTTTATTGAATAAATGTTCAATGCCTTTACCTTTCTCCTCTTCTCTTGGAACACCCATGATTCAGATGTTTGTGCACTTAAGGTTTTCTTCTAGCTGTGTTAGAATTTCTTCATTTTTTAAATTCTCTTTTCCTTTCCTATTTTGGTCTGCCTGGATTATTTCATAAAGACCATCTCTGAGATCAGAAATTCTTCCTTCTGCTTGCTGTAATCTGCTGTTTAAGTTCTTGATTGTATTTTTTACTTCATTGAATGACTCTTTCAGTTCCAGGAGTTCTGCTACATTCTTTTTTAAGGTATTAATCTCTTTGTAAATTTCCTCCTTCATATCTTGGATATTTCTTTTTCATGTCATGTGTTTTATAACTTAGTCTTCTCTTATCTAATTAAGTTTCCTTAAAATTTTTGGCTTGAAATTCCTCTTCTGTAATTTCACAGGTTTCTTGTTCTATGGGGTTTTGTACTTCATAATTACTATATTCCTTTGGTAGTGTTATATTTTCTTGTTTTATCATGTTTCTAGTATTTCTATGTTGATTTCTGGTCATCTGGTATATCAGTTGCTTGTTTTCTTACTCTGGAGTGGACTTTGAGGAGAAAGACGTCTTCCTCTTTTTACAGGTTTCTCTAGTGATTCTCCTTGTATCAATGCAATTGAATATGCAGTGGGCTACCTGCACGGTGGTCATGGCT
Source organism: Cynocephalus volans (assembly GCF_027409185.1). Lineage (NCBI taxonomy): Eukaryota > Metazoa > Chordata > Mammalia > Dermoptera > Cynocephalidae > Cynocephalus > Cynocephalus volans. The sequence continues at coordinate 124,174,514 of NC_084462.1, read as the reverse complement.
GTTACTGTGGCAGCAAGCCATCCTTGCAGCATTAGAAGCTGTCGTGGTTGCTGCTGTGGACCACATCTGCAGAAGCCATGCAGAAACCTCAGCTGCAATGGTACTCTCTTCCGCCTTCTGTGTGGGCAGGGGAAGGCTTCCTGGGGCCCTTTCACCTGGGCCTGCCCAGTGACAAAGGGAAGCATTCACTCTTTCTTTCTGTGTTAGCGGTGGGAGAGCTGTTTAGCACTTTTTCCACCTTGGTGTCCCTGGTTGTGGTGGGTGGAGCTGTGTCCTGCTGTCTGTGTGGGCAGTAGGAGGACTGCCAGAAGTATGTAGTTTTAAAGCCATAAAATAAAACTGTTTATATCAGTGGATGTGGCAGAAACATTTCCAGACTCCTTTGTATTGACTGAGTCCAGGTTAATTATGTGACAAAGCACTAAACAACAAAATGTGATGACAAATGATGTATGCAACTCCCTGAACTGTACCATAAAAATCTCCTCATCTGTGCTGCATGACCTTGACCTCTGGTTGGCTTGATGAAAATGACTAGAGTAATCTTGGGAGCAACATGCTGAGGCTGACAGGGCCACAAACTGGAAAGCCTGGATCCATGAATCACTGCTTGGACTATTCATGAATGAGAATTAAATTTTCTGAGTGCTTTTTGCCACCATATATTTTAGCTATTATATATTTTTAGCTGTTTTGTCATTGCAACTAGCATAATCTTAAGTAATGCACAGCCATTTGAACAGCATTAAGAATTCTTCACCCATTGTTTGACTTTGAGAACTTTCCTTCTTAATCACCATTTCAACTACCACCCAGGTACTCATAGGAAGGAGGTGGGAAAGTTAGGAAAACAGACTCTGAACATCTGAGAACCAGAGCATCTGAGTCTAGAGGTTTGCCATTGGACAAGTGATTTAATCTCTTTATTTTTTTTTTTTAGTACGTCACTCAATGATTTTTTTTTTTTTTTTTTATTTTGTCGATATACATTGTGGCTGATTATTGCTCCCCATCACCAAAACCTCCCTCCCTTCTCCCTCCCCCCTCCCCCCCAACAATGTCCTTTCTGTTTGCTTGTCGTATCAACTTCAAGTAATTGTGGTTGTTATATCTTCTTCCCCCCGCCCCCGGTTTTGTGTGTGTGAGAGTGTGTGTGTGTGTGTGTGTGTGTGTGTGTGTGTGTGTGTGTGTGTGTGTGTGTGTGTGAATTTATATATTAATTTTTAGCTCCCACAAATAAGTGAGAACATGTGGTATTTCTCTTTCTGTGCCTGACTTGTTTCACTTAATATAATTCTCTCGAGGTCCATCCATGTTGTTGCAAATGGCAGTATTTCATTCGTTTTTATAGCTGAGTAGTATTCCATTGTGTAGATGTACCACATTTAATCTCTTTATATCTAAGTTTATGGGCTGGCCAGTTAGTTCAGTCGGTTAGAATGCCACCTTATAATAGCAAGGTCATGGGTTTGGATCCCCATACTGGCCAGCTGACAAAAGAAAAAAAAAACAGAAAATCTGTTTACTCAGATTTAAAACAAATAGAGTAACATTACTTACCTCAGTGTAAATAATCCTTATTGTGAGGATTAAATGTTTCATGTTTGTAAAGTGCTAAAAGTTCTGCTAAGCTCATAGTAACTATCTAATAAATGTTAATTATTATATTCATTTTATATTCAACATCACTCAAGAACTACACACACATATCTAATTATCTAAAGGTCATCCCCACAAGTTGTTCTATGAACAACTTAAATCAAATCATTCACTTAGCAAGGGATCAGTCACAATTGGCCAGTGTTCAGGGCTTTGTCAATGTTCTTGGTGTTCTGGAGTTGTACCTACAATAGAATTGAGTGGTGTTATATTTTCTAATCTTCTGAATTTCCTTCTCTATTAACCTGAATTATCTGTAATAATTATATTCTCCAATTGCCATATTATCTTTGAATAACTGCCATCTGTCTCTAGGTGTCATGTTGCATGCTGATCTATTATTACTGGATGTGGTAGAAAGACCCTAATATCAATATATTTACCACAATTCACATTTTTTTTCAATTTTTAGAAATTAGTGATAAATGTTAAAGATCATAAGATGACAAGACCTGTCAAGAAAAAAATGGGAGTAAAATCCAAAGACAAAAGGCAAAGAATTATCCTTATCATTACACTATGTCACACAATATTGGTGACCCAATATTTGTTGTATAAAGCTAAATTTGGGGGTTGTATAATGTGGTATTGGGAGAATAAGGGAATTATGAGATATAAAAGGTCTGGTAAAAAAGTGTAAATGGTTTATAAGGTCTTGGGATTCATATAATTAGCTAATGAGATTAATAAAAATTCACCAATAACTGTCAAATTAATCTTTACCTTTTTGAAAGTCACTCCATAATGCCAATCAAATACATCTACTCAAAAAACAAAGGGAAATGAAAACGAAGGGCACATAAAAATCTAAAGTGTAAAGCACCATTTTCTGATATGCTTACATCTCTTGCACTTTGTGCCTTAATGGAGATCATTAGAATTAGCCTGTTTACCTGAGCTGTTCTTTAATTGGGGACCACAAGAAACCTTCTACCCTAGATTACACATTATAAGGTATAATCTGCTATATTAATCTAACAAACAAACAATAAATATTTCCTAACCAATTACAATTGAAAAAGCCATACCAGAGCAGTAATGAAAGCATAAAAGAAAGGCCCCTTTTCTGTGACATTTTCAATCTAGCAGATGTTATGTAAGTAGTTTACAAGTTCTGAAGAGGGAGAGAGTACTTGGAGTTAAAATATAATCAGAGGTAAAATTTGAGTTGGGTTCATAGGATGCTTTTGATTTATTTAGGATAAGGGGGAAAGGAAGATTCCAAGTAAGTAAGAGGATATAAGTCAATTAATGGCTAATGGATATGTACAATTAATTTCTTGGAGAAAAGGTTGCTCATAAGGCTAAATCTTCAAATTAGGACAAGGTTGTGTAAGATCTTGAATGGAAAGTAAAGGAGTTTGTACTATATCCAGTGCATGATTAAAAAAAAATTACCCAAAGTTTCTGATCAGAAAAGTTGTATTAGAAAAGGAGCAGTTTAAAAAACGTAATTTGGGGAAAGATTTATAAGTCATACTAAGAGGGGCTAACATCCCTGTCTACTTTAGTCTATCACTTGAGAACAGAATGAGGATCTCCAGATAATAAGGTATTAGCAACAACTGAGGGCAGTTAGTCATGTGCAACTTAACCAAGAAAAAATGGGTATAATTAATTCAATTTACTGGCCCACTTACCATAACCTAATCTAAAAGCAGGAGCATCCCGAAGGAATAAAAGAACAAAAAATGATAAACAAAGTACAAACAATAGATTAGAATTTAGTAAATTGACCAGAACCAAAAGAAGCAAAGAATGCCCTGGACAGGCATAAAATGAAAACAGAAACTAATTCATACGATAAGGCAAGGCAGTGAGGGAGAGAACAACTATGTTTAACAATGAAGCTCAGCACATTACTGGAACGTTGTATCTTTCATTCTGTCTTTTATTTATATGTTTATTGTTTTAGCTCCCACATACGGGTGAGAACATGCAGTATTTCTCTTTCTGCATCTGCCTTATTTTACTTAATATGATTTTCTCTAAGTTCATCCATGTTGCTGCAAATGGCAATATTTCTTTTTTATAGCTGAGTAATATTCCATTGCGTATACATTTTCCTTATCCAGTGGTCTGATGATGGACATTTAAGTGGGTTCCACCACACATATTGCACATCGGTGTTGATGTTCAACTCTGTACCCCACAAATATGTACAATCGACTTTGTTACAATAAATTTAAAAGACAAAAAAAATAAACAATTAAGCAAAATTCAGTCTCACCTCACTTTTCTTTTAATTCACTAAGCACGAACATGCTTGTATCTCTGGGCTTTTGTATCTGTTGTTCTTCTCCAGGCAAACAGGTTATTTGTCATTCTTTGCCAAGAATCTACTCTGGCAGACACCAAAATACCAACATCACTAAAATGTTTCTGTTAGGCCACAGCCAAACCTGCTGTAGGATCATGATGTCACCAGAAAGTTCAAGTACCAAAGTTTTGCAACTGACTTTGAAACCAATTGCCTTAGATGGTAGTGAATATAACCTAGAGTAATTGGTGTAGGGCCTTACTCTAGGTTTAAAGGGAGCCTCTGGAGTTTTTTCTTCCAATTTAACTCCCTCCTCTGCTTGTTAGAAACAGGCTGTGGGAGTTTTCTGATTAGTAACAGGCATCATCTCAATGAAGAACTAGGGAAGAAAAAGAGGAACCAAGGGATGGAAGGGAAGTCAATGATGGAAGGGAAGTCAATCACTCATTTTGTGTCTGATTTTTCCTTTATATTCTTACCTGTACACATCTTCTATTTGGATAGTTTCTTTCCCACCGTAACCCAAAGGGGAAGTGACTTTGAGACAAGTCACCAGTCTGGTAAAGGTTCAGAGTCAGACCAGTGTTTCTGGCCTAGCTCAGCTGTATGTTCTACTCGGTCAGTATGAAAAGAAACATGGAGAAAGCAAAGCAATGACTGAATTCTAGAGTGATTTTCATTGCCAGCAAACAGGCCACAAATGAGAGATTATCGAACAGCAGATTTTCCTGCTGCCCTACTCACCTGCCTCTCAAAGGAAATCCCTCTCCTCCCAAAACAGATGCCACAGAAGCACTGGCATCAGTCATGACAAAATCTGAGAAGGTAAAAGTGAATTTGAGCTAGCTCGAAAGAATCATTAGGCTTCAGAAAGGAAGAAAAGATGAGAATGAACCACAGAACAGTACTCAGTGGAGAACACATACGTTAGATGCAGAGTAAGGCTCAAAGTTCTTCAAAGGTCAGTAAAACCAATTTCTTAAGTGGGATGGTTTCATGTAACACTACAAGGTAAACATTATCAAGGATGTAGAAAACTTTAGAATGTAAAGAGAATATTTTCACTAAGCCCAATGTGACTTATGCAGACTAGGAAAAACAAATCGACTCATAAAATCTTTCCCACTGCCTATGGTACAATGAATTACACTTTTCACTGGTAGTAGGAATCTTAATACCCTATTTAATTCTGATCTGTTTTTAATCTTATTTGGTCTTTAAGAGGTTTCATATGTATGATATTTTATGATACATTTCAAAGAAAGAAATGAAGTGTTTTTAGTTCCATGGAAGAAAGGAATTAAATCTTGTGATGTATGAGAGAAGCAATTTATGTAACTACTGTATCAGCACCCACATGAGGTCCCATAGTGTCTGTTGTATCTGTTTTAGTTCATAATTTGGGGGGACTGTTCCTGTCTGATACTACCCCATTCCATTTGCCTCTAAATTGCCAAATTAAACATATTATAATTGGGGTAATTTAGTGCCTTGTAGTGATATTTTTCATTTGGGAATAGTAAAAACCAATTTCAACTTCATTATTTAGTAGAATTAGTTAATAAATCATTTGGAGAAGTTTCTATTACTATAAGCTTTTAAGATTTTTGTATTTTCTGCTTTAACTGATCTCTGTTATTTTAAGTATGACTCTACTAATGTTCACTGATAAATGTGAACATTCTTTTTATATCTCTTAATGCTATGCCTACCTAGTCAAATGATTACCTGTTAACACATTGATTTTTCTAATATCAAGGAATGGGCATCATATATTTAATATTTAATGAAAGTCATCCTTCATTTAGTATCCACTTCTTTAGAATCTCTCTGAGGGAACCATCTTGACTTAAGTGAATTGCTTAAATGTGTTTCATTCAGGGCTGGGTGACTTATGTCTCGTACTTCCAAAAACCTGTTTCAACATTTCTTTCTGCAAATAACATCTCAGTCCCAGTCTGGGTTTTGTGCAGAGCTACACAGCATACAAAAGCAAGCACACGATGTCAAGGGACTTTCAACCTGAAAGACCAAATAGGAAAATTATGAATCAACTAAATATACTCTTTGATAAAGGCAAGTAAATCTGTGTCTAAGGACCTGAGAACCTGGGGAATAAAAATCAGGCTGGTTCTTGAGTAGCTGAGAGGTTTTGAGGCATAAAAGGTCAGCCCGAAAAGCCTTTGTGATGGAAAGCTTCACAATACACTGGATTTGGAAAGTGAAGAGGTACAATATTAGTATATCTAAAGGACAAATATATATTCCCCCATGTTCATTTTGATTCTCAGTCCTTATTTATAATTTGTAGCTTTATCTAAAAATAAAATAATCTTGATACTTTGTCACCTCTTCTGCCAGCTAAAAATCATGTAACATTAATAGAAAAGGACAAGCTCTCAACTTCAATTTAAATGATCCTTCATACTATTTTATTTCTTCTTCGGATGAATCCTTTAATCAGCTGTTAGCTACTTGACTTTCCACAAAGAAGTGTTTTCATATTATTCACAATTATAAAAATATTTTGTTATAAATATTACATTTTGAGGGCAGAGTGTAAAATATTGTAAAGCTAGGGCTTACAGACCCCTTGAGTATGTTGCACAGATTGGGTTACAAACCTTCCACACGCAGGTCTGTGAGCTAGGTAATAGGAAAAAAAAAAAAGCATTCTGGGAGCCGTGGGCATAGAAAAATGAATGGGCTTTATTCAGATCTAGGAGCAACCGTCCTAGTGGCTTCTCTGAGAGTTCTGAGAAGCACTGTGGATCAGAGCTGTTAGTCTGTTATACTTAAGTCCACAACCCTGGACACCTGACCTGGGTGCCCATACACAACTTACATTAAGTAGTAACAAGGAACACCTGAGGATATTTACAGCAAATTCTCAGCAAGGTTCTGAACATCCAGGGGGCTCTAACATTTTCCTATTTTTCCCAACAAATATTATGTATCATTTGCTGTCTAAAGATATTTCTAAGACTCTCTAAATTGGAAAGGTTATTAGTTTATGAATGTTTGATTTCCTTTTTTTTCCCACTTCTCAAAAAGGCACAGGAAATTTTGATCATACCATTTTAAACCATTATATTTTATGTTTTGATTAGACTTAATTGATTTTGTTTTGTTGTAGAATGAGTGAGGGATGAGTTTTAAGAAAATGAGGAGTCTGCTGTTGATCTGCTCTGCTCAGGTTACAGGAATTCTTTATTTCAAGAAAAGAAAGATACTGTTTTTGCCTTGCGTTTGACTTCAGGCTGAAAGAGTGCCATTAGTATAGTAACAGCACCTGGCTCTCCAGCATTAGCCTGTTTCCTTTATTTAAATTCTATCCGTAGGCTTCAAATGTGTGGAAAACTTCTCTCAGATCTGTGATGTGTTATGGTACAATTTCCTAGCAGTGCTTGTCTTGGCTCTCAGAATAAGTCTCCAAAGGTTAACGTGGAAGAGTAGAAGTCACTGAAAAGAAAGAGGAGATGGATTAGTTAGTCCATCTAACTAATGCCAGGAAATAACACAATTTGAAATAGTTTTGCTTTTCAAATTAGATATTTATGAAGTTTTGCTTTTCAAATTAGATATTTATGAAGTTTTCCTTTGAAAATTACAGGAAAACCTTCATGTTTTGTTTTTGTCTTTTTCTCTCTCAGGTTTCACCCAGATCCCAGGCACTAATGTGGGTTTATTTTAGTTTCAGTTTTTAACTTTCTGTAAGGTAAAAGTGATTAAAAAAAAAAAAGAAGAAGAAAAGAAAGAAATTTTCTGTTTTATTTGTCAAAGAGATATTAGGACATGCGATGCCTTGACATTGTTTTCCCTTACTTCTGTTTGGCACAGTGGAGAGAGGATAGGTTTGTGGCCAGGCATAATTTTATTTTTATTAAACCAATAACTACACTAGCTGCACCGTCTTGGGCCAATTGTTTATATACTTGCTGAGTCTCATTTTCCTCAACTTTAAGTACTAGCATAGTGATAGTTATTATGCAGACTTCTTACAATAATCAAGTAAGATAATGAAACACACTTGACTCTGAATCTAGCCTGCAGGAAGCTGTGGGGAGAGAAAATGCCCTTGGTTTATTTCTCAGTGCTTCTGTGAAAAGCCCTAACCTCCTGAGACATGGCAATGTATATTGAAGAAGGAACTTTTTAAGCTAGCCGTAGTAACGCCATTTTGCAAGGCACAAAACATTACCCTGGTTAAAAGTCCCTAGCATAGGAAAAGTACAGCCTGAGGTTGAGACCAGATAACGAACAGGATATCTGTGGTTATGCACCTGGGCCCCGGCCCGAGGCAAAGGGCGGATAGTTCCCAGAAATAGACAAGTCAGTTAAAGTTTCAAGAGTGCCCCTCAGCTGTTTCAAGGACTCCCAACAGTTTCCAGGGTGCCCCTCAGCTGTTTCAAGGACTCCCAACAGTTTCCAGGGTGCCCCTCAGCTGTTTCAAGGACTCCCACCAGTTTCCAGGGTGCCCCTCAGCTGTTTCAAGGACTCCCACATAACCGAAGCTCACCCCAGGCCTTATTTGAACTGACCAATTAAACTCGCTTCTCGCTTCTGTACCCGCGCTTATTTGAACTGACCAATTAAACTCGCTTCTCGCTTCTGTACCCGCGCTTTTTGCTATAAAAAGGACCCAGGAGCTTCACTCGGCGCGCCAGTCTTCCAAAAGACTGTGTCGCCCGGGTACCCGTGTGTTCAAATAAACCTCTTGCTGTTTGCATCCGTCTTCGTGGTCTCGCTGTTCCTTGGGAGGGTCTCCCTGAACTGACTGACTACCCACTTTGGGAGTCTTTCATTTGGGGGCTCGTCCGGGATCGGAGACCCCCACCCAGGGACCACCGACCCACCAACGGGAGGTAAGCTGGCCAGCAGTCGTTCTGTGTCTCGTTTCTGTGTCTCGTTTCTGTGTCTAATCCTGTGACTCTGACTGTCTTTCTGAGTGCGCGCATTTTGGTTTCAGTTTGTTCCGGGTTAGTCGCTCTGGGAGCGAAGTGCGGGTAGCGAACAGACGTGTTCGGGGGCTCGCCACCCGGCAATCCTGGGAGACGTCCCAGGATCAGGGGAGGACCAGGGACGCCTGGTGGACCCCTTGGCAGAGGATTATTGTGTTTTGGTCTCACCGCGTCTCGGGAGGCGCGCTCTGCCATCGGACTCTTTCTTCTATTTCTACGGCACTCGGTCTCGTCGCCGTTTCTGGTTTCTTTTTGTCTTAGTTGTGATAGGTCTTTGCGTCGTCGTTCCCCTATTGGAAATTTTCGAGATGGGGCAAGGTGCCCTTACGCCTCTCTCCCTTACTCTAGATCATTGGAAAGATGTCAAAGCCAGGGCTCACAATCTGTCCATGGAGATCAAAAAAGGAAAATGGCAGACTTTCTGTTCGTCTGAGTGGCCCACATTCGGCGTAGGTTGGCCGCCAGAGGGAACCTTTGACCTTTCTGTCATTTTTGCAGTTAAAAAGATTGTTTTTCAGGAGACCGGAGGACACCCGGACCAGGTTGCCTATGTCGTGGTATGGCAAGACCTCGCCCAGAATCCCCCTCCCTGGGTGCCACCCTCCAGCAAAGTCGCTGTTGTTTCGGGATCAGAAAATACTCAAAGGCCACCTACAAGGAAGCCTTCCGCCCCTCCCCAACCCCCCGTCCTCCCGACACCAGATGACCTATTTTCTCTCTCTGAACCCCCACCTTACCCGGCGGCTCCGCTGCCCCCTCTGGCCCCTCAGGGAAACAGATCGGCACCAGGCCGAGCGCCCGGTGATCCTAGCCCTGAGGGACCGGCTGCGGGGACTAGGAGCCGCCAACCTCGCAGTCCGAGAGACGGCTCCGGTCCTGACTCCACCGTAGCTTTGCCCCTCCGAGCCATAGGGCCCCCAGCTGAGCCAAATGGCTTGGTCCCTTTGCAGTATTGGCCTTTTTCCTCAGCAGATCTTTACAATTGGAAGTCTAACCATCCTTCTTTTTCTGAAAAACCAGCAGGTCTCACGGGACTTCTTGAGTCCCTTATGTTCTCTCACCAGCCCACTTGGGACGATTGCCAACAGCTACTCCAGATCCTCTTCACCACTGAAGAGCGAGAAAGGATTCTTCTGGAGGCCCGCAAGAACGTTCTCGGGGATAACGGGGCCCCTACACAACTCGAGAACCTCATTAATGAGGCTTTCCCCCTCAATCGACCTCAATGGGATTACAACACGGCCGAAGGTAGGGAGCGTCTTCTGGTCTACCGCCGGACTCTAGTGGCAGGTCTCAAAGGGGCAGCCCGGCGCCCCACCAATTTGGCCAAGGTAAGAGAGGTCTTGCAGGGACCGGCAGAACCCCCTTCGGTTTTCTTAGAACGCCTAATGGAGGCCTATAGAAGGTACACTCCGTTTGAACCCTCTTCTGAGGGGCAGCAGGCTGCGGTCACAATGGCCTTCATCGGCCAGTCAGCCCCAGACATTAAAAAAAGGTTACAAAGACTAGAGGGGCTCCAAGACCTTTCCTTACAAGACTTAGTAAAGGAGGCAGAAAAGGTGTACCACAAGAGAGAAACAGAAGAAGAAAGACAGGAAAGAGAAAAAAAAGAGACAGAAGAGAGAGAGAGGCGGCGTGATAAACGCCAAGAAAAAAATTTAACTAGGATTTTGGCCGCAGTGGTAGGTGAAAGAGGGTCTAGAGATAGGCAGACAGGGAACCTGAGCAACCGGGCAAAGAAAACACCTAGGGATGGAAGACCCCCTCTAGACAAAGACCAATGCGCGTACTGTAAAGAGAAGGGTCACTGGGCAAGAGAATGTCCCCGGAAAAAGAACATCAGAGAAGCCAAGGTTCTATCCCTAGATGACTAGGGGAGTCGGGGTTCGGACCCCCTCCCCGAACCTAGGGTAACATTGACAGTGGAGGGGACCCCCATCGAGTTTCTGGTCGATACCGGGGCTGAACATTCGGTGCTGACCCAACCCATGGGGAAGGTAGGGTCCAGGCGGACAGTCGTAGTAGGAGCGACCGGCAGCAAAGTCTACCCCTGGACCACTCAGAGACTTTTAAGGGTCGGACATAGGCAAGTGACCCATTCCTTTTTGGTCATACCTGAGTGCCCTGCTCCTCTGTTGGGCCGGGACATCCTGACCAAACTAAAGGCTCAAATCCAGTTTTCCACAGAGGGCCCACAAGTAACATGGGGAGATCACTCTACCATGTGCCTGGTCCTAAACCTAGAAGAAGAATACCGGCTGTATGAAAAGCCGGCCTCTCCCTCCATCGACCCATCCTGGCTCCAACTTTTTCCCACCGTATGGGCAGAAAAGACAGGTATGGGACTGGCCAATAACGTCCCACCAGTAGTAGTAGAGCTGAAATCAGGTGCCTCACCGGTGGCCGTCCGACAGTATCCAATGACTAAAGAAGCCCGGGAAGGCATCAGACCCCACATCCAAAGGTTCTTAGACCTAGGGGTCTTAGTGCCCTGCCAATCGCCCTGGAACACCCCTCTGCTACCAGTAAAAAAGCCAGGGACCAATGACTATCGGCCAGTCCAAGACTTGAGAGAAATTAACAAAAGGGTGCAAGACATTCATCCCACGGTCCCAAATCCATACAGCCTCCTGAGTTCCCTTCCGCCTAGTCACACTTGGTACTCAGTCCTGGATCTCAAGGATGCCTTTTTTTGCCTCAGACTACACCCCAACAGCCAGCCACTGTTCGCGTTCGAGTGGAGAGACCCAGAAAAAGGTAACACAGGTCAGCTGACCTGGACACGGCTGCCACAGGGGTTCAAAAATTCTCCCACTCTCTTCGATGAGGCCCTCCACCGAGATTTAGCTCCTTTTAGGGCTCTCAACCCACAGGTCATATTACTCCAATATGTGGACGACCTCCTAGTGGCAGCTCCCACATATGAAGGCTGCAAAAGAGGGACACAGAAGCTCTTGCAGGAACTGAGTAAGTTGGGGTACCGGGTATCAGCTAAAAAGGCCCAGTTATGCCAGAAAGAGGTCACCTATTTGGGGTACCTGCTCAAGGAGGGAAAAAGATGGCTGACCCCGGCCCGGAAAGCTACAGTTATGAAGATCCCTACTCCCACAACCCCCAGGCAGGTCCGCGAATTTCTGGGTACTGCCGGATTCTGCAGGCTCTGGATTCCTGGGTTTGCTTCCCTGGCTGCACCCTTGTACCCCCTGACAAGGGAAAACATTCCTTTTACCTGGACTGAGGAGCATCAAAAGGCTTTTGACCACATAAAAAAAGCCTTGCTGTCTGCCCCCGCCTTGGCTCTCCCAGACCTCACCAAATCATTTACTCTGTACGTAGATGAAAGAGCCGGTGTAGCCCGAGGAGTGCTTACTCAGACCCTAGGACCATGGCGACGGCCAGTAGCTTATCTATCAAAAAAACTGGATCCAGTGGCCAGTGGGTGGCCAACCTGCCTAAAAGCGGTTGCTGCAGTGGCACTCCTCCTCAAAGACGCTGATAAGTTAACCTTGGGGCAAAATGTGACTGTGATTGCTTCCCACAGCCTCGAAAGTATCGTGCGGCAGCCCCCCAATCGGTGGATGACCAATGCCAGAATGACTCATTACCAGAGTTTGCTGCTAAACGAAAGAATATCTTTCGCGCCCCCTGCTGTCCTGAACCCAGCTACCCTACTACCAGTCGAGTCAGAATCCACCCCAGTACACCAATGCTCAGAAATCCTTGCTGAAGAAGCTGGGACTCGACGGGACCTGAAGGACCAGCCATTGCCCGGAGTGCCTGCCTGGTATACAGACGGTAGCAGCTTCATTGCGGAAGGTAAGAAGAAAGCAGGGGCCGCCATCGTAGATGGCAAACGGACGGTATGGGCAAGCAGCCTGCCAGAAGGGACATCAGCCCAGAAGGCCGAGCTAATCGCCTTGACGCAGGCATTACGCCTAGCCGAAGGAAAAAACATCAATATCTACACGGACAGCAGGTATGCTTTTGCCACTGCTCACATTCATGGGGCAATATATAAACAGAGGGGACTGCTCACTTCTGCTGGAAAAGACATTAAAAATAAACAAGAAATTCTGGCTCTGCTAGAGGCCATTCACCTCCCTAAGCAGGTCGCCATTATCCACTGCCCGGGCCACCAGAGAGGAAATAACCCTGTGGCGGCCGGGAACCGGAGGGCCGACGAGGCTGCAAAACAAGCCGCCCTGTCGGTCAGGGTGCTAGCAGAAACTATAAAGCTTCAAGAGCCAATCGAGCCTGCTCAAGCTAAGACCAGGCCAGGAGAGCTCACTCCTGACCAGGGAAAGGAATTCATTCAGCGGTTACACCAGCTAACACACTTAGGACCAGAAAAGCTCCTTCAACTGGCAAGCCGCACCAGCCTCTCCATCCCGAACCTCCGGTCCACTGTTCAAGAAGTCGCCAATCGGTGTCCAGCTTGCGCCATGACTAATGCGGCTACCACCTACCGAGAGACCGGAAAAAGACAACGGGGAGATCGACCCGGCGTATACTGGGAAGTAGACTTTACAGAGGTAAAGCCTGGCCGGTATGGGAACAAGTATCTGCTAGTATTTGTAGATACTTTCTCTGGATGGGTAGAAGCTTTTCCTACCAAAACGGAAACGGCCCTGACTGTATGTAAAAAGATACTAGAAGAAATCCTGCCCCGTTTCGGGATCCCTAAGGTGATCGGGTCAGATAATGGCCCAGCCTTTGTTGCTCAGGTAAGCCAGGGACTGGCCACACAACTGGGGATAAATTGGAAGTTACATTGTGCGTATAGGCCCCAGAGCTCAGGTCAAGTAGAGAGAATGAATAGAACCATCAAAGAGACCTTAACTAAATTGGCCTTAGAGACCGGTGGAAAAGACTGGGTGGCCCTCCTTCCCTTAGCGCTGTTCAGAGCCAGGAATACCCCTGGCCAGTTCGGTCTAACTCCCTATGAAATCCTCTACGGGGGACCCCCCCCCATACTTGAGTTGGGAGAAACACTGGGTCCCGATGATAATTTTCTCCCTGTCTTATTTACCCACTTAAAGGCTCTAGAAGTTGTGAAGACCCAGATTTGGGACCAGATCAAAGAGACATATCAGCCCGGTACCATAGCTGTCCCCCACCCGTTCCAGGTCGGAGACCGAGTGCTGGTCAGACGCCATCGACCCAGCAACCTTGAGCCTCGGTGGAAAGGCCCGTATCTGGTATTGCTGACCACCCCGACCGCAGTAAAAGTTGATGGCATCGCTGCCTGGGTCCATGCTTCCCATCTCAAGCCTGCACCACCCCCGGCACCAAACGAGACCTGGGAGCTGGAAAGGACTGATCATCCTCTTAAGCTGCGTATTCGGCGGCGGAAAAATGAGTCCACCGGGTAAGAACCCCCACCGGCCTGTGATCCTCACCTGGAAGGTACTGTCCCAAACTGGAGAAGTTGTCTGGACCAAACAGGCTACCCAGCCGCCTTGGACTTGGTGGCCCGATCTTAAACCTGATGTATGTGCCCTGGCGGCGGGTATTGAGACCTGGGATATCCCGGGATACATAGCATCGGGCTAGGCCCAGATCAGACCCCCTGATTCAGACTACACAAAAGCTTATAATCAGATCACCTGGGGGGTCCCAGGGTGCAGCTATCCCCGAGCTAGAAACAGGCTTGCCGCTTCCCCCTTCTACGTGTGCCCCCGGGATGGCCGGACCCTTTCAGAAGCTAGAAGGTGCGGAGGGCTGGAATCCCTATATTGCAAAGAATGGGGTTGTGAAACCACGGGGACAGTCTACTGGGGACCTAGTTCCTCATGGGACCTCATAACTGTAGAACGTAACGATAGCAGTAAAAACTGTGACAACACCGGCTGGTGTAACCCCCTTAAAATAAAATTCACAGAGAAAAGAAAAAATTCCAGAGATTGGGCACAAGGAAGAACCTGGGGACTAAGGTTCTATTTGACGGGAAACGATCCAGGTGTACTGTTCACCATTCGCCTAGATATCACCAATATGCCAACTGTGGCAGTGGGCCCCGACCCCGTCCTTGCAGAACAGGGACCTCCTAGCAACAAGCTGTTCCCAATGACTAGCAGGCAACCCCCCGCGGCACAAAGGAGCACTGCTACACAGAGCCTCCTATCACCAGGCACTCTACCCCCCACCACGGGTGACAGGCTCTTTGGTCTTGTACAGGGGGCCTTCCTAGCTCTAAATGCCACCAACCCAAACGCCACAGAACATTGCTGGCTCTGTCTGGCCATAAGCCCCCCCTACTATGAAGGATGGTTCAATAGCTCCCCTTGGTTCACTACCCCACTATCAACCATCATCGGGCCCCTAGTACTCCTTCTTCTGTTGCTCATTCTGGGGCCCTGTGTCATCAACAGGTTAGTCCAATTCATCAATGATAGAATAAGTACAATTAAGGTCCTGGTTCTTAGACAAAAATATCAGACTATAGATAATGAAAATAACTTTTAACTCCGCTCTAAGATTAGAGCTATCCACAAAAGAAATGGGGGAATGAAGAAGGAACTTTTTAAGCTAGCCGTAGTAACGCCATTTTGCAAGGCACAAAACATTACCCTGGTTAAAAGTCCCTAGCATAGGAAAAGTACAGCCTGAGGTTGAGACCAGATAACGAACAGGATATCTGTGGTTATGCACCTGGGCCCCGGCCCGAGGCAAAGGGCGGATAGTTCCCAGAAATAGACAAGTCAGTTAAAGTTTCAAGAGTGCCCCTCAGCTGTTTCAAGGACTCCCAACAGTTTCCAGGGTGCCCCTCAGCTGTTTCAAGGACTCCCAACAGTTTCCAGGGTGCCCCTCAGCTGTTTCAAGGACTCCCACCAGTTTCCAGGGTGCCCCTCAGCTGTTTCAAGGACTCCCACATAACCGAAGCTCACCCCAGGCCTTATTTGAACTGACCAATTAAACTCGCTTCTCGCTTCTGTACCCGCGCTTATTTGAACTGACCAATTAAACTCGCTTCTCGCTTCTGTACCCGCGCTTTTTGCTATAAAAAGGACCCAGGAGCTTCACTCGGCGCGCCAGTCTTCCAAAAGACTGTGTCGCCCGGGTACCCGTGTGTTCAAATAAACCTCTTGCTGTTTGCATCCGTCTTCGTGGTCTCGCTGTTCCTTGGGAGGGTCTCCCTGAACTGACTGACTACCCACTTTGGGAGTCTTTCAATATGATGGAAGGGGAATTATGCCTTTGTTTCCCGTAGCAGTATTTTACTTTTCATATACCATGAAAGTTAGATCTGTAACCATCTCGTCTAGTTAATGGCTTGATCCAAGGTGCCAAAAAATAGGAGCACTATCTCCCTAGATATTTACATCTCAAAAGGTATGCACTCAGAACTTGGTGCTAGGTCATAAAAGCAGAAGACACTCCTGGTTTATATACTCTTGGAAAGACACATTTACATTTCAAAGGTTATGATGAGAACCTACAATTCTTTCCATGCCATCTCAGGACAGGAAAAGGGTTGGCTATATCTTTTCTATACATAAACAGAGAAAACCTAATGTTCTTTGTGCCTCGCCTATGAAGAACTGGGGAATATAAACAGGAACCAGGGTATACAGGGAAAGTCAATTTGTATGCAGAGGACATTTGACCTGGATTTCACAGAATCACCTGTGGGGTAAAAATCAGACTGTAGAACAACATGAATATCGTTTGCCTTTTAAGTGGATAATAATGTCTCTGACTTAGAATGCCTGTGTGAGCATTCAGTGTAAAATTAATAAAAATGAGTATTAAAAATCCAATGGTGGCCATATCAGCGTTTTAGAACATTTTGTTTAAAAAAAGAGGTCTTGGATTTAATCACCAGATTAAGAAAAGTTGCAAGTGAGGTTTGTAAAGTCATGTATTCCTAGAGGGGAGAAACCATGCTTTCCATTTTATTAAAAACATTCACATTATGGAGGTGGTAGTAATCACAGTCTACAGGTCTCAACATCATTAACACACACACACACACACACACACACACACACACACACACGTTCAATGACATTGCCTGGGTGGAGACAAAACCACTGAATTGGCTGCAAATCCAGATAATCAATATTAATTTATTTGAATGGAAATACCCAGTAATTAAAAGTATGACTTTATATATATATCTATGCATAAGTTCCTTTCACCTAAATATAGTTTTGAACCTGTCAATATTGTACAAGCATTCTCAATGTCTTTGCCATTATTATGTCATTCTTCTAAGCTTCAGGAGGTGGGAAGGAATATCATTTCCTAAGGTCACAAAAGCTCATCACTTTAAAAACTTAAGCAGTCTAAAAGATTCCCAGAAGCCTTACTAATGCAAATTCTGAAGTGTTGCAGTGACCTTTTAGCTATGCCTGTAACTTCCAGGATACTGACTAGGAAACAGACAAGCAGAATGTTTCCTTTGTTGCTGACCTTGAGCTAGTTACTCATTCACAAAAGCTCTATTTGAATTCAACATTGGCATTCATATCTGAACTTAGAGTAGGAACAGGGACATTGCATGCATATAAAAATGATTAATTTCAGAATTCAATTAACTGATAAACTGTTTCATTGTTCTTTTAGGTGTTTCTCCATCTCTGGTTTTAAAATTAAGTCCTTGTTTTATAATTTTTACTAAAATTGATCAAATTAACATTCTAAGGGAGTTTTTTCCTGATGGTATCTGTTTTCCCCACCCTACAGAAAATGTGTTTATCCATTCAAACATATGTATTGACTGCATTCTATGTGTATAATGACATGCTAGACACTAGTGGGGACAAACAGGCATAAAAGCTATTGAGAATTTTATAATCTCATTGAGAAAGCAAGTCAGTGTCAACAAGATGTGGTGCTGAGTATAAATTCTATGCAGGTTCAGACAAGGGGAGACGATTGTGGATCTCCCTGGTCAGGGGAAGGCACAGCAATGGAGAGGAAATATTCCCTGCATGCAGTAGTAGATTTTATTTTTTAAAGGTAAAAAGACAAGAATGAAGATATTATGTCTGGGGGCCACTGAAGCCATGATTGTTGCTCGATCAGATAGTTAACATGAAGATAAAGTGGAAAATAGATTATAAAAAATGCTTAAAGACCCGATTATAGAGCTCTATTAAAAGGAACCAGAAGATATTTCTATATTTTAAGCAACTGCGAGTCTGTTAGTCTGATTAACACCAAGGAACCCGGGGCCTTGGTGTTATCAGCACCGTACTCTCCCGAGTGAGCCACGGGCCGGCCCCAGATGAGGGACTTTAATAAAACAAAGAAAACAAAAAGAAAAAAAAAGGTAAAGTAACCTATCCATAATCATACCATAAAAAAGTAATGAAATGAGGACCTGAAACCAGATCCTATGACATTAAATCTTGTAATCTTTGAATTGCACAAGTCTGCATTCCCAGCAGAAGTTCACTAAGTATATGTTAAATAGGAAAATTATATTTTAAGAATAATAAATTGGAGGCTTCATAGCTTTGGAGAAGAAATACACTTAGAAACAGGCCTGAGGAATTGAAGGCCTCGACAATTGTGAGTTGAGAGAATATAAACTGATGCCTCCAGTCATTGAATCATTCATTCAAAAAACAGGTGGTTGGGGGTGAGGGCTTATGCCACACACCCCTGACATCTGCACCCAGCCTGGCAATGACCAAGCCACTGCTGGAAGCCCCTGGTCTCCCCTATGGGAATGAGGGGGGTGCCACAGGCCTCAATCTCACCCCTCCTCCTTCCTCCTTCTTCCATCCCATTTGCTTCCCTTTTCCCCCCTCACCCTCCCTCCCAAATGCTCCACAACAATTGCACAGAATGTAAAAATATATATATATCAATAAAAAAAACGTAGCAAACACCTACATGCTAGGCACTGAGTAGGTAGGGTTACAATAAATACAAGGTTTGGGAGAGAGTCACAGTGTTTGTGATGTCATGTGCATTTACAGAAATAAGGAATAAAGGCAAGCAATCTAGTTTAAAAAGAAAGTCAACAATTTTATTTTAGATACATTAAATTGAGGTGTGGATTTATGTACAACATGTATTCGTCAATTCAGTACCAGAGTTCAGAAGAAGAGTTATGTCTAGTAATAAATGACTGAAAAATTTGCATGGTGATGGTAGTTTAAAGTCATGACTATAAAACCAGTCACAAAAGGCCACATATTGTGTGATTCCAATTAAAAGACATGTCCAGAATGGGAAAATCTATAGAAACAGAAAGTGTGTTGGTTTTTGCCTAAGGCTGAGGGAGGGTAGTAGGGAGATTGCAGGGTAATAGCTAAAAGGTTCAGGGTTTCTTTTGGGGCTAATAAATTTTTTCTGAAAATTATTATATCAGAAGATACACAGCTTTGTTAATATACTAAAAGCTTGGAAGCTGGCTGGCTGGCTCAGTTGGTTAGACCACAACCTTGTAACCCCAAGGTCAAAGGTTCAGATTGTGGTCCCAGCCAGCTGCCAAAAAAAAGAAAAAAATACAAAGACACACACACACACACACACATACACACACACATATTAAAGGCTTAGATAAGGGTGGGGTAATTATGGTGGAAATGGAGAATAAGGGACATGTTCAAATGATATTTAAGCAGAAATTTTAGTAGGATTTGTTAAAACACTGGACAAGGAGTAACAAGGAAGGAAAACGAGGATGCCAGGACAGTTTCTGTGCTTTTGCTTATGCATGGCATGGTGCCACTCTTTAGGTAAGTAACAATGGAGGGATAGGATTGAAAGGGAGGAATAATGAGTTCAGTTTTCAACACCATATAGATGGTAACTAGAGCACTGTATACGGATCAAATCATCAGGGGGATAGTGAGTGAAGAGTGAGAGATGAGAAACCCTAGGATTGAGCCTTGAGATAACACAAAGAAAGAAAAAGAATGGACAGAGATGGGAAGGGAAGGGAGGGGAGGGGAGAAAAAAAAAAAAGAAAGAGAAAGAAAGAAGAGAGGGAGGGAGGAAGGAAGAAAGAGTTTTAATATGGAAACCTAGAAAAAGGAATTTTTCAAAAAGGAGAGGGTGGTCATCAGTTTTGAATGATTCTGGAATATTGAGTGGGATATTACTGTAAATAGCCACTGGGATAAGCAGCAGAGAGGTCATTGGTGACCTTACTGAGTGTTGTACCAGAGCAGTGATGGGGCAGATTGCAATGCCTAAAGGAAGGAGTGAGATATACTGAGATAATGAAATTCTGAGAAAATAAAAATGATCATTCTGAAAATGTATTTAGTTCTTAAAGGAAGGAGAAAGGATAATAGTTATCGGGTTAGTTCACAGATAAAGGTGTTATGGAAAAGTTACCAAGGAAACGTCAGACACTCAGAGAGATGGAGTAATCAGAAGATTTGTTACACTAGTGGTCCCAGGTGAACCCTTGTTCTGAATTCCTGGGCCCTGAGTGCAGGGAGAACAGGGATTTTATACTTTTCTTGAGCAAGCATGCAAGCGTCTTCATTGGCTCTGCCTGAATCCAGGCAGAGTCACCCAAAACTGTGGGCTTCATCAAGTAGTTGAGGGGCTTTATCAAGCAGGGTTACAGAAGGAGGAAATGTGGTTAGGGGATTTTTGTAAACCCAGCAGGCAGCTTCTCTGAACGAGCCAAGCAGCAAAGTTACAGAAGGCAGAGATGCAATCAACTGTTAAACACAAAACCAGCTCTTAGGGGTCCTTTAAAAGCAAGCACATTCCAGCTGCAAGGTTAAACAAAGGGGCTAGAAATCTACCATGGCGGGGGGGCCTTTACAAAGGGAATTTTATTCACTTGCTGTTTGATTTTTAATCACAACCAACATTAAAATATTTTGTAAACTTAGTGGGGGAAATTTCACTTAGAAAGGTTGAAAATATAAGACAGAAAAAGGACAGTGACAATTCCTGAAATTGAAGATGGGGAATGAAATGCAAAACAGAAGTGCAAGGTTTTACATTGCTTATAACGCTTTAAATAGCCAGGACTGTTAAAACACTTATGGACTGTGTGTGTGTGGCCTGTGACTGTAAAACTATCATTCAGTGCAGAGGTTGTGATAGACAAGATCAAGTCAAGAGTTCTTCACTGAAGATAAGGAGACTTCTGGATAATTCTAAGCTGGGAAAATGAGTTAACCACAGAAAAGAGATGCAGGGGGTGTACGATGTCTGTAATCACTACGGAACAAAGTGAACAATAGAGGAGAAATGCAAAGTACCAGGCCTGCTAAGTAGCAGCATAAACCCACTGAAGATTTTTTCTGTTGTTTTGTTTTTGCCATATTTAATCTTCCAAATTCACAACTTTCTACATTGATCAAGTTTACAATTTGTTAAATAACTGTAGAAGACCTATAGTCCCAGATTAAAATTTCCTTAATTTGCAAATTACACATCCATAAGAATATTCAATTGATAATTCTACTTCAGATTTTTTTTTCCTATGGAATTTATAATAAAGTCCTGGATACCTAGACATATGGAGGTATAGGTGATCTTTGAATTATTTAAGTCTTAAGAGTTTCTTCCCTGACAGGAATGTAGAAAAATTATATACTTCACATAACTGAACTGTTGATTTACTATAAATCCTTCAAAAGGTAATTTAACTATTCTACATAAAAATATTTAGAAACATTAGTTCTATAATGCCCTGCTCATTATATTATATCATGCATATGAGGCATTTACCTCCTGAAAGTGATCTTTTTTGATAGTTAGACATACCATACTTTGTAGCATTTACACTGGACTCAGGTGTAGACAGGAATATGAAATACATTAAAATTAATAAAGTACAAATGAAAGTAACATAAATGGACCTTGAACATTGTGCACAATTTATTCTATAACATATGTTTTTACTGGTTTAAATATGAAAGGAAGCTTCATTTCTTTATGCTGAATAAATTTGAGTACAGTGAAGTGCCTTATTTGTCACTAAGGCTGGTGGAGCATCTAATATGCTAATTAGCTGAAAAACCTTCTCTTCTCTAATATGGTACATCTTTTCCCACTCAAAATAACCATGACAAGATAGGAGCAAATCACATCTGTCAAGTCTTCACACTGTCACAATATTCTTGCTAAAAATGCCTTTGCAAGTGTTATTATATTCCCTGGACAGTTCTGAAAGGCATACTCATAATATTTTCCTATCTACTAGCTTTAAATTGTTTCATAACAGACCATTAAAGTAAAAAGATACATGAGCCAATCTATATACTGCATGGCTATTATACTTGGTCAAATAGAAAGCAGATTTAAATACTATAAATTTCTTCACTTCTTCTAGAAGTAGTATGCCCAATTGTTCCAGAAGGTTGTCTCATCTAGTTTTGATACTCTGCATAAGTTGTAAGGTTCATCATTCCAACCTTTTGAGAATTGTAGAAACTAAAATAACGTAATATCGCATATAATTTCTATTGCAACTTCTGGATATAAATATTTGTATAGCATTTTTTTGAAAATTTCACTACATAAAAATGTTAGTAAAAATTTGGGAGAAGAGCACTTTTCCACAGAAGGCAATAATAGCTTGCCTTTTCTTAATTACACATCGTGGATGGCTCTTAGACATCACAGAGAGATGAAAAAAGTATGGGAAGAATGAGATCTAACTCTAACACTCACTCAACCATTCACCTACTCAAGAGAATTAGCCTAGTGGTAGTGAACTTCAGTAATGAGAGCTATCATTAAGTATTTTGACAGGCTGTCTTGTGCAAAAGAAATTAAGCTTAATCTATATGCCTTTGGTGGTATTCTGATTCAGGATGAGAGTGCTTTCTAGATAGCAAGCCTACAAGGACTTCTTCTAGGTAATAAAATTTTCAGCATTCACAGGATATCACACCAGGGTTCTTTTGAATTGGAGACAGAAATCAAGAGGGGAGTGGTCTAGATGACCTATGCGTTCCATTCCAAATATGAAATTCAGTGATTCTTCGAGCCTCTAAGTGAGGTTCTCTGAGCCTCAATTTCCTCATCTGAGAAAGAAGAAGCCATAGCAGCTAAGGAGTAAAACAGTCAAATTTTAAATGGAGATAAGGGGATGAGGAGATTTAAAGAAATATGAGCTCTGTTCTATAAACCCCAGTAAGTGCCTCCATTATAAAAATAATCTTCAAACTCAACTATTGCTGACTCATCCTTTTGTAACTCTGGTCATACAAGTGGCTGGACTCATCTCTGCAGCACAGTTAAATGAAAAGGGTAGTGGTGGTTTTTTGCTTTCGGCTTAGTATCTCAATATTGTTGCTGTGTGTCCAGAATTTGTTAAATTTTTGTCACTAAACTTTTTTTTGCTGAGTGTTTTTCCACTGATTTTAACATAAAAATTATCCGTAATGAAGAAAGAAATACAAGTATTTCAAACTTCCTGTTTAATTTGAAATGGCTTTCTTATGCATTGTGATTAAATAATGCATTCCTTTATAATTGACATGAGATCACTTTATGTACACCATAAATCTCACAATTTCTTATAAGACTTTTAATGGAACAGCACATATCTCTGCATGAAGCATGCAGCCCTTTAAAGATATATATAAATAGCATTTTTACTAGGACTATTGTTATAGCTAAGTAAATGTTCATTACTTCTATTTCTGAGTTCTTTGGCCTGTCACAGTTTCACACTTTAAATGATATTGACCAATTAGAAAGTTCATAAACAAAAGGGATTGGTTTTCATTTTTTATAGTGCTTTTTATTTGAAAAGTACCCAACTTTTAAAAGAAATTATTTTTACCCATCAACTCAAACAAAAAATTGTATCCTGTAAAGTTTGACTCCTTGTAGTGATGTTAATTGTATGTTAATGTCACCTTAATGCTCACTCTGTTTCTTTTCCAAAATCCCAAGTATCTAACTTTTACTTAGGGGGAAAACTCATGCTGTTCAGTGTAAATGTCCTTTTCTCCTTTGTCAGCCTGGCCAGCTGTTACTCATCCTTCAAGGCCTCGCTCAAATGTCAGCATGATGCAGCTTGCCTCAAAACCTTCAGGGATAAATAATTGCTTCCTCATCTGTATTTCTAAAGAAAGTTATATTTATCTCCAAAAGCCCTTTTGTTCTACTTTACAAATGTTTAGCACTTAATACGGTAACTATTTATGTGATAGTGCCATGGATTTTATAACTCACCACCATTCTACATTTTCTAACAATTATACCATAGAAAACCATAGCATAACAAAATATCAACCAAACATATTGGGTTTATATTGCTGTGTAACAAATTACCACAGATTTGGTGGTTTAAAACACTTATTTATTATCTTACTTATCTGTAGGCCAGAAGTTCAGGCCCAGCACAGCTGGACTCTCTGTTGAGGGTCTGGCCAAGCTGAAATCACATCCCTCATAGGCAGTTCATAATGTGGATGCAGGTTTCTTCAAAACCAGTAGGACTGCATCTGTCTGAATTCTGTCTCTAACCTCTAGACCTCCTTTAGGATCTCATCTGATTAGGTCAGGCCCACCCAAAATAGTCTTTCTTTTGATTAGCTCAACTGATTAGAGACCTTAATTATGACAACAAAATCCCTTTTGCCATATAACTTGACATAATCTTGGGAGCGATATCTCAACATACCTACAAGAGAGAATAGTGAGAGTGGTCTGCCCCAGCAGGAAGCAGCATTTTCTCAGTGACATTACTTACAATTGATGCTTCATAGTGATAATATAATGAACAATGACTTTTAGTTAGTTTCAGTATTGTTTTTAAATTCTCTAAAGACAACGCACCCCCTCATTGCCTGCACTCTGGGTGGACTGCACTGGCCATTCACTAACCCTCTTGGTACATTACTGCCAGTGGTATAAAAAAAATGTACCTAATGAGATCATTGATATAACTTAGAAGATCTTTTTCAGGTACAATATCAAAAGTGCCAACTTATTTATTCTAGTTGCTTATGAAAAAATACAGATAAAGAAAGATGAGCTACAGAAAGTACTTTTAAATTATTTATTAGAATTTAGAAGAAATAGAAGAAAAAAGGACTTGCATGCTTCAAACATAGGCTATTTCTCATACCTAGTCTTTCTAAACAGCAGAAGGTTCTCAAAGTAAGAAATGGCATCTGGGCAAAGATCAAATTCAGAGCTCTTTTGGTTAAAGGTGACCTCAGGGTAAATTTCAGATCGAGAGAGCATCAGTAAGACCCTTTATTAAGACTTCAGAAAGATGTAGAGCAGTTCCTTGTAGACCTTCTCAACTAGAAAAAAACATGACTCCTCAGAAAAACAAAGGCATGATTCCTGGACCCTGTCGGCTAGATAAAATGTTTTCTAAAGATTAAGGGTATACTTCTGAGGTTTTCTTGCCTAGAAAAAAGTCTGCTATGGATCTGAGGGACTTGCCTCTTAGACCTTCATGATTGAACAAGGAGTCTTAAAAATCATGAGGCTGTTGTGCCACAGCAGACTCACAGGTGATTGAGGTTAAGAAGGGACTGTCTCAGAAAGAAAGGTGGGTATGGACCTAGTCTAAAGAACAGATTAATGGGCCGAGCCCGTGGAGCACTCGGGAGAGTGCAGCGCTGGGAGTGTGCAGCGACTCTCCCTCCGCGGGTTCGGATCCTATATAGGAATGGCCGGTGCACTCACTGGCTGAGTGCTGGTCACGGAAAAGACAAAAAAAAATAAAAATAAATAAAAATTTTTAAAAAAGAACAGATTAATAATTGGATACGTAAGAACAAAAAAGTTTTTTAAAGAATTGTACCAACTTGTACTGAAATGGACAGGCAGTTACAAAGAAAAGACGTCTATGATCGCACAAATTTTATGGATAGGAAGCAGGCTGTGACAGCTACTCAGCTGTGAACATGGGGCATTTCCTATGGAAAAGAATGACTCAGTCTGCAGCCAAGAACGCAGAGGACAGAGGAAAAACCCAAAGGAAGCAAATTACAGGGATCAGAACTGGGCACTAACTAGCATACATTTTCTACACCCAAAGCAGGGTAAATTATCACCTGAGCCCAGCTGGATTTCAGAATTGCTGTAGAACAAAGACTCCTATATCTCTTCTGTTTTCCATGTTGAATGGACATGTCTATGACATTAATCAGGTCCTGCCATTCAGTGCTGTGGGGGGGGGGGAGGTAGGTGAATCATCTTTTTGATTTACAGCTCTTCAGATTAAGAAGCATCTTATTGGAGGAGTTTCATTCACACCTGGACCTGATTTAGGTGATAGAATTCTAGGCTTTAAATCTGATCCTGATAACATAATGAGATGAAGCTTTGAGAATATTGGAAGGGGCTGAGTAGGGGAGAAGGGAACTATTGGGATCCAGAGAGGGAACTATAAACGTTAATTTCTAAAAATGTCCTTTTCGATGAACCACATCGCCTAGAATTCATTTCCCAATGTGATGGACACTTACCACATTGAATCTTAGCTGATGTGTATTCAATAGATTGCAGCAGAAATTACACTCCAGGCTGTATATAAAAAAAAAAACACGCAGCTTCTGCACAGATCTCTTCGAAGGCTTACCATTAGGATGCTCCATTAAAGAATCCAGATGCCATGCTGTGAGAATTTCATGTGCAAGCCACATAGAATGGCCAAGTGCAGGTGTTCTGGTAAACAGTCCCAGTTGAGTTTCCAGGCAACAGACATCATCATCTGCCAGCCATGTGAATGAATATGTCAAGCTCAATGTTTGCAGCCCCAGACAAGCACTGACTGCCACCATAGGAAAAACGCAAAGTAAGAAATACCATCTAAGCAGAGTCAATCTACAGAATCTGAATAATAAATTGTTATTTTTAAGCCAGGGTATAGCACAATTTTTTTTCCTTAAATGGCAGCAAAATAAATATTTTAGTCGTTGCAAGCTATATATAAAGTCTCTGTCACATATTCTTCTTTGCTTTTTTTTTTTTTAAAAAAAAAAAAGAAAAACTCTTTAAAAATAAAAAGATAATTCTTCACTCACAGGTCACACAAAAACAGGCCACAGACCAGATTTGGCTCATAGGCTGTCATTTGTAGATCTCGTTTTAATCTGCTAGCACAGAGTGTCTTGTTACACAGCAAGAGATAAATAAATATGAAATGGTGTGCAAAAGAATTAGCACATACGTTTTTCCACAGTATCTGCGTTTGAGAAGTTGATATAATGTCAAATATCTATGCAATTCCATTATCT
Organism: Cynocephalus volans; assembly: GCF_027409185.1. NCBI lineage: Eukaryota > Metazoa > Chordata > Mammalia > Dermoptera > Cynocephalidae > Cynocephalus > Cynocephalus volans. The sequence continues at coordinate 124,147,488 of NC_084462.1, read as the reverse complement.
ATAGCAGAATAGCTATTCCATAAATATTTCTTACCTATAATTCCCTTTAATTATCAAACATGATTCCATTACATTTCAAAATCTCCTTAAAATATTTTCAAAGATATTCTCTAAAATATTTCAAGTCCATGGAAAAATAAATCCTTATCTAATGCATATGTAATCTTTTTGGAAATAAATTCATAGAAATACTCTGTTAGTGGCAATTATTACCTTTATGATGACTGAGAGTAGATAGAATCACCTTAGAGGAAAAAGACATTTTTAACTATGATTTCATCACTTGGCTTCATTCATTTAGGTGCTGATTGACTACAAAAGCATTTGAATTAACCCATTTTACATGGTCAAGCATTATTTGGTGTGAAACCCCAATGTTACATAAGATGATATCATAACCAAACTAATTATAATTTCTGGGTAAACATAAAATAGATTCTCACATGAAATTAAATGCTGGTGCATACTAAAATATTTTTAAAAGAAGAGCAAATTTCTTCTCTCTGTAAGTCTTAATGTTCTAAAGTAAATTAAGATAGAATTTTATAGAAGCCTATTTCAAGAAGTATATTCCAAGAACAATATTTGACATAGTGAGGCTGATGATGAAGTATTTGACATAAAACTTGTCCTTATTTTCCAATGCATGACTTATTTAGCAGTTAGTTAACTTCAGTATGTCCCCTGCAGAGGAACTTTGTAGCTCTAAAATGTTGCTTATGAACCTTCTTTCTAGAAATCAGTTATTACTGTTTGCTGTTGATTTAAAAGGACTCATGAATGACATTTACTTTTACGGATGAACTGTGATATTGCTAGCACTCTCTTCACATTAACCAGGGTTGGCCTTAATAATATCTTAGAGAACTCTGCCATTCTGCCTGCATCACTGTCAGACTTTGGTAGGTTTTCTTCCAGCAGTGATACCTCTATTAGCTTAAATAAAGAATTATATGTATTTCTGTTTCTCCAAGAATATGGAATATCCCTAGAAAAGAAGCCATACTAAAAAAATATATATTTTCATGTTTTTATCCCTAATGCTTGCTATAATCTTTGAGTAACACTTTTGAAAGTAAAAAAGAATACTACTAGTAATTATGTCGGGACAAGAGGTGGAAATTGGCAGGAGGAAAAGCAAAAATGAAAGGAGAGAGAGAGATGGGGGAGAGGAAGGAATAGGAGGGGGAGGGAGGCAGTAAAAGAACAGAGGGAGGAAGGAAGGAAGGAGGGAATAAATGAATGAATGAATGAATAATATCAAATTGGATAAATATAAGTAAAACTGCATTTATTAGTAGCTAACATAGTACTTTTTATAGAAAATCCTAAGGAAAACACACACACACACACACACACACACACACAAAAACAAAACTTAGAAATGAGTTTAACAACGTCTCAGGATAGAAAATCAATATACAAAAATCAGTCGTCTTTCTACATACTATCAAAGAACAATAAGAGAATGAGTTTAACAAAACAATTATATCCACAACAACATCAAAAGAAATAAAATATCTAGGAATACATTTTTTTAAAAATGTAAGACTTGGACACTCAAAATCAACAAAACACTGCAGAGAGAAATTAGAGATCTAATAACTGGAGAGACATTTCACTTTCATGGGTTGAAAGACTCCAATTTTCAGATAGCAATTTTCCCTATGTAGAAACACTATGTAAATTCAACACAAACTCTGCAGGATTTTTTGCAGAATATGACAAAGCTATAATGAAAAAAAAAAAACAAGCAAACAGAAAAGGACAAAAAAATATATGGCAAGGACTGATGAGGAACATCGAGAAATTAGAAACCTCATATCTTGTTGATAGGAATGTAAAATAGTATGGCTCCTTTGGAAAACAGTTTGGCAATTTTTTAAAAACCTACATATAAACCTCCCATATGACTCAGTAATTCCACTCCTAGGTATCTACCCAAGGGAGATTAAAACATATGTCCCCACAAAGAATTGTATGCAAATGTTCATGGTAGAGTTACTCATATTAACCAAAAACTGGAAATAATTCAACGTCCATCAATCGGTGAATGTATAAACAAAATGTGATATATCCACTCAATGGACTATTATTGTGCAATTAAAAGGAGCAAATCATCAACATATACCACCACGTGGATAAACCTCAAAAATGCCATACTAAATGAAAGAATTCAAATGCAGACAACTATATATTATACGGTTCCATCTTTATGAAATGTCCAAAAAAGGAAATCCAGAGATAGGAAGCAGATTAAGGGTTATTTCTGGCTGGGGATCAACTGTGAACTAGTATGACAGAATTTGGGTGTTGATGAAAGTGTTCTACAAGTGGAATATCATGATGGTTGTACAACTCTATAAACTTATTAAAAGTTATTAAATTATACAATTAAAATACATGAATTCTATAGTATGTAAACTCAATTGTCTCAATAAATGTGTTAAAATATACCAAACATCTATATGGTAATTTAAACAAAATGGTAAAATGGCCAAATTCCTTTATGTCAGCTTGAGAAGAAAAAAAACTTTAAAAATTTTTTTATTTAAAGGCATGTTCTGTGGAACATTGTCAAAAATAAATTTAGTATTCTTGACTGCAACTATTTTGCAGTTAACAAATTACTGTTTCCTTTGAGTAGATATGCTCTGCACACTAACAAATGTCACTACCATATCATCATTATTAATGACAAAGGATATTGTGGAGTAAAAATTTCTCATTTCTAGTTGCCTCCCTCTGAAAATATTCTGCAGATATTGAGATTTCAGAGAAGTAAGAGAAATTGTTAATGAGACTCAGAAATTTTAGTGGAAAATACAATTTTCAGTTATTTCTTACTAGTCATTATTCCTAACCATTCTTCAAATAACAGCAGTAATGAAATTCCTAATGGAAGTTTAAAAAAATTGTCATCTTTATCTCTAAAGCCTCAAGTAAGATTAACAAGCCCTGAAAATTAAAATCATTTTTTATAATTACACATTCTAAATAATATACAGAAAATATAAAAAAATTCAAGTAGTGAATAAAAAGTAAAGAAAAAGTAAAATCAATAATTTCATAGAATTTTTTAGTGATTCCTTCAGTTTAGAAATATATACATAAGTAATAATAGGTTATAATCCCTTTTAGGTTCTTAGTCATTTTTGTATCTTTGGACCTTGAAACACATAGAACTAATGTACATATCCATATATAAACAAAATGTTCCTTATTGTTTTAGTCTGTTTCGTGTTGCTATAACAGAAATACCTGAGACTGGGTAATTTATAAAGGAAAGAGGTTTATTTGGCTTACAATTCTGGGACAGCTGCATCTGGCACAGGCCTCAGGCTGTTTCTACTCATGGTGGAAAGTGGCAGGTGGCCGGTGGGTACAAGCAGATCACATGGCAAGAGGAAGCAAGAGAGAGAGAGAGAGAGAGAGAGAGAGAGAGAGGAGGTTCCAGGGTCTTTTTAAGCAACGAACTCTGGCGGGAATTAATAGAGCGAGAACTCACTCATTAATGCCCCCTCCCCCAGGGAGAGCATTAATCCATTCATGAGGGATCCGCCCCCATGACTCAATCAGTTTCCAACACTGCCACATTGGAGATCAAATTTCCACATGAGTTTTGGAGGGGACAACACATCCAAACTCCATCACCTATATAAACAAAATGTTATATATCCATATATGAACAAAATGTTTGCTTTGCAAGGCCTAAAGTACCCCCCAAAAGTATCCACCAAATATATCAAGAATACAAACTACTGATATAATGTGCATGGATGCTTGAGTTTTTTAAATAGGTCAATTCTGTGCATCAGCAGTGGCACATAGCACTAAGGAAGAAAATAAATGTTGAAAGCAAAGACTTTGTTTTTTCTTTAGACACATTCAGGCAGGGAAAAATAGTCATTGATTTATTTAATGTGCTTAACCTCAGTAAGAACTTGTAAAGAATTATGGTGTCAATCCTTGACAGAGTCTCCACTAATAATCTGATATAGGTGTTTTGATTTGAGTTGTTCAGAAGGTTAATCACTTTTTAAAATGTTTAATCCTCCCATGTGAAAAAACAAAAAATAAAACAAAAAATTAAAGTGTTGATGAAGACAATAATCAAGATGTTTGAACTGTAGTATATTTAAAACCACCAAAAAATATTGACAGTAGATATCTGATTAATTATATTTAAGATAAATACCTTAGGAAAGTTTCTAAAAACAAACCAACTAAAAAATATCATGTTTCGGGCCGAGCCCGTGGCGCACTCGGGAGAGTGCCGGCGCTGGGAGCGCAGCGATGCTCCCGCCGCGGGTTCGGATCCTATATAGGACTGGCCGGTGCACTCACTGGCTGAGAACCGGTCACGAAACAAGACAAAAAAAAAAAAAAAAAACCATGTTTCAAAGGGTTAGTTAACTAAATTCATATTAGAATCAACATGTAACATATATGGTAGCAGAAGCCAGAAAATATAATGCATAGAAGAGCAGTTAAAGTTTGTATTCTTATCTACCAATTAGTGATTTCTTATAAAATGTCATTTTACCTCTTGCAAACCATATCTAAAAGTCGATGAGAAAACAGTGGTGACCTCTGTAGTTTGTATACCTCAGGAAAATTTACAGAGAAGAAACCAACATAAAACTGATTAAAATTTATCAACACAGAGGATTGATCAATCTCAGGATCAATCTCTTATTTGCAATTTTTGAAATACTTTTGAGGAAATGCAAGTAAAGCCAAGTGATTTATTATTAAAACTTTTTATGCATTTCTTATTCTATAAACAAATAAAGAAGCAATCATTTCCACAACTTTGCTCAACCTAAAGTTCCATCATCTTCCCTATTTCAGTTCTTGAGAAGCAGACTGTATGAAGATCAAGTTTAACATGGCAACATCATGACAGAATCTATGCCTTTATTCCCACCTTATTAGTAAAGTATATGTGAAAAGACAGAAAAAGCCAAAGGTTGTTAACTATCCTCCTATATTCCTAATTTTGCAAAACATAAGTCCTAGTAGGAAAGTATAGATGAGAAAATTGGAAGAAGTTTAGAAGAAAAGATCAGAAGTGTGTTCAATTGTAATATATGATAAGGGTTGTGACTCATGGAGTTATAAGTTCAAGCATTGGGATTAGAAGAATATCCCATTTCAGGTAAGCTGACTTGCAATAGATAACCATATATTAGACACTGAAAATAAGTTTAAGTATACACAAATGTATATGTTTTCTAAATATTGGTAGGTCTAAGAAAAGGCATCATCTGGCTTTCAACAAGATCATAGTATCAGGGGTAAATCAAATACAACCTGGTTAATAACTAAGTTTGGATCTGGATAGAACAGGCCCAGATTTAGTAAACAGACATTGTTTCTCAACCCAGGGCAATTTTGCCTGCCACCCTGGAATATTTGGCAGAGTGTTAAGACATTTTTGATTGTCAAAACTGAGTGGAAGTGCTATTGGCATCTAGTGGGTAGAGATCTGAAATGTTAAACATACTGTAGTGCACAGGACAATCCCCTTGGAAAATGTATCTGATTCAAAATGTCAAGAATATCAAGGTTAAGAAACCCTAAAATAGAAAAAGAAAAAGAAAACCCCATGACCTAACTAAGCATATATGAAACAACAAAGCAAATAGAGTAAGATAGTAATGACACAGAAGAAAAATGACTCCCTAAATAGAAAGTATTCAAGAACCAGTAAAATTACCGCAGGAACCAGAAGATGTACCACAAATACCAGAAGAATTGAAAGTAGAATGGGGGAAAGGGGAATGGGAAGAGAGGTCAGGGATTAATTGGGTGGGGGGCACTGGGTATAAGTGCAATTTGTGATAACGGGCATGCTGCCAATATGGATCTGGCCATCACATCTTGGGCATGATTAGTGACAGTCAGCTTTGTATCCATGAATATTCATAACCGATAAAAAAAAATATTGGGCATCCTAGATTCTAGAAAGCAAAAAAGATTTTGAATTAATGAAATGACAACAAGCCTGAAGGACTGAACAGACTGCAAATTATGAAGAGTAGAACTTTTTAAATGGAGGCTGGCACAAGAAAAATTAAAGAAAAGTAAAAATGTAACAGGAAAATTAAAAGGAATTTTAGAGGACTTTTGCTTTCAGCCTAGTTGGAGGGATAGAAATCAGATTTAGCCTCCTGCCTCAAGACAACTAGAAAATAGGACAAAACATATGATTTTCAAACATTAGACAATAGCAGCCAAGGACTATAATCACTATGAGAAGGAAAATCAACAAGATGAGCCTTAAAATTATACCAGCTTATTGCCCAGAACCACTTTCCAGGCCCCAGCAAAGGTATGAAGAACTCACATAGAGCATGGTGGTGTCAGTGTGCTGAGGAGGCACAGATCAGATTTTAAGGGTGAAAATACCTAGAATCCATGGTACAGAATACCAAAGAACAAGAACCCTCTCAGAGAGGGAGCTCTGGAGATTTTCAGAGGGTTCCTTCAAGTCTTCGTATTAGTACAAATCTGCTCATCTGAAAGCAGAAACTACACAATCTGAAAAAATAATTACCAAAATGAGAAGACCCCAAAATTCCCAAAGCTCACACAAGGCTGAAAGAAGTTTGTGTTCCTACCAGCCAGTCTGGTGAAGTCTCATAAGACATGGGGCGTGGAGTAAAGTTCAGAGAAGGCTATCACCTTTGTAGTAGGGCTTAATTACTTACACCAAGGGCCAAGAGCAAAGTCTTCAAAGCAGACTGCAACTGATCCAAGTAACTTAACTGCATACAAGAACAATATCCAACGTTACTTAAATAAACACAAGAAAAATTCCTAACATACAACATAAAAATCACAATGACTTGGATCTGATAAAACACTACAGAGCATGCCAAGAAGCAGAAAGTATGATCCGTAACTAGAAGAAAAGTCAAGCAATAGAAACAGAGCACAAGTGACTGAGATAATGATATTAACAGACAAGGACATCAAAATAACTATTATAAATATTCTTTGCATGTTTAAAAAAATGACCATGATGAGGAGAGAAATGGAAGATATTTTCAAACACCCAAATGAAAGATCTAGGGATTAAAAATTAAATGTGTAGATGAAACTGGATAAATTTGGATTATACACTGGATAAATTTAACAACAGATTAGAAACTGCAGAAGAAAAAATTGGTGAACTTGAAGCACTAGAAAGAGAAAACATACAAAATGAAACATGGAAAGAAAAAAGACTTTAAAAAACAAGACTGAGTAGACAATATCAAGCGGTCTAAGAAATGTACAATTTGAGTCCTGGTGGAAGGGAAGGCAGAAATTATTTGAAGAAATAAAGGCCAAAAACTTCCCAATTGATAAAAACTATACTCCCACAGATCCCAAAGCAGTATAATGCAAAACAAAACACAAGAAGGCTCACAATAATCAAATTGCTAAAAACCAAAGATGAAGAGAAAAATCTTCAAAGAAGACAGGGAAAAAATATTACATAGTACAACAAAGATAAGAATGATCACAGACTTCTCAGCAGAAACAATTCAGTCTTTAAGATAATGAATGGTATGTTTAATATTTTGAATTTTTTTAAAAAAAATCTGCTTACCTAAAATTTCATATTCAAAGGAAGAAATCTTTCAAAAATGAATGTAATTTAAAAAATTTTTTCAGCCAATAAAAAAGCTGATACATTTTTCAGAAGACCTGCATTGAAATAAGTGTTAAGAGAAGTTTCTTTTGTCTTGTATTGTTTTTAAAGTTTTTTGCAATTTACCTTCTTTAATACTCTTGTGCTGGGTTCCACCAGCAGGTTTTTCCTCCCTTTCCTAACCTCTCCCACGCCGAACCCAAGAGCAAGCTGCCCTAATGCTTCACCCCTCAGCCCTAGAGACGGCCAGGGGATCTCCCTGGGGGGAGTGAGTGATCTGCCCGCCAACCCAGCCCCTTAGAAAGGACACTCAGACATGGCAGGGGTTCCGTCAAGCAGTTCCGTTTATTGTTTGTTAAGCAAGCGTATTTAAGCTTTGCCAGCAGGGGAGTTCCCTCCGCCCAGCCAATCAGGGTAAAGATCATGGGGTCATGCATGGGGGTTCCTTAAGCTATACTAAGCAATCATGCCTTGATCACCAGTGCGGAAAACCAGAGCTGCCAAGGGAATTAAACAAAAACAAAATGAGGAATCCAGCTGTCCCCTCCCACCTTTCTTCCTCTCGGCGCCATCTTTAGGTGGCCGCATGGAGAGGGCCTTGCCTAAATCGCCATTTTGGTGTTACTGAATCAGATATAAACCCAACATTTCCCCCTTTTTGTTTTTTATGAGGGTAGCTGAAGGCGGCTAGCCTCTAGGCCTCACCGTCTCGCATGCAGTTGTGCCTGTCTTAGGTTGTCCCCACTGATAGGGGATCTTACCCATCATTGACTATCCAACCAAGCACTGGGGGGGGGGGGGGGCGATGGCGGAACACTTATGCCCAGGCATGAAGCTTTTGCATAGCCATGCTGACCCATGAGTCGCGGGGATTGTGGTCTTGTGCGACTTGCTCAACCACCTGAGTGAGCATGGTGATGGATCCGATATTTCTTTTTATTAAGGCCACTATTTTTCCTAATATGCAAGGCCCAAAGGAAACTAACTAAAAGGAGTAAAATAACGAGAGGACCTGCCACAGCAGAAGCAAGGTGGTAAACCAAGGGGAGGCGGTGAACCAATTTTCAAACCAACTAGAGGTGGCGCTTTTTTCCCGCTTGCGTTTTTCAATCCCCTCTTTAATTTTAGCTATGGAATCTGTAACCACCCCCGAGTGGTCAGCGTAAAATCAGCACTCTTTGCCGAGGGCCATGTAGAGGCCCCCTTGCTGGAGGAACAGGAGGTCCAGTCCTCGGCGATTCTGTAAAACCTCAGACAAAGACGTTAGAGATGTTTGCAAGTACCCAACTGCCTTTTGCACCCTGTCCAGGTCTAGGTCAATCTCTTCTCTGACCCAGATGAGCATGGTTATGGTGGTCCTGCGAAGAGCGGGAAGAGACTGCACTCCTCCAAACTTTTGGAGATGTTATCTTTGTGGACGTGGGGGGAGAACTTGAGGTTTCAGGCGGGCACCCATATGGGGCTGGGTGCATTGATGGGGAAGACACATCCAAACCCTCAGCCCATGGTTAATAATGGGTCAGGGCCTCGCCACTGGCCCGTGAGGGGGTCTTTCCATCTTACTTGAGCCTTGAGCCGAGCTGGCTGAGTTACCCAGTGCCTTTGAAATGCTGACGGGGGTTGTGTCGGGAAAAATTTAAAATGTTTAAGGTAAATAAGGCTGTACCTAGTTGCACGTGGGGGCTGGTGGTCCCCCCTTTTTGTTTAAAAGTTGGGTTTTTAATACCTGATTTTGTCTTTCTATGATGGCTTGGCCTTGTGGGTTGTGGGGGATGCCAGTGGTATGCTGGATGCCCCACACGTTTAAGAATGTTTTAAAGGTAGAGCTGATAAAGCAGGGGCCATTGTCAGTTTTTAGCTGACGGGGGAGGCCCAAAACAGCAAAGCACTGTAATAAATGGCTTTGTGAATGCTTACTTTTTTCGCCCGAGTGAGATGTTGCCCAACAGGCATGGGAATAAGTGTCAATGGACATAAATTTGTATTTTAACTTTCTGAGGATAGGAAAATGAGTTACATCAGTTTGCCATAATACATTGGGCTTCAATCACCAGGGATAACACCCGGGGCTTGCAGCAGTGGGATCTGCAAATAGGGTGAGCATGACTTACAGGTATGGACAATTTTTTTCAGCTGGGAGATGGGGACCTGTGGATAACGGGTGTGAAGGCCTCTCCAATTGACATGCATTAGCTCATGCAGTTGGGCAGCCTGTTGAGCGGTGTTGACCTCAGGTCCACTGGATGCTAGCCGGTCAGCAATATTGTTGTCCAACGAGAGCAGCCCAGGTAAGTTCTGGTGCCCTCTGAGATGTGTGAGGAAAATGGGGGACTCCCGTTGCTGCAGCAACGTTTGGATTTATATCATAAGGTGAGTGATGGGGTTGTTATCTAAGCGTATGTGGGAGCATGGCAGTCCCAGCAACAGGTTAACCACATACAGGCTGTCTGAGAACAAATTCATGGGGTTGTGGACGTTTTGTAGGGCCAGCACAACGGCCAGCAACTCTTTAAATTGTGCTGATCCCTCAGCTGGCCAGAAAAGGGTTTGCTTGGGGGCCCCAGGGGACTGGCCCGTGGGTGGAAACACTACTACTGCCGCCCCGGCTCACCCTCCATCTGTGAAGACATTGCACCCATTTAACAGGGGACAGGGGGAGAATAGCTGGGGGGCCACCCAGGGCAGGTGGCTGGTTGCTGCTAGCCACTTGCAAGGGCCATAGTGACAGTCAATAACTCCCATGAACCCCTCTAAAGCTATGGCAATTCTGTTGTTATTTCTTGCTAACCAGGTATAATCTGTTAATTTATACAGGAGGACAATTTCATCAGGCTTCTTAGCATAACAGCGCAGAGCAGTAGTCCTTCCTTTTTGAAGCAAGTCGGCGGTTTGGTCAACTAAGGTATAAATCCGGGCCCCCCACCCCCAAAGGATACATGGACCCATTGGATGGCCGTGTTGTCTTGGACCAGCATGGCCATCATAGATTGCTGGCTGTCAATAAGCCACAACTGCAATGGTTTGGTAATACTGAACCGGCCGAGTTGAGCCTGATTTAGCCGTTCTTGGATGGTGCAGAAGCAGTCCTGATGTTTTTCTGCAACATGATTTTTTGAGTGTCACTGTGGGTTCACAGCAACTCAAACAGAAGACTGAGATCCCCTGCTGACAAGGATAGCCAGGGCCGAAGACAATTAATTTCTCCCAGTACCTTCTGTAGCTCTACCACGGTGTATTCACTTTTAACAGATGCCTGATGCCTTGCGGATTACAAGCACAGGGGTGTTCCAGGGACTAGAGGAAGGGTGTATGTGGCCCAACTGCAGCTGTTCGATAATGATATCTTTTAAAGCCATTAACTTGGAGTATGGGAGGGGCCACTGCTCCACCCATACTGGTGGGCCCTCCTTCCACCTGATGGTGGGGGGTCAGGGCAGTGGCACTTAGGATTGGGGGTTCACTATGATTCTGGAGCTGGGTTGATGGGATCTTGCTCTCTTGAATTCAGGATCCCCTCAATAATTGGGAATGCTACTGAATCATGGGACAGGATCGTGAAACTGCTGCTGGTATTCCTCCTCATCCAGAAGATCATCATAAAACCCCTTGTGGTCGGTGGTAATATATGCATCAGCCTGCCCTAGGATATCCTGCCCTAGGAGATTGGCGTTAAGCCCCAACACAATAAGTGGCTTGACTTGACCCACCCAGCCATCAGTGTCCTTTCACTGGATGTATGTTTTAATTTCATGTGAAGGTGTTTGGCCCCCTACCCCAAGGATTTTAGGCCCTGGGACAAGCTCCCAATTGGGGGGGTCTCCTCCCTTCAGAGGACAGTGCGGTCCGTTCCTGTGTCTGTAAGGGAGCAGAACTGCTTTCCCCCGACAGTGATGTCCATCTTAGGTCTAACCCCCTCAACGATGGGGACGGTCCAGTTGGCCCTAGGGGCCTTTCTTGTGTTTGGACATGATAGCTCCACTTGCAGCGGACTTGAACTACCCCCTTGGTATAACGGGGCTGGGAGGTGCCCCCCACCTAGTTTAAAGTGTTGCTGTGCTTGTCATACTTGGATTGGCACTCCCTCTTCCAGTGGAATCCCCGCTGGCACCAGGGCCCGGGGGTAGAGGGCTGGCCCTGCTTACCCCCTCCTGGGGGGTGCCCCAGGGGCAAATCCTGTCCCTTGCGGCACTATTTCTTAAAGTGCCCAATTTCCCCACAGCTGAAGCACCATCTTTCTTGGAACCCGGTTTTACTGGGGAGGGCCAAAGAGGCCATAGCTTGGGTCATGGCCTCTGTTAAGGCTTCTGTTTGGGCCCTAAGGGAGGAAGAAAGGGATCGCGACTGGTGATGCTGTGTCCCCACATCCTTGGCAGCTACGACCCACCACTCCAGGGATCTTTCTTTAAGGCCGGTGCAGGCCAGTTTGTGGTCGGCAGTCATTCCTTCCCACACCAGCATTTTAATAAATTGATCCCTTAAGGGATGGGGGGGGAACTTCCTCTTGATACTTTCCTCAACCTGAGCAATAAAGGACGGGAGGTCCTCAGTGGGCCTTTGGGTAATACCCCATATCGGGGGTTCTGAAGGGCCCTCTGCGAGTTTCCTCCACGCAAATAGTGCGGCCTCCCTGACCTGATCCTGGTAAGGAGGGGGAATCGCTGCTTGCTGTATCCCTATACCATACTGGTCTGCCGTCCCCAAGAGCATCCAGAATGTGATGGGGATTGGGGGGTTGGCGGCTTGGTTTCTTTCAGCTTGCTGATGACACTCCTCCTTGTAGAAGGAACAAAACTTAATGTAAAGGTTGCTGGGCAGCACTGCCCAGCACAGCATTTTCCAATCCTGGGTAGTACAGAGCTGGTGGGCCAGCCCTTGGAGAATGGTTTTGACCATGGGGAGTTAGGGCTGTCCTTGGCTACTGCCTTCTTTAGCTCTTTTAGGTCTCCCGCCTCCCATGGGTACCAAAGGGTCGGTCTATTGTCCCCGGGGTTGAAATTTACGGGCTAGGCCTGGGGCTGATTAGTTCCTGCTGGCTGCCACTCCCAGGGGTCCCTGAACAGCTTAGGCGGTGCAGTGATGGGCTCAGGGGCTCCTCCCCAAAGGGTGGGTGAGGGCCCCAGGCGGCCATCGGGCACCGTTCGCCCCTTGAGCCATAGGGTCACTGGGGCTCCCCTGCATAGGGGCTAGGTACTTGCCCTCCAGAGGTGGGAGGGGAGGATTAAGACTGTGTTGACTCCCCCCCCCACGAGGGGGACCAGGCGGAAGTGAATCAGCATCTTCAGCCTTTTCGGCCGAGCCCGCCATTTGGGATTGCTCTTGGGTGAATTGCGCCCAATGGCATTGCACTTCCACACCCTTTGACCCACCCGTGGAGGGGGCTGGGAAGCAGAGCTTAAGGGCTGACAAGGTGAGGTAAAACCCCAAGGGTGGCTGACCCCCTGGTGAACCTCCCTCTGCAGGACAAGAGTTTGCACGCGGTCCCAGGTTTCAAACGAGAAGAGGTTCACTGAGGGGACCCAGGGGGCTGCTGCTATGATGGTCTCCCATGTTCTGTGGGCTGCGGTGTCGGAGAGGTTGATCCCAAGACTTTTAAGCAGATACCACAGGGCCTTAAGGGCCGGATCGTCTCCTTTACTAGATACACAGCCCATCCTTATACTTAGATCACGAGGACAAAACACACTCAAAAGTGAAACTAAACTGGCCACAGCAGACGTTGGCCCACGACAGATTTGGACACCTGACAAACATACACTTACATGGAACAAAACAAAAGGGGGGGGCGCTGATGGCCCGCGTCACTCACCCGATTCCTTTTGTGCTTGATCCCACAGGGCATTGACCCCTCTCACACTTGGAGGTTCCCAGACAAAGGCTTAGCTTTGCCGTCAGTTGCCAACCATCCCAGGGCTGGCCAGGCTCCCCTCAGTGGGAGGAGAGGAGGAGGAAAGTAAGTAGCGTTCCTCACACGGGCACCAGCTGCTGGGTTCCACCAGCAGGTTTTTCCTCCCTTTCCTAACCTCTCCCACGCCAAACCCAAGAGCAGCTGCCCTAATGCTTCACCCCTCAGCCCTAGAGACGGCCAGGGGATCTCCCTGGGGGGAGTGAGTGATCTGCCCGCCAACCCAGCCCCGTAGAAACGATACGCAGACATGGCAGGGGTTCCCTAGCAGTTCCGTTTATTGTTTGTTAAGCAAGCGTATTTATGCTTTGCCAGCAGGGGAGTTCCCTCCGCCCAGCCAATCAGGGTAAAGATCACGAGGTCATGCATGGAGATTCCTTAAGCTATACTAAGCAATCATGCCTTGATCACCAGTGCGGAAAACCAGAGCTGCCAATGGAATTAAACAAAAACAAAATGCGGAACCCAGCTGTCCCCTCCCACCTTTCTTCCTCTGGCACCATCTTTGGTGGCTGCATGGAGAGGGCCTTGCCTAAATCGCCATTTTGGCATTACTGAATTGCATATGAGCCCAACACTCTTGTGAAAAACTTGCATAATCACCAGATAAAGTTATTGCAGAATTTTTACTCCTTCTGATTTTTGTCACACCAACATCAGCCTTTGCTGTTCCCCTGACTTTCTTCATTCTGTTCTTGTGTTTCTTTCACTACTGTCTTGAGGTCTTTTTCTTCTCATACAGGTCATGTCTTTCAATTCTAAGTTCGGGTTCATTCTTCTTTGCATAATCCAAGGAATCACAAATCACTCCAAAGCCACTACCAAAATGGGTTCTGGATCCAAATACAAAGATGATATCTGGTGTGGTCTTGTACATTTTGGCTAATTTTTCCTGAATTTCTGTCTTAAGTACTGTTTTCTTCCTGGGGGAATGTCAATGACCATTTGTTTCCTCTGAAGTACTGGTTGGTCATGAAATTTCTGGTCCAGATAGTTACCATGTCATTCATGATGGTGGCTGATCCTCAGAAAGCCAGGGAGAAAAAGTGAGAAGTTTTTAAAGAAGAAGCAAATTAATATTAGATGAAAACTTGGATTTACCTAAGGCAATACAGAACACATAATATTATAAGTGTGTTAGTAAATTTAAAGTTTTTTCTCATTTTAAAATTATTTAAGCAATAACTGAAAGCTTAAAACAAAAAAATAACGGTAAATTATGTACTTTGAAATATATGTAAAAGAAAAATACATGACTGCAAAAGCACAGGTATGAGGGAAGAAATAGTATACAGTTGTAAGATTCTTACAATATACAGAAGTGGTGTTATCTCAAGACAGATTATGATAAGCTAAAAATTGATAGTGTAAACTCTAGAACAAACTCTTTAAAAAGTGATTCAATAATGAAGATAAAATGTATTAAATATTAAATATTTACTAATACTAATAAAAAAGTAGGAAAACCCAATCACATCAATAATTACATTAAATGCAAATGATCTAACTCCAAAAAATGATGAAGATTGTCAGACTTGATGAAAAGCAAAACCCAATTATAAGCAAGCATGCAAGTAATTCACTTTAATTATGAAGTCAAAGAAAGGAAAACATGAAAAGGATGGACTAGGTTATACTAGAGGAACATTAAATTTTTAAAAAGGGGAGTGACTATTATACTACCAGATAAAATAGATTTCAGAGCAAAGAATATTACCGTAGATAATGAGGGAAACTAGTTGATGATTAAAAAGCCTGTATAGCAAGAAGACATGGCAATATTAAGTGTGTTTACTCAATATCAGTGCTTCAAAATACATGGAACAAAAGTAGACAAACCTAACATAAAAAAATTAATGATAGTTGAAGATTTTGACACTGTACTCTTTATAACTGATTGAAAAAATAAGAATGTAGAATAACTAAACAACACTATTAATTAACTTAACCTGACTGACATTTATAGAACACGCCACCAAGCACAGCACAGTAAACTTTCTTTTCAAGTGCACATGAACATTTACCAAGGTTGACCATATTTTAAGCTATAACGTAAGGCTGTACAATTTAAGAAAAGAGAAGCAGAAAGTATTTTTATAAAAGAAATCAAATTTTTTGGAATGCAGCCAAAGCAGTCTTCAGATAACTTTTACAACATTCAATATTTATATTAAACAAAAATAGAGTTTATAAACCAAAGATCTAAGCTTTCATCTTAAGAAAGTAGTAGATGAAAAGCAAATCAAAAGCAAATTAAGAACAAAGAAGAAAATAATAAAGGTAAGCATAGTAATCAATGAACTAGAAAAGAGATTATCAGTACATATCCTACCAATACTAAAAGAGTAACATGGTGGTTTTATGTATAGCCTAATGCCAATAATTCAACAACTTAAATGAAATGGAAAAATACCCCCAAATATGAAAATTATTTTTAAAAATATGGATCCATTGTCTTCTTTCCTTACAAACTACAAAGTTAACATAAATGTGAAATGTGGTATCCAGAAACCCCTTATCTGAAGCTCTGTATTTGTGTTGTAAATCAAAGTTGTTTCTCTGTGTCCAAGTGACTTTGAAACTCCTAGCAAGAATGGGACATTTCTTTTATATTGATATAATTCCAAAAAGAAAAGTTTCTAACAGCCTAAGATTTTAGAGAGCATTTCTCAATGAATAAGAGAGCAATAGTCATTCAAAGGAGGAATTAGTTAAAACACTTTACAGCATAGCATGTTCTTGGTAGAAATATTGTTTCCTACTAACTTTGTAGCTGCCTTTATCTGTGTGTATTACCCTAATCAATAATAGGGAAGAATTTTACTTTCTCAGTTCTCTCTTTTGGCCTACAGCATACAAATTCAGTTGTTCAGTCTTTTTATCACAGAAGAGATAAAATGACTAAAATCTTAAACATGCATTCATATGAAACCCTTAAGGACATAGTCAAGGATTTTTCTAACGCACATTCTATCCTTCCATTGCCTAATCCTTTCAAAACTGTAAAGATGGGACAGAAACTAGATCTTAAGGACCCCTTAAACATTATCAAATGGATTAATTTCCCCCATCAATAGGATATAAATATGTTTAGTCATTGTATGTCTATTTTCAGGCCTGGCCAAAAAAAAAAAAAAAAAAAAAGTTGCTTAACTACGTGTGTCATACCTGGGATATCTCTAGTTGTCCAGCTAGTGATGGAGAAACTTACTCCCTAAAAACCTTTACTAAGGAGTTGTGTAAAATACTACTCAAAGTCTCCATTGTCCATATCATTCTTGGTCTTCAGGTAAGATAAAAAAGACAAATGGAACGTTCAAACTCAATGAACTTACAAGCAAAAACTCCTGAAGCATTATTTTTTTTTGTAAGGAGCAATAGAATATTTTTATTTTTAAAAACTTCCTTTAATGACAAAATAACTTTTATTTTTATACTTTTTGTTGAAATATAGTTGATTGTACCTATCTGTGGAGTACAGATTTGAATATCAATACCTGTGTGCAATATGTGATGCTCAAGTCAGGATAATTAGCATATTCAATGTTATACAATGTAATCATTTTTCATGGCCCTTTATCACTTCCTCCATTACCCACTTTCCCTCCCTCTTTCCCACCTCTGGTAATGTCACTTCTGCTGTATCCTTTTGAAAATTCAACATATTATTGTGATTGTAGTACCCTTTTTATTTTTTTATTTATTTTTTAGCTTCCACTTATGAGTGAGGATATGTGATATTTCTCTTTCTGTACCTGGCTTATTTCACTTAACATAATTTTCTCTACATCCATCCATGTTGCTGCAAATGGCAGAATTTCATTCTTTTTTATGCCAGAGTAGTGTTCCATTGTAAAATATATCACATTTTCCTTGTCCAGTCATCCAACAATGGACATTTAATTTGGGTCTGTAGTGGATTGAATATTGTCCCCTCAAATCTTCCTGAAACTGGAATTGTGTCCGCAAGTTTTATGTATTAAAAACTTAGCCCCAACTGTGATTGTTAAGAGGGTGGGAAATCCTACTATGGTAATTGTAAGGTGGGGCCTTGAAGAAGTCATTGGGTTGTAGGACTGTGCATTAGTGAGTGGATTAAAAATGGTGGTCATGGATGTGGTTATAAGAGCTTTAACAGAAGAGGAGAATCTGTCTTTCTCTCTCTCTCTGCTTCCACCATCTTGCAATGTGAGACCCTTGAGTCACTATCATGACCACCAGATGGAGTTTGGACTTCCCAGTCTCAGAAACTGTAAGCAATAAATTTCATTTTCTTTATAAATCACCCAGTTCGTGTATTCTGTTATAAGCAACACAAACAGACTAATACAGGGTCCAACTCTTGGCTATTGTAAATAGAGCTGTGATAAACGTGGGAGTGCAGGTACCCTTCAACATGATGATTTCCATTCCTTTGGGTATATACCCAGCAGTAGAACTGCTGGATCATATGGCAGTTCTATCTGTAGTTGTTTGAGGAACCTCCATACCATTTTCCATAATGGCTGCACCAACTTACAGTCTCACCAACACATTCTCATCAGTATTTGTTATAATCTGTCTTTTTGATGATAGCCAGTCTAACTGGGGTGAAATGATATCTCAATGTGGATTTGATTTGTATTTCCTTAATGCTGAGTGATGCTGAACATTTTGTCATGTGTCTGTTGGCCATTTGTGTATCTTCTTTGAGAAATGACTATTCATCTCCTTTGCTCACTTTAAAATCAGGTTATTAGGGTTTTTTACTCTTAAGTTGTCTTGTATATTACAATCCAAAAGCATGGAATGTCTTTCCACCTTTTCATCCTCTTTAATTTCTTTCAGCAGTGATTTGTTGTTCTTGTTGTAGAGATACTTCCCTCCTTCATTAAAGTGATTCCTAGGTTTTATGTTTGTTTTGTTGTTGTTGTTTTTGGGTTTTTTTTGGTTAGTATTGATTTCTCTTTATGCTAGTTCACTTTTGGAGTATAAAAATGCTACCTATTTCTGCATGTTGATTTTGTATCCTACAACTTTACTGAAATCATTTATCAATACCAAGAATTTTTTGTAGTCTTCAGGCTTTTTTATATATAGGATTATGTCATCTGCAAACAGGGACAGTTTGACTTCATCTTTTCCAATCTTTATGTGCTTTATTTCTTTCTCTTACCTGATTGCTCTGGCTAGTACTTCCAATACTATGATAAATAGGAGTGGTGAGAGTAAGCATTATTAATGTCCCCAAAGTAGAAACTATATTCTTACCCTTAGAGATGTACTTTGCACTCTATTCTCATCAAAGGGTAGCTGCACCACTTACTTTTTTTATATCTCTGCCGATAGACAGAAAATGTACTTACTTTCCATATTTCTTACCAGAAATATTGAATTTTCATTTGTTTATTGAATGTTCGCATTTCATCTTTTGTGAATAGTCCATTTATGACTTTTCTCAATTTTACTATTGGTGAAATCTACTATTTACTATTGTTAATATTTTAACAAATTCTACTATTTCTACCAATAAATAATAAAATCTCAAAATGCAAAAGAAATTGTTTAAAATGGATACAACAACAACATTTTAGGTGTCACAATGAATTCACTTTTAAGTATTGGAGTGTTTCTGCCCTATTGTTTCCATTTTTTTTCTGGTACCATTAATAGTAAAAATTTTTAAATGTGTTGTATTTACTTTCATTTCTCAAATGTATTGAAACATAACACTGAGGCACAGACAGGAAAAGTACTCCCACATGTGTCTTTCTTCTGACTAACCATTCACAGCATTGAGCACAGCTACTATGAATCCCTTAAATTTTTCTTCTTCCCTTTACCTTAAGTTCCTTGAAATCCAGATGTACCTTTTTTCTCTCTTCCTCCAGTATCAGGAGAACTCAGATGTCCTGTCTTAGACCACTCCCCCACCCTAACTCCACCCCAAAAGACATCCTCTATCTAGATTTCTATCTCTATTTCCCCTTGTCTTCTCCTGGATTTGCTCATAAGCATTTCCATCTTGGTGTTCAAACACTCATTTCTCAATGGGTCCTAGGTCTTACTTCCAAATATTCATACCCTCCCCTATCACCCTCAAAACACTGAACTCCCTTAAATTCCTGTCTAATCTCTTTCATTTTCCTCAATACAAAACTTGCTGAAAAGGAACACTGCATTTACATCTTCTGCTTCTTCTGTTTCTCTTCTCTCTCCCACCCATGATGTTGAGTTCTGATCCCACGTTTCTAAGTGTTATCTTACCTCTGCACCATTTAACACCTTTGATCAGCAGCCCCTCATGTTTCCCTTCTCTCCAGGCTTCTCTGAAACATGGCTGTCTTTCTTCAGCACTAGTTACTTGTTCACGAATCCTTTTCCTGATTCCTCCTGCTCTGCTAACCCGTTTCTGAATTTTAAGATCTCTCTTCTTCTCTTTCATCACTTTATTCCTTACAAAATCACTAAGTTCCATTACTTTAGATGCAAGCACCATATCAACCTTTCCCTCATTTTACATTTCTTCCACTATCTTCTTTCCTGAGCTCTTAGTCTGTGGGTATACCCCACGCTCAAATTTACACAATATATTTTTTGTCAGAGATATGTTCCTTTTTCATATAGAATGAAGTTCAGACCCTCTGTTTGATATTAAACCTTATTTTCAGTAGAGTTATCTACATGCTTCATTAAATTTACATCACTCTTATCTTATTCTATATTGCCATTCCTAGAGTATATCTAGTGATCTAACTTTTTAGCCTTGTCAAGTCTTTTATGTTAAAGTTTCCTTTAACCTCTGCCCCTCATCCTCATATTTGCCAGTTCCTCAAGACTAAGCCATAAACTTACAACTTTCTTCTCTAAGTATATGTCTAGTTTTACCTAGTCAATAGTAAATGTTCCTTGTACAAAATTCTGATAGTACTCTTTTTATATTTATGAAAACACCACATATTTTGTTGCATTTGCATCCTGTCTTTAAAGGGTTTTCTTTTTTCTTCTTTAATTTGTAGTTCCCTGAAAGACCAGATCATGATGAACCTTATATTTCTCCAAATTTTTGGAAATCTTCTTGTGAGTAGTAAAAGTACCATCAATTTTTAAGTGAGTTGACTATTAATGCTTAAAATGTTGCTAAATGATCTTCCTTTATGTCATTAGGATGACCTTAGAAGTTATAAATGAATAATCATATGGAGTAATAAGAGATATCTAAAATTCAATCTTTTATTGTTATGAAATTATTGTAATTCTTAAAATAATAAAATATAAAAGACTTCAACAAGTGCCAATGTTATAGATTTAGTTGGAAAATATATTTACATATTTTAAGAGTTAAAGAAAGAAAAAAAATCATGTGAACAACTTAATCTATGAGTACACAAAAGAATGATATAACTAATCTATAACTCAAATGCAAATATGTGACTGTTATGGAAATGAACTGGATCAAGAAGCAGTCAGCACTCAGAGGGAGAAAGAGTAAGGTATTTTATTATGCCAGTGGGCCCAGAAAAGCTAATAATCTGGACCCTGAGTTCAGGTCTTACAAAGCTTTTATAGGCGACACATTTACAAGGCTAGCCTAGCAGTAAGTTTCATTTCTTGGAATTCATGTGGTCTAGGCAGATAAGCAAGCTCGGTGACAGAAGCCAAAAATGCAAGTAGTGATTGGAGGCCAGATTAGTGTAACAAGCAAATATTGTTTCAAAGACAAAATATTACTGCAAGGACAAAATAGGCTTATGAGAAAATTATTTTGGCATTTTTCCCAACATGACCACTCCATGTGGGCGTTACAGGGTCACTTTAATACAAATCCAGTCTTTGTACTTGAAAATCTTGGCATTTTCTCTGGAAAATTGAGAGGCTACTCCAAATTATACGGGGAGGTACTCTCCAAATTGGGTGAAATAATATAAGCATTTCTATAGTAAAGCATCTTTCAACCCAAGAAAGATTTATAATTAAATACAAAAATATTTACAAAATCAAAACAATATGTTAAGAAATATATGTATATTTGTTTTTGTTAACTTCTAATGTTTAAGAGAATTTTGAACATTAGGTCAGCTTTAATAACTCTAATTCAAAATGTGTAATGGATTAATGTTTTAAACTTATGATTTTAGGTTGAAATTAACTAGTTTTATGTACAAAATTATTAAGTGAATATAAGTTTTACCATATTTGTAAATTCTATGTATTAGATGTTTAGAATTATTTAATGCATTAGAGAGCCTTTCGATCAGAAAATTGAAATATTTAAAGGAAAAATTTAATACATTTATACATGATATTTGAATTATTTTAAATGCTAAAGAGCTAATCCTAAATTTTTGAATGGGACAAATATTTTTCAACCGTTACCTTTGGCAATGATTATGAGATATGTTGCATTTTAGAAGCAGAATTAAAAAAAATCCAAACTTAAAGCTTAAGAACTAGCTTTTTGTTTAGAACTTCAAAAATTGAGTATTAATTTCTGAAACCACAACTAATTTCTAAATAATTTACTTGCAAAACCACCCTCAAGGACCAACGGACACATAAGACATACTCAGAGCCTCACTATTAATATTTCATTAAAGATTTATAAACACAGTCTACTAAACATGAAAAGCTCTATTCAAAGTTGCACATCTATTTAGTGTCAGAGTCATTAGTAGAACTTAGACCTTGGAAAGTCTATGTCAGTGCTATAGTGAACTCATAATTTCAGAAAAGTCTAGGTAACGTGTACAGCAATTTTAATGAGCTACCTCATTAATCAGAATAATGTCTCTAAATGAGGTTACAGAATGAGGATTTGAAATTATGTATTTTATTTTTCCATAAACCTAACTCTCCGAACAAACACCTCCTCGACTTCCACACATTACAATTTTTTTTTTTTTGGCTTGTTTCAAATAGAATAACCTATTCTCGAGGGAAAGCAGTCATTTTATTAAGGACATCTTTTCAGAACCAGAGGCACCACTTGAATGAATTATTTAGTATATGCTGAACATACAGCTACTTCATAAAATATGGTCAACATGACAGAAGTGTTTCACGTGAAGAGAAGCAGAGAGCTGTCTGCAAGTACATGAAGAGTAATTTCAAGGGGCCTCTGCTGCTGTTTCCTAGACCCAGGAAGCTTGGAATTAAAGGAAAACAGTTTAGCCTATAAGATAGATTTTTTTATATTAGATGCAGAGATTTTAAAATATATATACCTTGCATAAACCTGATTAAATAATGAAATTACTATTGAAAAAGAGCATAAAATTTCCATCCTAGAGCTTTTGAAGGGAAAGCAACCATCTGTTTTGGAAATTGAAGGTACAACTTTCCTTGCCTGCATAAAGGTGAATTGGACTATATAACATGTCAGAGTGATATCTTTTCTGCCTAAAAGAAATAGTGCACAGAAAAATTAAATAACTCACCAAAGATTACCAAGAATGCTAATTTAGTGTGGGGATATATGGGAATGGTGTGAGAAACAGAAAGTTTTTATTTCAATTTAAGTTGATACTGTCAAATAGTTCTCTCAAATAGTAGAACTTAGATATTATATATGACACATACAATAAAAATAGTTAGAACTTATATACATTCCTTAGTAAATGCCTAAAAAATTTTTGTTACTTTAATAATTATTATCTCTGATTGGTTATCACATTTTTTTTTGACAGAGAATACATACCCCATGAGAAAATAAATGAGGATCTAAATGTTTTTATGCATTTGGAAAATATCTTGCCAATATAAATGGATTATGTGATTTCATTCCATTGTGTATTTCATTTTTAAAATTTCAGCTGACATTTCTTCTTATTATAATTCCATTTAAACAGTATCATAATTTGGAAGGCAGAAATTTCCCTGTGATCTGCCATCTATATTTTACAGGACCTGTTTAAGGCTAACCTACTAATTGTGCAGAGAATGTTTATGCTCAGTGAGTTCCTCCAAGCACTGTCATTCAGAACACTAAACACTTTAGGTGATTATCACGAAAAGACATTCTTCAACAAAATGAGTGACTGGCATCATTCAGGTGAGTAGACACTAGTCTACCCATCTACTAGAATTCTGTTTGCTTGTCTATTTGGCAATTTATATACACATCTGAAAAACGTGGCATTGGCTATGTGTTAACTCTAAACTGTGAGTGATGATTAAATAGTAAAACTTCCAGAAATATTATAAATGATGGTCAACTTATAATATTTAAAAATTACACTATTTCCAAATTATCTATCAGGCTTATATACTCTTGCCAGTAATCAGTAATCACAAGTCAAAGCATATGCATCAAAAATCTTTTTAATTATCCAGAAAAGTTAAAATGCTACAAACATCAATCTAAAGAACAGCTTTTATCCAGAGCTGCGAGAATTTTTAAGTCTTTCTTCTTTCCATCATAAAGTTGCCAATTTAACAGTTGGTAACTTTTTAATGCAATGTTAAGTCTCATTTTCTGTCTGCCCACAATCAGGGTTTACCACAGGGTAGCTTGGTAGAAAATCCTTTTGTGGCTCATTTTCTTTTCTAATTCTTATTACATCGTTTGCTAGTAATAGTCTTGGTTTCTTAGTCTATTTTTCTCTGAATTATGCTTGTATCTCATTAAGAAGCAGCTGGGAGCCCATGACTAACAAAATGGACTATTATAACAGCAGAACAATGTTATACCTCTTAAAAATGCCTACTTTTAACTCTAAAAAATGGCAAATAAATGTCACAGACATTTGGAACTTATATAGAGTTTTAATATAGAGTGTATTGCTACTTAAATCTGGTCTGTTGTCTTTAATGAAGTGTATCAGTGATATCCCACCATAAATTTTGCTCACTGTTCTTTTAGCTTCTCAATAAATATTTTCTTTCTATGAAGCATTATCTTAATTCTAAGCCGAAAGAAACAACAAGCAAAATCATATGTGTGAAAAGGAGAGGATTAAGGAAAAATATTAGAGAGAGGAAACAAAAAGACCTTCATTACAGATGTTGAACAGGAGAAGTTTATATCAGGTTGTTTATTATAACAGCACTTTAAGCTCTTCTAACTCTGTGTGCAGTAAATTAGGCCAAAGGACTAAGATGGTCACACCATCAACACCATGTAAAGCAGAATCCTCTTTCCCTGTGTTAAGAAATGTCAAAAGTTAGTCCAAGGATGGTGCAGAGGAAAAGAGAATGTCATCATTGTTTCAAATAAGTTATAAGAAGATGAGAAAAAAGTTGCCCTAAAAAGGATATTAATTGCATTTAAAATAACTTATTTCTCACCAGTGTGGATTTCAGAGTGTGCTATCACAGTTTCATGTCTTCAGTTTCTCTGTTTTACTCACGTACATATGCACTGTCTTCACAACTAGATTTTCAGCTTTTTCAGAGATGGTAAAGCCAATTACAGATTTAAATTTTCATTTCTCCCAAGATGTCGTAAAATAGATGCTTAAGTAACATTTCGGAATGAAAAAAAATTCTTCATATTAAGTAGTAAATCTTTCTAAAACACCAGTTGACTGTTTTGTGTACAGGTCAAGTAACATTTTCAGGTGTGCCAACTTCTAAAATCCCCAGAACAGTAGGAATCAGATTATGTTAACATCTACTAGTGCATTCTGTTCTTCCATACTTTCATAATTACATTTTTCAGAATATCTGAATTGTAAAAAATTACATTTAATTATTTTAAGTTATTTGCCACAAAAGCCAAAATAGCTCTGAGCAAACCCAGTATTTATAACGGACATAAGTTGTTCATGAAAGAATGGCCATTTTGTTCCTATTACCACCAGGACAGCCCTTGTGTAACCCTTATCACCTCTTGTTCTAAACAAAGCACAGAGATGCTCAAACAAGTGGCTGGGTTGTGGGAACACCAGCATTTTGTATAACAGGAGCTATTTCTAGATTGCCATCCTATTATCACAAATAGTAGCCTACATGACATAAATCAACTTCCTAAATAATCAATTGCTTTACATACTGCTTGCCTCGTGGAAATTCATTCTGTTGAACATTTATGTTCTATTTGACCTAAAACTGTCACAGTCCACATGTCAAACTTGATACTGTTCATAAATTCAGCCTGAGTTTTCTCACTCTTTTCCATTAGATTAAAGTTAATAGAAGCATAAGAAAATGAAATCGAGCATCTAAACATTAATTCTGAGCAAGATTATTTAAGACAAATGTTTCTTAATTTATACTCTTTGTCATGAAATGTAATCATGATATCAAACCTGTGATGCATTGCTATCCTGCCCTTTCCTGCCTTACTAAACTCCTCCAACTACACCATATTTTTCTGTATTTCCCGTTACCTACTTATTCATGCTCCATCAAAGCTGACTTTCTGTAGTTCTCTGTTCCAGGCAGTATCATAACCCCGGTGGCATGTGCAATAATGCAAAGTGTTAATTGAGGGGCAGAACTCAGGACATTGCAAATTTGACATCTCTAAAAGGTCTGGATACAGATGCAGTATGTAGACATTCTCTACTCATCCATTAGCATTCTACCATCATAGCTCCTGAATGACCTAGCAGGGTTATTTTCAAAAACTTACTTTATAAAAAAGTCAAATTTTCTCAGGCATAGCAATTAAGTAAGACTACATTTGCACAAAAACCTAATGCACTAATTGGCATGTTCATTTGGATCTCCAAATAGCATCTACACCTGTTTCTCAGTGTGTGAAACAAATAATTACCTTTGCCTCCAACTCATTTTAATTTAGAAGACTCATACAGTAATTTAATTTCTTCAGAAAGTTCTAGAGTACCAAGGCACTGACTTTCATTGAATACATCGGAGGTATTTGATTTTTTTTGAAAGATCTTCAATTTAAGTGAGATGTCACTGGCTTCTAGACCAGGAAGGAGGAAACAGAGAAAGGAGAGCAATGGGGAGAAGGAGATAACATTTTACATCAAGAGATGACTTCCAAAACTATATCAAAAGCTTTTTTAGAAAATGGATGTGAATTTACTGCCTGAATGAGTTGACACCAATCCATCACCTTCTAATAAATGATAGATCATTCTATACCTGGTGTTTGCCTTTTCTATGTTTCCATATTTGACACTTAAAGGAGACAGAAAACCATAGAAACCCTACAAAGACTAACCATTCACTGCAGCAACTGCTTCTGAAATATATGTGAGTGACAGAAAGAAAGCTTAGAAGACCACTTTCTGAAAAATGTGTGTGCATTTTCTAAAGAAACTAGATCATGAGGTACTTCACTTACCTCAGATAAATTATAAATCATTGATGCCATCTATACAACACACTGAATTAAGTAACACAAATTACATTTTAAGTCTTTTACAATAGATATCAGTTAAAAATGGCAATAGGAAGTTATACTTTATTTGTAGTATCAATAAAATGATCAAATAAATATAAATGCATTTACACAAACTCAGTGGAATTGGCACAAATATTTTTTTCCAGATAACAATGGTGGCTTCATAAATATATCTAGTACTATTAAAATTTAGCCTACAATATTTTTAACTCTGCAGTTTAGTTTCTATAATAGATGGTATTTTTCTCAGCAGTTATACTTCCTTCAAAATTTTCTACTAATTTCATAGATTTGTGAATTTTCTTATTTTTATTTTTTTATTATTTTTTAAAATAAATTCAATTGTGTATATTTGAGGTCTACAACAATATGTTATGAGATACATATAGACAGTAAAATGGTTACTATAGTATAGCAGATTAACATATCATCTCAGATAATTACTTTTTTGGTAATAAGGGGAGCTAAATCTACTTATTTTTAAAAATTCCTAATACAATTTTATTAAATTTAGTCCTCATGTTCTACATTAGATTTCTAAACTTGTTCATCCTACATACTTGCTATTTTCTATCCTTTGACCTACATCTTCCCATTTCATCTTCCCTCACCCCACCTTCCACCCATGGTAACCACTGTTTCATTCTCTGTATCCGTGGATTTTATCACACACACACACACACACACACACACACACACACACACACACACACACACACACACACACACATTATGCATATGTGAGGAAAATAGAGTAGTTTAGTCAGGCCCCCTCACTTCAGGTCCGGTTGGGGGTGGTGCAGCACATTCTTTGTAAACAAGTTGTTTGGGGGTGGAGTTAGTGCACATGGGCACCCAGGTACTTTTAGCTTGTTGCTATTCTTGTGTGTTCTTCAGTGTGTGAGGCTGCAGCTCTGAACTGCTGGTCAGCAGAGCTTGTGTCTAAAAATAGAGCATGTTTACTTTGCCAGCAGCTACTCAGTTTTTCTTTGGACTGCCTAGCTCTTAGATGTATGTGTACTGAATAAAGGCTATTCTTTCTTCAACCAAGGCTCCAAGGACCTTTTCCTGTCACTTAGCTCATAGACCTGTATGTGAAGGGTTTGTGAACAGGCTCGAGGTGTCTGTGAGCTCCAGACCCTAGCCCTAGCTCTACAGCATATATTACCATATAAGTGAGATCATGCAATATTTTTCTTTCTATGTCTGACAATTCACTCAGCAGTTGTCATACAGTTCCATACGTGTTGTGGCAAATGGCAGAAGCTCCCTTTTTTAAGGCTGAATAATATTCCATTGTATACATTTACACCACATTTTCTTTAGCCATTTGTCCATCAATGAACATTTATGTTGTTTCCATATCTTGGCTATTGTGAATAGTGCTTCAATGAACATGGAAATGCAGATATCTTCACAAGGTGGTGATTTTATTACCTTTGGCTATATACCCAGAAGAGGGATTAAGTCATAAAGTAGTTTTATTTTTAATTTCTTCAGGAACCTCCATACTGTTTTTTCATAATGGCTGTACCAATCTACATTCCCGCTAATAGTGTATCAGGGTTTCCTTTTCTCCACACCCTCACCAACATTTGTTATCTCTTGCCTTTGATAATAACTCCCTATGGGTATAACCATCTCATAGTGGTTTTAATTTGCATTTTCCCAATGATTAGTAATGTTGAGCACATTTTAATTCACCTGCTGGCCATTTTTATGTCTTCTTTGGATAAACGTCTGTTCAGTTCTTTTGCTTATCTTTTAGTCAGGTTGTTTCTCTGCTACTGAGTTGTAAGAATTCTTTACAAATTTTGGATATGAACCCCTTATCTTAGATGTGGTTTGCAAATATTTTTCCCAGTTTGTAGCTTGTCTTTTCACTTTGTTTTTGTTTCTTTTGATGTGCAGAAGCTCTTTAGTTTGATGTAGTACCATTTACAGTTATACCTCATTTTATTAGGCTTCACTTTATTGTTTTTCACAGATACTGTGTTTATTACAAATTGAAGTCTTGTGGCAACCCTATACCAAGTAAGTCTGTTGATGCCATTTTTCTGCTGAAGGCTCAGATGATAACATATTTTAGCAATAAATTTTTTAAATTAAGGTATGTACTTCGTTTTTTTAGACATAATGCTATTGCATGCTTAATAAACTAGTTAGTATAAGCATACCTTTCATATGCACTGGGAAACCAAAAAACTTGTGTGACCTGCTTTATTGTAATATTTGCTTTTTTGCAGTAGTCTGGAACTGAACCCGCAATATCTCCAAAGTATACTACCTGTATTTATTTTTGCTTTTGTAGCTTGAGTTTTTTGTGTAATATCCATAAAATTTCACTGGTAAGGCCAATGTCAAGGAACTTTTTTCCAATGTTCTCTTTTAGGAATTTTATAGTTTCAGATCTCCTATTTTGGTCTCTTAACCACTTTTAGTTGATTTTTGTATATGGTATAAGATAGGGGTTCAATTTCATTCTTATGAATGTGGGAATCCAGTTTTCCTAGCAAAATGTATCAAAGAGACTGTCCTTTTCCCATTTTTGTCCTCTTGGTGCCCTTGTTGAAGATCAGTTGACTATCAATGTTTGGATTTATTTCTGGGCTCTCCATTCTCTTCCATTGATCTATATTTCTGTTTTTATGCCAGCTCCATACTGTTTTGATTACTATAGCTTTTTAATATAATT
The DNA here is from genome assembly GCF_027409185.1 of Cynocephalus volans. Lineage (NCBI taxonomy): Eukaryota > Metazoa > Chordata > Mammalia > Dermoptera > Cynocephalidae > Cynocephalus > Cynocephalus volans. The sequence continues at coordinate 124,117,949 of NC_084462.1, read as the reverse complement.
TTAAACCAGAAAATGTGATGCTTCCCAACTTTGCTTTTTTTCCCTCAGTATTGCTTTCACCTCTTAGATTTTCTTTTTTTGTGTTATAAATCTTTGATTGTTTTCTCTATTTCTGTGAAGAATGCCATTAAAATTTTGATAGATTGTATTAAATCTGTATACTGCTTTGGGGAGAATAGACATTTCTTATTTTATTTGAACAATATTATTTTTCCCATCCATGAATGCAGAATATCTTTCCATTTATTTGTGCCTTCAATTTCTTTCATCAATGTTGTAGTTATCAGTGTACAAATCTTTTACTTCCTTCCTTGGTTAAATTTATTCCTACTTATAAAATATATATATATATATATATATATATATTATTGCAAATGGGATCATTTTCTTGATTTCTTTTTCAGCTAAGTCATTATATTATTTGTGTATAAAAATGTTACTGAGTTTTGTATATTGCATTTGTATCTTGCAACTTTACTGAATTCATTTATTAGTTCTAAAAGCTTTTTTGTGAAATCTTTGGGGTTTTCTGCATGTAAGATCATATCATCTGAAAATAGAGATAATTTTACTTCTCCCTTTTGGATGACTTTTATTTCTTTTTCTTGTCTGATTGCTCCTGTTTGTACTTCCAGTACTATGCTGAATAGAAGTAGCAATAGTAGACATCCCTACCTTGTACAAGATCTCAGTGAAAAAGTTTTCAGTTATTCTCTGTTGATTAAAGTTTTCTATAAATGGCCTTTATTATGTTGAGGAACTTTTCTTCTGTACCTAAACTATTAAGAGTTTTTATCTAGAAAGAATGCTAAATTTTGTCAAATGCTTTTTCTGTGTCAGTTAGATGGTATGGTTTGTATCCTTCATTATATTAATGTGATGTATTAAACTAACTTATTTGCATATGGTAAACCAGTCTTGCATGCCAGTGAAAAATCTCACTTAGTCCTGACATATAATCTTTTTGATGTGTTGTTGAATTCAGTTTTCTAATATTTTATTGAGGACTTTCACATCAATGTTCATCAGAGATGTTGGCCTGTAGTTTTCTTTTCTAGCAGTGTCTTTGTCTGGCTGAAATTTCAAGGTAATATTGGCCTAAAACTTGTTTGAAAGTATTTCCTTTAGCTCCCTCTTTGGGAAGACTATAATAAGCATTGGTAATAATTTTTTTTTGAATGTTTGGTAGAATTCAGCCATGAAGATATCTGGTTCTGGGCTTTTCTGTGTGCAAAGGTTTTTAATTACATCTTCAACTGCTTTATTTGTTATCTGTTTTCCTAATTAAATCTTGGTAGGCTATTTTTTTTTTAGATATTTATCCATTTCCTCTGGGTTATTCAATTTGTTGGCATATAATTTTTCATAATAGTTCCTTTGATTCTTTTTATTTTTAAGGCATCTGTTGTATTGTCTCCACTTTTATTATTGATTTATTGATTTTATTTTTTGAAGCTTCTCTTTTTTGTTGTTAGTTTAGCTGGAAGTTTGTTGATTTTGTTTATTTATAAAAGAACCACCTCTTGGGCTTTTTTTTTTTCTTTCTTTCTTTTTTTTTCTGTTCTCTTAAATGGAAAACATTTTCTTTTAAAATGTAGGCTTGTATTCCTATAAACTTTTCTCTTTGCTGCTTTGCTGCTTCACACAGGACTTGGTATGTCTTACTTTCATTGCCATTAGTCTGAACACATTTTTAAATTTCCCTTTCGATTTCTTCTTTGACCTGACCCATGGGTTGTTCAGAAGGATGTTGCTTGATTTCTACATATTTGTGAATTTTCCAAGATTTCTCCTGCAATTGATTTCTAGTTCATATTGTTGTGGTCAGAAAAAGTACTAGATATGATTTCAGTCTTCTTGAATTTGCTAAGACCAGTTTTGTGGCTTAACATGTAGTCTATCCTGTAGAATTTTCCATGTGTACTAGAAAAGAAAATATATTCTTCTGCTGTTGGATAAAAAGTTCTGTACATGTCTTTAGGTCTATTTCATCTAAAGTGCAGTTTAAGTTCAGTATTTCCTTGTTAATTTTGTCTGGTTGATTGTTCAACTGTTGAAAATGGTGTACTGCAGTCCCCAACTATTATTGTACTGCTATCTATTTCTTCTTTTATGACCATTAACATTTTCTTTAACATTTAGGTGCTCTGATGTTGGGTGTAAATATATTTATGATTGTTATTTCTTCTTGATGAATGAACCCTTTATCATTAAGTAATCATCATCTTTGTCTCTTATAACAGTTTGTGATTTGAAGTATAGTTTATTTGATATAAGTATATCCATCCTTGCCCTCTTTTGGTTTCTATTTGCAAGGAATATTCTCTTCCATCCCTTAACTTTCAGCTTATATGTGTACTTAAACGTTAAATGATCTGTTGTAAGCAACATATAGTTGGATTTTGTTTTATGTTTTTTGTTTGTTTGTTTTTTATCCACTCAGCTACTCTTTATCTTTTGATTAAAGAGTTTAATCCATTTACATTCAAGGTTATTATTGATATTGTTATTATTACATTAAACGTTATTATTAATCATTATTATTAAGTAAAACTTACTTCTGCCACTTTTAAATTGTTTTCTGGTTGTTATGTAGATTCTTTGTTTTTTTCTTCCTTTCTTGTCTACCATTATGGTTTGGTGATTTTCTGGAGTACTAAGCTTTGATTTCTTTCTCTTCCTCATTTGTTTATCCACTATAATTTTTTGCTTTGTGGTTAAAGTGGGGCTCACATAAAAAATCTTAGAGTTATAATATAGTGTCTTAGGCAAATAACAACTTAACTTCAGTCACATACAAATACTCTAGACTTTTACTCTCTCCCCTCCCCCACAATTTATATTCTTGTTGCCACAATTTATACCTTTTTATATTGTGTATTCCTTAACAACTTATTGTAGCTATATTTTTTATCATTTTGACTTTTAACCTTCATACTAGAAATTTGCAGGATTTGCATGCCACCATTACAGTAATGGAATAGTCTGAATTTGACTATGAATTTACCTGTACTAGTGGGTTTTATACTTTTACGTGTCTTCCTTTCATTTCCTGTTAAACACTCGCTTAAGGATTTCTTGTAAGACTGGTTTAGTTGTGATGAATTCCAGTAGATTTTCTTGGAGCAAAACTATTTCTTCTCTATTTCTGAAGAACAGCTTTGCTATGTATAGTATTCTTGATTGACAAGGTTTTTTTTTTTTTTTACTTTCAGCATTTTGAATATATCAGCCCATTCTCTCCTGGCCTGCAAAGTTTCTAGAGGAAATCCACTAAAATGCTAATGGGAAATCCCCTGTATGTTACTTGTCACTTTTCTCTTACTATTTTTAAAATCTCTCTTTGTCTTTGACTTTCAGTATTTTGATTATAATGTGCCTAAATAAGAACCTTTTGGGTTGAACTTGTTTGAGGACTTTTGAATTTCATGGATCTGGATGTCCATATCTCTCTCATGACTGGAAAGTATTTGTAATTATTTTATTAAATAAGCTTTTGTACTTTCCTTCATCTTTTGTCCCCCTGCAACTTCTATAATAATTTTTTTGGCTTAATGTTGTTCCATAAGTCCCATAGGCTTTCTTCACACTTTTTCTATTGTTGTTGTTTTTTTTCCATCCCTCTGACTGGGATATTTTAAAAGACCTGTCTTCAAGTTCAGAATTTTTTTTCTTCTGCTTGATCTAGTCTGCTGTTAAAGCTTTCAATTACATTTTTTATTTCATTCATTGAGTTCTTAAGCTCCAAAATGTGTTTGGTTCTTTTTTTATGAAATCTATCTCTTTATTGAATGTATCATTTAGATCATACATTGTTTTTTTTTTATTTCATTGAGCCTGTGTATCTTGCTGAATTTTCTGAAGTTGGCTATTTTGAAATTTTTAAATTTCCATTTATTTCTATAGAGTCAGTTTCTAGAGAATTATTGTGTTCCTTTGGTAGTGTCATATTTTTTTTTATGTTTCTTGTGTCCCTGCTTTTATATCTGCACATCTCATGGTACAGTTGCCTCTTCCAATTTTATAGAGTGGCTTTCATAGGGAAAGACTTTCACATGTAGGTGAGTCTTAGAGTGTCAGTTTGGGAAGGTGAGTTGGCTCTGGTTCTCAGCATAATCAGTAGTGTGGTCTCCATGCAGCTTCATCAGCTGTAATCAATGTAAGTGATGACTGCAGGTGCCTCAGTAGCCTAGACTGCAGTAATTTGTGGCAGTGGTGGTAAGGTATATTGTTAGGGTTCTCAGCGGCAAGGGCTTTAGGGATCCTTTGGTTCTTGTTTTCCCCACAGTGGGAGACTTAGTTGAGGGATCCCTCTTAATGTTGGGTCTGACACAAGCCACAGGCAGCCACAGTGGTGGTGTTTTCCAGGGCACAGATTATCACAGTGTTGTGGAGTTGGGTCCTGGGTTTAGTGTCTTGCTGAACTGCTGTGGCATCTGTGACATGGACTTAGGTTCACTCTTAGTCATGGGTTGACACAATTCTCCCACCAAGCCAAATATTGTGACTCTGAGGAACTCCCCATGAAGTTGTAACTCTAATTATGGGGATCAGGGCACAGCACTGGCATGATTCTAGGGAGGAAGGGGTATTCCAGAGGTTCAGGCCTTGGGGAGCAGGGTACAGCTGCAATTTGGGTTCTGGAGCCAACAGGACACTGTGGCAACTTGGACACTGGGAGAGGGTACCACATAGTGGTGACTCTGGACCCTAGAGTGGTAGAACACAGTAGTGGCCCAAGCTCTGTAAGTCCAGGTACAGTGGTGACAAAGACCCAGGAATGATGGGGTACAGCAGTGGGTTAGGCACTGAGGGTCAGGAAGCAGTGCAATGCAGGCTTCATTCCTCAGGAAGGTGGGGCACCTCAGGTGCTCATACTGCAGAGAGCTGATTCAGATCCAGTGAGGCAGGGTGCTACAACTGTTTGCCCAGAGGGTGGGTGGGGTAATACAGATCATCCATGCTATGTTTCCCTGGAGGGCTGGGTTCCATGTTGGCTTGAGCACCAGGGCTGTGGCTCTTCCCCTGGGTCAAAGCTCTAATACCCTGGATGGGGTGAGGCTGCTCCCCTGGCTCAGGTGTGACTTCCCTACCTTGAAGAGTGCCTAGTCCCTGAGGGGCAGGATACCACAGTGGTGGCTGTTTCTCTGGACCAAAGCTCTCGGGCTGAGGCACTGAGCTGGTTTAGCACCCTAAGAGGCATGGCTTTTCCACTAGACCAAAGCTCCTGGTCTCTGAGGGGGCAGAGCTGCATGGATTTTGGCAGCAGGGTTGTGGCTGCTTTTCTGGGTCAAAGCTCCAATTCCCAGGGGCTGAGACACTAGGTTGTTTCAGGTACTGAGAGGCTGTGGCTGCTCCACCAACTTGGGTACAACTTTTACACTGGGAAAGACAGCCCAGTCCCAGAGAGGCTGGGCATTGTGGTTGGTTCAAGCACTGAGGGTGTATGAGAACTCCACAGGCTGGGTGCAGATTCTCCACTGGACTGTAACATCTGTTCCCTGAAGGGGAGGACACTGTGTCTTGAGGTCTTGGGAGATGGAGTTCTGGCTCCCCTGGGCCAAAGCTCCAATTCTCTGGGGCTGAGGTTCCATGTTAGTTCAGCACTGAAGGTGCATGGGTGGTCAACTGGCTCGAGCATGGCTTCACTGGGCTGGATTGCCTGTTCCTTGGGGGTCAAGGCTCCACTTGGGCGCAGGCACCAGGTTCATGGCTGTCCTTCTGGATCTAGGCTCTGAGTAGCCAGGGGTGGATACAGCAGCAACTGGGATGGGGGAGATGGAGTACCTCCAATGCAATTGTTCTCCAGAGGGTAGGGAGCTGCTGCAGCTTGGCTGAGAAATGGAGTGGCACCTTGTATGAGTGTGGGGGAATGGCAATGGAGCCTCAGGATGGAGAAATACAGTGGGTGGCTACAGGCCCCTGGAGTATGATGCACTCTAGCAGTGGCTATAGTTTCAAGATGGCACAGTGCAGCAGCTTGGGGTGGGTGGCACAATATGGGATCCTTCTCTGGGGAAGCACAGCTGTATGAGCTCTAGGCAGCTCCCTTAAATTGGGCTCAAGGTGTGAGAACTTCAGGATTCTTCAGTAGTAAAGACTGAAGGTATCCGTAGCAGTAAGGGGAGTTACCGGGAGCCTCCTGCTTACCTTTTCTCCACAGGGAGGAATTTCTCCTGTTTCTAAGTCTATCTCAACCTGGGAGATGGGTTGACAGAAGTAGAATATTGTGTTCCTTCATAACATGGCCATCTTGAGTATCTGTGCTTCATGGAGTTTCTGCCACTCCCTTGTTATACTACAGCACTCTCGTCACTGGTCAAAATGTAGTTGTTTATTTGTTGTTTTTGTCCTTTTTTTGAGGGGGGATGAGCATTAGCCACCTCTAGTCAGCCATTTTGTTAATGTCTTCTCCTTCTAATTTTATGCCATGTTTTATGCATGTATTGCTCTTGTTGTTTTTCTAAAAATTAAAATGTCTGAGGAATTCCATATGATAGTAAAATACAAGTGGAATATCATAACATTACTTTTTCTGGGGATCTTTAACATAAATTGTTACTAAAAAAAAATTAACACTTAAAACTATTGTCTTAGCCTTGGTGCCTTGGTCAATGATCAGATGGCTGTAGGTACATGGTTATATGATATAGTTGGGGGGAGGGGAGGGGGGAAGAAGAATGGGTAAAGGGACATGAAAATCAACTACAATGTATATTGAAAAGTTAAAGTAAAATTAAATTAAATTTTTTAAAAAATCGGCTTAATTTGAATTTCTCTGATGGCAAAATCTGAGAAAAGGATTGGATGCAGGTGATTTATTTGAGAAATGCCCTCAGGAAGCAAGAGTGAGAGAGTGAGAAAGGGAGCAAGGAAAACGAAGACTGAATTATTGAGCAGGTTACATCTGTGGACAGCTGGTTTTCAGACCCCCAGAAGCCCTCTGAGGAACCATGTAGAAAGTGCTCAGAACTGCCCCTCCACAGGAGAGAATACAGGACATTTACCTATCAGCCTCTCCTCCATTGGGTAAGAGTTGCTTAAGAAGGTGTTATAACTCCTGCAAATTCATCTAGGTTGAGCAAATTCCTGTGGCTTCAGAGAAAGATCTGAAACAGAAAAACAAGAAAACATGGTAAGGTATGAATGCCTGACATGCACTGTTGATATGCAGTGGGCCTGGCTTCCAGCTGCAGCTGAAACCAGAGGCAGCTGAGGGATGTGATACAGGGTTCAAAAGGCACCTGCTACAAACATTAAACTCTTTATATCTCCCTATGTGTGTATTTAAGCCACAATAAAGGCATTTGGGATGTTATGAGCTTTGAAGTCAGACCTGTATTTGAAACCAGTGCCTACTTCTGACTTGATGAACTTCTGTTCATCATTAGGAAAATCCACCAGTCTTTTGAGGGGATGGATGATAGAATCCATCTCCTTGGGTTATGGTCAGGATCAAATGAATTAAAAAATGAGAAGAGTCTGACACATTGTACTTGTCAATGAACCATAGTTACTATTGCCCTTGCCCCACATACAGTGATAACATCACACTTACTCTGTATGATTTTTATCCACTGAGGGTATCAGAGGTTTTCTGGTGCCAGAAAGTTTGCTTTGCTCCATTTGCTCATTTTATGTGTGAAGATGCAGATTACTATTCTGCTAGAGACAGTACACTCCAACACAACTTGCTTGTCACCAAACTACTGGGCTTTTTAAGTTTCAATGTAGCTATTAAGTTACTCAGGAACGATTTCCTTAAGTCCCTAGATTAGGTTAAACACCTTGAGAGAGACTACCAAATCACTCAATAAACCCTCTTTTGTAACACTTAAGTGATTTGTCACTAATGTAAGCTCTATGTCTGAGGGAAATGTCCATCTTGCTTTCCAGGGCTCTCAATCAGTAATTCTTGAATTGCATCAATAGATCTTAATCATATACTAAGAGAATCCAATAATGTTTTTATCTCTCATCCTTATCTGAAAGGAAAGATCATGAAAAACTTTGGCTACTTAGAACACTTAGAATAATATACACCTGCACTCCCATGTTTACTGCAGCTCTATTTATAATAGCCAAGAGTTGGAACCAACCTACATGTCCATTCTCAATGGAATACTACTCTGCCATAAAAAAGAATGAAATTCTGCCATTTGTAGCAACATTGATGAATTTAGAGAAAATTATGTTAAGTGAAATAAGCCAGGCACAGAAGGAGAAATACAATATGTTTTCACTCATGAGTGGGAGCTAAAATAAAGAAAGAACAGGAAAGAAGGAAGGAAGAAAAAAATCACAATAATACATTGAACTTTCAAAAAAAAAAAGAGTATAGAACTGTGGTTATTAGAGGTGAGAAAGGGGGAGGAGGGTTAGCAAGACATTAGTTAAGGGTCACAAAAATTGATTATATTTTGTAAACATGAGTATACTAATTATCCTAAGTTGATCAGCACATATTGTAACATGTATTGGGCCGGCCCCATGGCTCACTCGGGAGAATGCAGTGCTGGGAGCACTGAGGCCGTGGGTTCAGATCCTATATAGGGATGGCCGGTGCGTTCACTGGCTGAGTGTGGTGTGGACCACATTCTGCCCAGGGTTGCGATCCCCTTACCGGTCAAAAAAAAAAACAAAAAAAAAAACATGTATTGATATTCAATTCTGTACCCCATGAATATATGTAATCAATTACCTTTCAATTAAAAAAAAGTTTTAAAAAAGTAGTATACATGTAAGCAATACAATCTTTAAGCTTTTTCACCAAAAATAGATCTTTGTGCAAAAATTTTGTTTTGATTCTTGAGGTCGTAGTTGAAATTAAGCCTGAGATGATCCTTCTTCTTCTCCCACAAGCATCCATCTACCTCACCACAGAGCCACTGCCCCCCTCCACTATGGTAGATAAAATAGAAGAGAAAAAGTGATCAAGAGCCCAAGTGATGACAAGCCCCAGAATATCTGGCAGGGGAGAGTGAGGGGAAGAAAGGATGCTGAGTGGGAATTTCTGCCTTCAATTCTTCTAAATGCTCTTTTCTACATCCCCAGATGGACCAGAGCAGAGGGGACAAATCCCCTGGGCCCCAGTTCTTTAACTACCCCACCAGCCCTGCCTGCTTAGATGATGGAATGGGAACAACCACAGAGATTCCTGTTCTCAGGGCCCCATTTTAAACAAAAAAAAAAATCCTATGTATCAGTCTTGGGTACTGGATCAGACAAGAAACTTCCTGAGGATTCCCTTAAGCCTAACATTTATCTGCATTAATTTCTAAATGAAAACAAAAAAGCAAACTCTGGTGCTTTCCCCTCTCTAGATCCTTCTCTTATCATTCAAACCAACATGTTGACTTTTGCCCATATTGCTCTCTTCTCTAATTTTTTTCGGGATTCTGATTTGGTTTCCAGTCCTAACTCAAGTTCATCTCTTCATGCACTTGTTGACATCAAATGTCAAGTGTGGTTTGATTCCATTTTAAGCCCTGGACCCTTCCTCGAATTGCATCATGACATCTGACTGTTCTAGCTCCTTCCTCACCTGGACTCCCATGAGCACACACTTCTGCTGACATTGGATTTATCTTTTATGTTCTCTCCTGGCTCTTGAAAATGATTACCTTGCCTTAGACAAACTCTTCATTCAATCAGTTTCCAACTCATTGGAAATTAATCTATAATTGGTAAAATTATTGGCAGATTACTGTCTAGATTCAACCCTATCAAAACCACATCTGACTGGCCTCATGTAGATTCATCAAAAGGGGGGTTGATGGAGAATTAGAGCGGCTGGAGAGCCAGCACTACTGATCCTCTTCCAATTACACTCATTCAGTCATCTCACGCACTGCTCATATGACTTGGACAAACGTTTGGTATTGAAGGGAACCATCCTCATGGGTGTCCAATAAAGGCTTTGCTGATTAAACTTTGAGACTGTTATTTTGTTCTAGGTATTTGCATGAAACCAACTATTTTGCACATAATGGGTAGTCAATAAATATTTGTTGAATTCTAAATTTTTAGCTTGAGACAAGTCTAAAGTATGATACATGGTTGCATTACTTGACATTTGATTTGGAGCCAGTCCTTCAGTAGCCTGTAACATTTCATGTGGGCTATAATCATACTCAGTTCTACTCTGGAACTCAGGCAATCACAATGCTGGAGATCACTTTGAAATCAACCAGCTTTACACACGGCTGCTCTACTACCATGTGAAATATTTCAGATATGGGGAATATTCAGTTGGAAAATGAAGCCTCCACCAAATGATGTATTGAGAATGCAGATAGTCCCCAAACAGGGTTAGGAGTAAATATGTCACATTTGCAAAGTATTTTGATCTAATCTTTATGGTAGTTTCATACCATTGAAATCCATATGGTAACTAGTCTGGTATCTACATCAGGATTTTCTGTTTGTGACGATTCCTCTAAAATCTGTCTCAAAGCAAAGGTGCCCAAGGTGGGTTAAAAGTGTTTTGTAAACAAGAACTTAGGAGAATACAGGCTTCTGTATCCCCTCTGTGGTGGATCACAACACATTAACGGTCATGAGAAATTCTGCCATAAAGAAACCATGTTAACTTTAAGTTCCGCATTCCAAAAAACTTTTGGACATGAAAAGAATTCAGCCAAGTTCCTTGCCAGTTCACAGCAAGGGTGATCTTTGCTCCGATTTCTAATAAGTCCCTTCTCATTTATATCTAAGATCTTCTCAGAATGGTCTTTATTGCCATATTTCTATCAGCATTCTGCTCGCCACCACATAACCAGTCCTTTAAACATTACAAACTTTCTCATATCTTTTTGTCTTCTTCTGAGTCCTCTAAACTCCTCCAACCTTTGCCTAACATCCAATTCCAAAGCCACTTCCATATTTTCAAGTATTTGTTATACACAACATCCCACTTCTCTGGTACCAGTCTTCTGTCTTTGTCCATTTCTGTTGCTTATAACAGAAATACCTGGAAGTGGGTGATTTATAAGAAAATGAAACTTATTGCTTATAGTTTTGGAGGCTGGGAAGTCCAAAGTCCAGGGAATCCATCTGGTGAAGGTCTTGGTGGTGACAACAGTAACCAAGGGGCTCTCCTATGGCAGAAAATTGTGGAGCAGAGAGAACAGAGAGAGTAACCTTTCATGTGCTCTTCTTTCCTCAGAACCACACCCATGACCACCATTTTTAATCCATTCACTATGGCATGGTTCTACAATATATCACTTCTTCAAGGCCTCACCTCTCAATTACTCTAATAGGATTTCCCACCCTCAACAGTTACAGTGGGGATTTAAGCTACAGTGAGGTTGCAGGGGTGCTTCCAATCTATAGCACCTCCTCTCTGGAAAACCCATGACTTGGATGTTGGTGTGCTTCACATTGTCATCTAGCTTTCTTAGATTTTCTTCATTTCATTTTTTTTTATTCTTTATTCTTTCTTTTTTTTCTTTTCTTTTTTTTTTTTTTGTCTGCCTGAGTTATTTCAAAAACACCATCTTCAACATCAGAAATTCTTTCATCTGTTTGATCTGACCAGGTGATTAAGCTCTTAGTTGGGGGGGGTGTTTCATTGAATGGATAGTTTAGCTCCAGGAATTCTAACCCTTGACTTGGTGTTGTCAGCACTACACTCTCCCATGTGAGCCAATTGGCCTTCCCTATATAGGGACTCGAACCTGTGGCCTTGGTGTTATCAGCACCACACTCTCCCAAGTGAGACAAGTACACATTTATTCCTTCAGATCCTGTATACTATTTCTCATTTCATTGCGTTATCTAATTGAGTCTTCTTGTACATCATTGAGTTTCCTTAAGATTCCTTGCTCATAATTCATTTTCAGTCATTTCAAGAGCTTCTTGTTGTATGGGGTCTGGTACTTGAAAATTATTATATTCCTTTGGCGGTGTCATATTTTCTTACTTTTTTTGTATTTCTAGTATCTCTGTGTTGATATCTAGTCATCTGGTAGAGCAGTTGCTTCTTCTCTTACTCTAGAATGGGCTTTGAGGAGAAAGATTTTCTCCTGTAGATGTGTTTTATGTTGACCATCAAGTGGGGTGTTTAAGTATTGGTTCCAGGTAGATGTGGTAGTTTAGTCTCTGGTGGGTACTTCAGCTGTACTCAGTGTTGTAACTGCATGTGAGTGCCTCTGTGGCCTAGTCACTGGGGCACTTAGTGATTCCTTGCTGAAGTTCTTGGCACTATGTTGGTTTGTCTAGGACATGGGCAATCTCTCAAGTTCTTGGGAGAAGTGCCTGGGTACTCTGTCACTCTTGGATGGGGTAGTGACCCAGTGGGCCTGTTGGCACTCTTGCTAGCTCCCTGTGGCCCTGATAGGTGCACGGTGATATATTGGTGCTCCCAAGTTTGAATGAGTCACCTTGGGCAGGTTTTCTCTTTCCTCTTTCCTACAGGCAGAGGCTCCTCCTGTGACCTTGCTTTTCCCCGTTGGGGTATGGGTTGGTGGTGATTGGGAATTTTCTTCCTTACTCTGAGTATCCTGGTTTTCTATACTCTTGAGAGGTTCTGCATGTTCCTTTCCCAGATAAAGACAGTCCTGTGGGCTGCACACATACATCCCACCCCTAGGTGTGCTACCACATATTGCTGGATAATTCCCCCTGTGAGTTGGGCCACTGGGTTGCTGGTCTGCACTTGTTCACCTCTTTCCCCTGGCTCCACTGCCAACTATCTTCTGTCTGTGCTGACAAGTGGTCAGTGGGCTGCCTATAAGATGGCAGTGGCTGCTAGTGTGCAGGAAGCTGCCCCTGTGGTGGTAATCTCTATGTCAGTGGCTCTCATGGACCTCTCACAAAGCACCTGTGTCTGCAGCAGCAGTGGGGAGTGCTGCAGCTAGCAAGGTCACCAGGCCCACTGCTGCTATCATTCAGGCAGGGCAGGGTTGCTTCCCAAGGCCAGCCACAGTTTTGGAAGGTGGGAAATCCAAAGTCCAGGGAACACTTATGCTGAGGGCCTTCTTTGGTGGTGACTTTGGTGACACAGGATCCCACATGGTGAGAATAGCAGAGTAGAAAGATATAAATTTATTTTGTTTAAGCCATCCAGGCCATAGTATTTTGTTATGGAAGCCCAATCAGATTAAGAGTTTCCTGCTAGAAACCATTTGCTATCAACTTTCAACCAATTTATCTCTCTATCCTTACTGTCCTTTATTGTAATTATTATAATTATCTCCCATTTTTCTATATGAAATAGAATCAAAGGCAGGTTTAGCTTTTGAAGTCTGAAACTCTTTCCTGCAGATGGTTGGAGCCAAAATTTATTTTGTAATATTAAATTTTTAATTTAATTTACTTAAATCAAATTAAACTTTTAATACTGATAATTTAGAAAAGTTTCAGATTCAAATTTATTACTGGTATTTAAGTATTTATGATTGTTGTCAAATCTGGGAAATCCACTTTCAAGTTTCTCTCATACATAAGCTGTAATCTTAAATACTCTTTTTTTTTTTTTTTTTTTGATTAAGCTAAATTTTTTTTTTAATTTAATTTTGTCGATATACATTGTGGCTGATTATTGCTCCCCATCACCAAAACCTCCCTCCCTTCTCCCTCCCCCCCTCCCCCCCAACAATGTCCTTTCTGTTTGCTTGTTGTATCAACTTCAAATAATTGTGGTTGTTATATCTTCTTCCCCCCCCCCCCCGGTTTGTGTGTGTGTGTGTGTGTGTGTGTATGTGTGTGTGTGAATTTATATATTAATTTTTAGCTCCCTCCAATAAGTGAGAACATGTGGTATTTCTCTTTCTGTGCCTGACTTGTTTCACTTAATATAATTCTCTCGAGGTCCATCCATGTTGTTGCAAATGGCAGTATTTCATTCGTTTTTATAGCTGAGTAGTATTCCATTGTGTAGATGTACCACATTTTCCGTATCCACTCATCTGATGATGGGCATTTGGGCTGGTTCCAACTCTTGGCTATTGTAAAGAGTGCTGCGATGAACATTGGGGAACAGGTATACCTTCGACTTGATGATTTCCATTCCTCTGGGTATATTCCCAACAGTGGGATGGCTGGGTCGTATGGTAGATCTATTTGCAATTGTTTAAGGAACCTCCATACCATTTTCCATAGAGGCTGCACCATTTTGCAGTCCCACCAACAATGTATGAGAGTTCCTTTTTCTCCGCAGCCTCGCCAGCATTTATCATTCATAGTCTTTTGGATTTTAGCCATCCTAACTGGGGTTAGATGCTATCTCAATGTGGTTTTGATTTGCATTTCCCGGATGCTGAGTGATGTTGAGCATTTTTTCATATGTCTGTTGGCCATTTGTATATCTTCCTTAGAGAAAAGCCTACTTAGCTCTTTTGCCCATTTTTTAATTGGGTTGCTTGTTTTCTTCTTGTAAAGTTGTTTGAGTTCCTTATATATTCTGGATATTAATCCTTTGTCAGATGTATATTTTGCAAATATTTTCTCCCACTCTGTTGGTTGTCTTTTAACTCTTTTAATTGTTTCTTTTGCTGTGCAGAAGCTTTTTAGTTTGATATAATCCCATTTGTTTATTTTTCCTTTGGTTGCCTGTGCTTTTGGGGTCGTATTCATGAAGTCTGTGCCCAGTCCTATTTCCTGAAGTGTTTCTCCTATGTTTTCTTTAAGAAGTTTTATTGTCTCAGGGTGTATATTTAAATCCTTAATCCATTTTGAGTTGATTTTAGTATACGGTGAGAGGTATGGATCTAGTTTCATTCTCCTGCATATCGATATCCAGTTATCCCAGCACCACTTGCTGAAGAGGCAGTCCCTTCCCCAGTGAATAGGCTTGGTGCCTTTGTCAAAGATCAGATGGCAGTAAGTGTGTGGGTTGATTTCTGGATTCTCTATTCTATTCCATTGGTCAGTGTGTCTGTTTTTATGCCAGTACCATACTGTTTTGGTTATTATAGCTTTGTAGTATAGCTTAAAGTCAGGTAGTGTTATGCCTCCAGCTTTATTTTTTTTGCTGAGCATTGCTTTGGCTATTCGTGGTCTTTTATTGTTCCATATAAATGTCTGAATAGTTTTTTCCATTTCTGAGAAAAATGTCTTTGGAATTTTGATGGGGATTGCATTGAATTTGTATATCACTTTGGGTAGTATGGACATTTTCACTATGTTGATTCTTCCAATCCAAGAGCATGGGATATCTTTCCATCTTCTTGTATCCTCTCTAATTTCTCTCAGCAGTGGTTTGTAGTTCTCATTATAGAGATTTTTCACCTCCTTGGTTAACTCAATTCCTAAGTATTTTATTTTTTTGGTGGCTATTGTAAATGGGCAGGCTTTCTTGATTTCTCGTTCTGCATGTTCACTATTGGAGAAAAGAAATGCTACTGATTTTTGTGTGTTGATTTTGTATCCTGCTACTGTGCTGAAATCATTTATCAATTCCAACAGTTTTTTTGTAGAGGTTTTAGGCTGTTCGATATATAGGATCATGTCATCTGCAAACAGGGACAGTTTGACTTCATCTTTTCCAATCTGGATGCCCTTTATTTCCTTCTCTTCTCTGATTGCTCTGGCTAGTACTTCCAACACTATGTTAAACAGGAGTGGTGAGAGTGGGCATCCTTGTCTAGTGCCTGTTCTTAAAGGAAAAGCTTTCAGCTTTTCCCCATTCAGGATGATATTGGCAGTGGGTTTGT
Organism: Cynocephalus volans; assembly: GCF_027409185.1. Taxonomy (NCBI): domain Eukaryota; kingdom Metazoa; phylum Chordata; class Mammalia; order Dermoptera; family Cynocephalidae; genus Cynocephalus; species Cynocephalus volans. The sequence goes on along the minus strand of NC_084462.1, from coordinate 124,102,290 downwards.
CATATATGGCTTTAATTATGTTGAGATACTTTCCCTCTATACCTAACTTATAGAGGGTCTTTGTCATGAATGAGTGCTGAACTTTATCAAATGCTTTTTCAGCATCTATAGAGATGATCATATGGTCCTTGTGTTTGAGTTTATTAATATGGTGTATCACATTTATTGATTTGCGTATGTTGTACCAACCTTGCATCCCTGGGATGAATCCCACTTGATCGTGATGAATAATTTTTCGTATGTGTTGCTGTATTCTGTTTGCTAGTATTTTAGTGAGGATTTTTGCATCTATATTCATCAAGGATATCGGCCTGTAGTTTTCTTTTTTGGTTATATCTTTACCTGGTTTGGGTATCAGGATGATGTTTGCTTCATAGAATGAGTTTGGGAGATTTGCGTCCATTTCAATCTTTTGGAATAGTTTGTAAAGAATCGGTGTCAATTCCTCTTTGAGTGTTTGGTAAAATTCTGCTGTGAATCCATCTGGTCCTGGGCTTTTCTTTGTTGGGAGCCTTCTGATAACAGCTTCAATCTCCTTTATTGTTATTGGTCTGTTCAAATTTTCTACGTCTTCACGGTTCAGTTTTGGGAGCTTGTGTGTGTCCAGAAATTTATCCATTTCCTCCAGATTTTCAAATTTGTTGGTGTATAGTTGTTTATAGTAGTCTCGAATGATTCCTTGTATTTCAGATGAATCAGTTGTAATATCGCCTTTTTCATTTCTAATTTTTGTTATTTGAGTCTTCTCTCTTCTTTTTTTTGTTAGCCATGCTAATGGTTTGTCAATTTTATTTATCTTTTCGAAAAACCAACTTTTTGATTCGTTGATCTTTTGAATTGTTTTTTGGTTTTCAATTTCATTCAGTTCTGCTCTGATCTTAATGATTTCTTTCCGTCTGCTAACTTTAGGATTGGATTGTTCTTGTTTTTCTAGTTCTTTAAGGTGAAGTGTTAGGTTGTTTACTTGCCATCTTTCCATTCTTCTGAAGTGAGCATTTAATGCAATAAATTTTCCCCTCAATACTGCTTTTGCAGTATCCCACAGGTTTTGGTATGATGTATCATTGTTTTCATTAGTTTCAATAAACTTTTTGATTTCCTGCTTGATTTCTTCTTGGACCCATATGTCATTAAGTAGAATGCTGTTTAATTTCCATGTGTTTGTATAGTTTCCAGAGTTTTGTTTGTTATTAATTTCTAGTTTTAATCCATTGTGGTCTGAGAAGATACATGGGATAATTCCAATTTTTTTGAATTTATTGAGACTTGATTTGTGACCTAATATGTGATCTATCCTGGAGAATGATCCATGTGCTGATGAGAAGAATGAATATTCTGAGGTTGTTGGGTGGAATGTTCTGTAGATATCTGCCAATTCCAATTGGTCTAGAGTCTTGTTTAGATCTTGTGTTTCTCTACTGATTCTTTGCCTAGATGATCTGTCTAATATTGACAGTGGAGTGTTCAGGTCCCCTGCTATTATGGTATTAGTGTCTATTTCCTTCTTTAGGTCTAATAGAGTTTGTTTTATAAATCTGGCTGCTCCAACATTGGGTGCGTACATATTTATGATTGTTATGTCTTCTTGATGGATCAGTCCTTTTATCATTAAGTAGTGTCCCTCATTGTCTCTTTTTATGGTTTTTAGTTTAAAGTCTATTTTGTCAGATATAAGAATAGCCACTCCAGCTCGTTTTTCTTTTCTGTTTGCATGGTAAATCTTTTTCCATCCTTTCACTCTTAGTCTGTGTGAATCTTTATGGGTGAGGTGGGTCTCTTGTAGGCAGCGTATAGTTGGGTCCTGCTTTTTGATCCAGTCAGCCAGTCTGTGTCTTTTAATTGGGGAATTTAAGCCTTTAACATTAAGAGTTGTTATTGAAAGGTGTTGATTTATTCCTAGCATTTTATTGGTTGTTTGGTTGTGTTAGGTGTCTTTTGTTCCTTGCTTTCTGATTTACTGTTTGGTTTCTTTGTTTGTTGGTTCCTTAGGTTGTAGATAGTGTTTTTGTTAGCTTGTTTTCTCTTCATGAATGCCATTTTTATTGTACTAGCGGGTGTACATTTTTCTTAGGTTTTTATGGCAGTGGTAGTTATTTTTCAGGAACCAAACCCAGTACTCCCTTGAGGATTTCTTGTAAGGGTGGTCTTGTGGTAGTGAACTCCCGCAGTTTTTGTTGTTCTGAGAAATATACTATTTGCCCCTCATTTCGGAAGGATAGCCTTGCAGGGTAGAGTATTCTTGGCTGGCAATCTTTGTCTTTTAGTATTTTGAAAATATCATCCCATTCCTTTCTAGCTTTTAGGGTTTGTGATCAAAAGTCTGATGTTAACCTGATTGGGGCTCCCTTATAGGTGATTTGACGCTTCTCTCTTGCAGCTTTTAAGATTCTCTCTTTGTCTCTGAGTTTTGCCAATTTGACTATGACATGTCTTGGAGAAGGCCTTTTTGGGTTGAATACGTTTGGAGATCGTTGAGCTTCCTGGATCTGAAGATCTGTGATTTTTCCTATACCTGGGAAGTTTTCTGCCACTATTTTGTTGAATATGTTTTCAATGGAATCTCCATTTTCCTCCCCTTCTGGAATACCCATGACTCGGATATTTGAGCGCTTGAGGTTGTCTGATATCTCTCTCAGATTTTCTTCCATGTCCTTGATTCTTATTTCTTTCTTTTTGTCTGCTTGTGTTATTTCAAACAGCCCATCTTCAAGTTCAGAGGTTCTCTCTTCAACTTCGACAAGCCTGCTGGTTAAACTCTCCGTTGTGTTTTTTATTTCACTGAATAACTTCTTCAGTTCAGCAAGTTCTGCTACATTTTTTTTCAGGACATTGATTTCCTTGTATATTTCCTCTTTCAGATCCTGTATACTTTTCCTCATTTCATCATGATGTCTAGCTGAGTTTTCTTGTATCTCATTCAGTTTCCTTAGAATTATCACTCGAAATTCCTTGTCAGTTATTTCAAGGGCTTCTTGTTCTATAGGATCTAGAGTATGAGATTTATTAACTTTTGGTGGTGTACTTTCTTGATTTTTTGTATTTCTGGTGTCTTTTTTTTGGTGTTTATTCATTGTGGCAGGGGGTTTCACAGTCCACCGGTTTGAGACTAATGACTAACTAGGATGTTGCTGTGGTTGCCAATTTCGTATGGCTCCCACCGTGACTGCTCAGTTGGCCTCTAGTGTCTTGTGTGTGTGGTTGCCTCGGGTCTTGGGCTTCTCCGGGGATCCACCTTTCTGGTCAGCTTGTACTCTGCTGGGCTGGTGGATCACGTACCACAGGGTGTGTGATCTCTGTTGAGCTTTCACTTTCTGTACAGGACTTCTCCCTGTTCCGTGTGCTCTGGCCCAGGCTGTTAGATCGTGCAGTGGCGACCCCACCGGGTGTGTGGTTTCTGTCGAGTCTCCGCCTCCCTGGCCGCACGTCTCCCCCCTCTGTGCGCACTGTGCTGGGCTGGGGCGTGTCTGCTGCACCCCTCCTCTATCAGCTGGGCCTTCAAGACCCTGCTCAGCACCGCCTCGCCCAGGAAGTCTACCAGGTTTCTGCTAGGCACAGACGACCGGTCTCTCTGGGTGCCTTTGTAGCACTGTGTAGATCTTTCTCGGGTCTTGTTCACCTTTGTATCCCCCCCGGTATAAACCGAGTCTAGTGCCCGCCTGCAGCCTGCTCTCTGGCAGGTTCAAGTGGACCTGGGAACTCTCCTACCACACTATTCCCAACCAGAAATTCGTTAGGCTTTTTTCCAAACTGGTGGTCGCAGAGATGGTATCTGCCTCCCAGTAACAGGAAGTTTACCGGGGCCGGAGTCCAGGGTGTGGTGGAGTGACAGTCGGCCCGCCCACTTCCTAGCCCTCCCAACACTGGTCGGGACGCCCCACACCCCCAGCCCCGCCAGAGAACCGCGGAGGGAGTGGGAGAGGAGGCCGGCCCGCAGGGTCCGGAAAGCCCCGCGCCAGGCCAAGCAAATGGGCTCAGTGATGGCCGAGCAGGGCGGAGCTGCCCGCACCTGGGAAAATGGAGGCAGCACCGGGGCAGTGAGTGGCCTGGTGGTGCAGGCGGGAGCCGCGTGGGCATCCACCCCCCGAACAGAGCTGTGCCAGGGATCACTCACAGTGCTGTGCCAGGTCGGGCGCTCGCTCTGTCTCTGGTTTGTTGCCTTCCGTGTTCTCGGCGCTGCCGCCTCGGGCTGTTCAGTCGCGGCGCCGCTCGGGCGCTCCCAGGAATCTTCTTTAATGCCGGCCTGAAACCTCGAATCCTGAATAGGGCAGCTGGCCGCCTTCAGTGCGGCCCCAGCCTCCGGGATCCTGGCTGCATCCACAGCAGCCCTGGCGCCGTGTTCCCTGTTTCAAGACTCGCTTTTGCAGCTAAGAATCAGTTCTTTTCCTGCTCCACACTTCAAAGCTGTTGCCTGTAAATGAGGCAGCCTCTCCTGCCGGGGGCAAAGTGGCGTTGAGCCCCCACGACCGGCCAGCAGCAGCAGTCCTCCCTTAAGAGATGGCCAGAGGAAGGTCCACAAGTTTCCCGGCTGCCTGAGGCCCAGTGGCCACCTTTTCCACCTCAGCTACTCCGCGCCAGCCGCCTCAGCCGCCGCCATCTTGAAAACCTGATTAAGCTAAATTTGAGAAGATGGTTTTGACATGAAGCTAAAATAGCCCCTGAATTGGACTTTTCTACCCAGCCACGGGTGAAGTGACTGAACAACCCTACATCTTCCTTGGAGGAAAGCAAATCACTGCTTTGGCAGAGAAGGAGAAGCCTGCCAACCAGAGAGAAAGAGAGAGATAGAGATGGAGACGGGGGGCGGGTAGAGGAGTTAAATATTCTTTTAATTTACAGCAGTCATTAGCAAGTGTGCCAATAATTTCATAAATTAGCTCTGCCTCCATGCAGTTTAAGCATAGCTTTCTATTCTACTACTCATAGACTTCCATTGCCCAGGGCCATAGGATATGTTGATACTGCAATGAAACCACAGGCCCTGCATCTTAGGCTCACAAAGTCATGTGAGTTAGTACAGTGGGTGTGGACCCCATTTCTACATCAGGATAACATGTAACAACTTAACTATAAACAAAAATAACTGTAACATAAATATATCCCACTAAACCCATCTTCCCCTTAAATGCAACCCAAACATGCCATTCCAACACCTTTGAGAGAAAGGAAAATGTAATAAAGGGAAGTCAGTGTGACAAAAGACAAGGAGTCTTAACTAGTTGCAGGTAAAATAGTTCACTTTTCTAAAATTTATAAAAGCATTCAATCACATGAATGCATTGCTAAGATCTTTCCCCCAGGAAGCAAAGGAATCTGAAACTAAATCTTTTTTAACTTCACAGTAAATCCACCTATGGATAAAATGTATAGTTTTAGAAACAGGAATCAGAACTTCTATTTGTCAAGTTTATGCTCATGGAAATTCTTCAGAAGATAATGGAACATTATGTAACGAAATAATTCAATGTGATACCTAATTAAGAATTTCTGTAAAGCCACTGAATGGGTTGGAAGCAGGATCAGGGTGAAGGGATGGTATTGATGAGAAGAAATGCAGCTACTAGAGCAGATAAATAAATCTGGCCTAGGTATTCTAATAATTAAGAATTTAACAATGGTTCAGACCTAGTCATTTGTTTAGAGTTAACCCAAAAGCAGGCCCTTTTATCTTTTGCATTGTAAATGGGGTGATGTAACAATCTCTAAATTTATGTACACTAGCAACCCTCAAAGCATTTCTTAGCTCCCTTCACTATAAATTATGACAGTATTAAGTGTGTGTTCTAGGCCTTAAGATTTTAAAAAATCCATTCCAATAGTGCTTTCTTGGAACATATTTTCTAATGTTGTAATGAACCTGTAGTATGAAATTTGTTTGAAATTTGTCTGTGAAATCTGGATAATTTACAGTTCTCTTTTTCTCCCATATAATGAAGCGAGAACATAGGAGCAGAAATCATTTTCTATTTTAAATGCTATAATTGTAAATTGTCCTCAATTAAATCACCTAATAAATGAACATCTTAAGCTTGTAATATTATATTTTCCTGAATTAAAGCTCTGATCAGAGAACAATAAAATATTAAAAGATCAGATTAATACATATGAGCCAGAAACATTACTGTAGCAAAAGAGGCAGGGGCTTCATTTTACTTTCAGGAATGAAGCATTATTACTTCCCCCTTTCTAGTAATATTAATAATAATTTTACTAAAATTTAGTAAATTTCTTCTATTTTTCCCATCAATATTTCCACACTCCTGTTCCTTTATTCTCCTTGATAAACACTGGAGATTTTTTTAGGGGATAAATGCCCATTACATTTAGCTATTGCCCCCACTTTAGCTATTCCTGTGTTTCAATGTATTCACAATGTCTTATTAATATGCATACCCACAAGGTATTTTTGTAAACTCCCTGACTAGGAATGGATTGTATAGTTCATTCTGTTTTGATATGCAAGTAGCTTATCTGCTCTTTCCCATTATGGGAAACACAGAATAATTATCTTGACATGTGTCAGTGGATACTCTCAGAGTATAAAAGTAGTGTCAACTCTCTATCCCAACCTCTGCCTTAAGCAATTCAAACAAACTGCAAAAGAATGACAAGTGATAACTATGAATTCTCAAATCAGTGATTTAAAGGCAGCCAATAAAATCTATAGGGAAAACAATCTGTAAAAACACATGAGGAATTTGTGTCATGGAACTGAGGAACAGAAATCATAAATGAATGGGCCCTTGACCTTGTCATAAGCCAGTTTTATAGGCTTTCAACCTCTTATACAGTATCACTTTATGCTTCTCAATGAAGTGCTGGGATTCTGATATTTCCCCCACCTTCTCTTTCTCAAAGTGCCATTCTCCCCAGTTCACTATATGTGAACATCCATTCAATCTTTCCATCCAACCATCTGAAGCTGAAATCTTTTATAAGATGCTTAGGAAAGAAAAGCATTCTACTTTCCCCTGCAAATTAACCAATTCAAGGGCTGCCTCATATTTTCATTTGAGAGAAGTTCAGTAGAACTGCTCATACCTTGAGGACAAGAATAATCTCTTATATTTCTTTGATGTCCTCACAGTATCTATAACTGTGCCAGAGTGCTGTATTCAGTCAAAAATACAAATGACCTACAAAATAATGGTATAAATTGAAAATATGTGGCATTTCACTATTGCTATAGTCTCTAGTACCTCCTATGTTGTGGCAACCAGAGGCCATCTCTGCCACAGGGGGAAAAAATTAGTTGAAAATTAAATATTTACATTTTAAATGTTCATTCCTCACATCAAATTTAAGAGAAATCATAAATGGATTCAGAATTTTTTTAACATATTAATAAAAATGTTTTATCACTTTTCACATAGACATAACCTTTGCAAACATAGACAACAAGTTTGTCTAAGGGGACAGCTCTCATAGGAAGTAAAACAAATCATCTCCCATTGAAGAACACCCTTAATAACTTGCATTTTAAGAGTTTTTCTATAAAAGCTAGATATCTACTCAAGTTCATTTTGTAAGGACTCTGTTGTACTTTATTTTTATAGTATTGTTGAATGTATACTCAAATGCACCAATGTATTAGGATCTCAGTCTCAAAGGAAGGGAGCTGACGTAATATTATATGGGAAATTTTGGGTTCTAGCATCTTGACAGTCAATAATTTTTTTCTCAAAGGTCTGGCATTGAAAAACTGAAAAACTTTTTCCCCTTGTGGAAAATAATTTTTTACTATATATAAATATTTCAGGTAAAATTTGTCACCAGCTAGCCTTATTACGTAACAATTTTCCACATGTGCATTCTTTTCCATTCCTGCCATTATCCGTCTCTTTATCTGTACAGCTTGACAATACAGAAAACTTTTCTAATTCAAATACAACAATAGTAATCACTATCATAATTATTTACTTATGGCATCTCACATTGTTCTAGTTTAATTATCTTACTTAAAATGCATTGAACACTCACAACTACATTATTAATAAACACTATTAAATTTGCACCATCCCATACTGTGTGGTTTTGGTGAGGTTTAGTTTCCCAAGGCCACTCTCGTCATAGGCAGATTTCTCCCTTAGTTCACTCAACACTTCTTCAATGCCTTTGTCTTTGTCTTGTAATTCTAGCACATAAAATGCAATTATAGATAAAAATCCTTCTTAAGACTAGCTTTTCATTGTCTGTCTAAAGTACATTTTTTTTCATGCATTAAATCATATCCCAGGACATTCTACAACACTAGCTGCAGCTTGGATTCTTGTTTACACTGTGTCAAAGTGACCAATTTGTATTCACTCTAATACTTCTGAGTTCCAGTTAATTCTCCTGGTATATTTGTAGTTGCAATCACAGATTTTTTAAGAAGATTCTTATATGTTAATAGGTAATCAATAAACATTATTTAAGGTAAAAATTTGAATGAAATAGATTATTTGGAAACTAAATAAATTGTAAACTATTTTCAAATCCTAAATGTTAACATTTTTAAAAGTGTTATATTCCCTTTTTATATGTATTGCTGCTATCAATTCTGTGGTTTTTGGCTATAACGTTCAGCTGCTTTTCATCTAATCCTCTATAATAACTGTTTTATCTTTCTTGTTATAAACCATCTGGCCTCTGAATTTTGAGTTATCATCCCATAATACGATCCTCACTCAATATGCCCAGATGAAATTTTACTTTGTTTTTAGTGCATTTCTTTTTGTCTCAGTAAAATAATTATTTTAACAGAAAGAGGTTGATAAAAAATTGTGCTCTTTACCTTTCGCATTAAAATTGTGTTTGCATCTTCCATAATTAAGTTATCTTATAAATTTTAAAAATTTTGTTGGTTTTAATTTCTAAATGTTACCACATTTTTAAAAGCTTTCCAAGTCTTTCCCCCTCTCTTTTTCCCTTCCTTCCTTCTGCAAATAAGTATTTATTGAACACTTATTTTATATTAGTAACACAGTAGATACTATGAGAACTAAGACAAGCACTCTCATTGGCCTTACAAACTATGGTGACATGTTAACACAATTTTTAAGTGTTGGAGTATAATTTTAGAATGCTTTTTTTATTTCTTATAATCCATTACATTTTAAAACTAAAGCTAAATGTATAATAATAGATTAAAATCCAGATCAGATCAGATCAGATCAGAATCCTACTTCTTATACCTGATATTTCAGATTTACGTTATTTAAGAGGAAAACTGCACATATTAATGGGCTTTTTCCTTCTGATGTTTAAAGGTGGATGTCTGGTCACTATGATAAGAATAGATCTAGGTGAATAAGTTAAGAGGACCCAAAGGTATTACATGTGTAGAAGATTGAAACTAGACCTCTATCTCTCATCGTATACCAAGATCAACTCGAAATGGATTAAAGACTTAAATACAAGACCTACAAAACTCCTAGAAGAAAACACAGGGAAAATGCTTCAGGATGTAGTACTGGTCAAAAGCTTTATGAAAAAGGCATCAAAAGCATAAGCAATAAAAGAAAAAATAAATGGGACTTTATCAAACTAAAAATCTAATGCACAGCAAAGGAAACAATCAACAGAGTAAAAACACAACCTACAGTATGGAGAAAATACTTGCAAACTATACGTCCAGCCAGAGATTAATGTCCAAAATATGCAAGGAACTCAAACAACTTAACAGTAAAAAAAACCAAATAATTTAACTAAAAAACGGGCAAAGGAGCTAAATAGACATTTCTCAAGGGAAGACATGCAAATGGCCAACAGGTACATGGAAAAATGTTCAGCATCACTAATCATAAGGGAAATGCAAACCAAAATCACACTAAGATATCATCTCACCCCAGTAAGACTGGCTATTATCAAAAAGACGGAGAATAACAAATGCTGGTGAGGATGTGGAGAAAGGGGAACCCTTACACTGATGATGGGAATGTAAATTAGTGCAGCCATTATGGAAAACAGCATGGAAGTTTCTCAAACAACTACAGACAGAACTACCATATGATCCGGCAATTCCACTGCTGGGTATATACCCAAAGGAATGGAAATCATCATGTCCCATGTTCATCACAGCTCTATTCACAATAGCCAAGACACAGACCAAACTAAATGTCCACTGATGGACTAGTGGATAAAGAAAATGTGGTATATATGCACAGTGTAATACTACTGAGCCATAAAAAACAATGAAATCCTGCCATTCACAGCAGCATGAATTATGCTAAGTGAAATAAGCCAAGCACAGAAAAGGAAACACCACACATTCCCACTAATAGGCAGGAGCTTATAATGAGAGAGAGAGAGTGGGGGGGGAGGGGGGGAGGGAGGAAGGGAGGAAGGAAGGAAGGAAGGAAGGAAGGAAGGAAGGAAGGAAGGAAGGAAGGAAGGAAGGAAGGAAGGAAGGAAGGAAGGAAAAAAATAACAATAAGTTGGCTTTCAAAAGACACATACAGCCAAATTGGAAAAATAAGTTCTATGGGTGTATAGTCAAGCTAGGCATCTATAATTAACAATACTTTACCGCATGTTATCACATGGCTAGAAGAGAGGATATCTAATGGCCTTACCTCAACAAATGATTAAGTTTTATAGTGATGAATATACCAATTACCTTGACTTGATCATCACACATTGTATACAGGTATTGATATTCAACTCTGTACCCCACAAGTATGTATAATCAATGTTTCAGTAAAACACAATAATTCTCAAAAAGTACATAGATACTGCAAAATCACCTCTATTGTTCTATGAAAGAAATTCAGCTGTGTCCTAAAGACCTATGAGGTTCAGTTTCATGACATACAATGATCACAAGGTGAGTGGTGTGTGCAAAGTTACGTCTCTCTACCTGCAGAACAAAGCACATTTTCCTTCACACAAAAATGATATCTAAAAAAAAAAAAAAAAAAATGGTATCTGATGGCCCAAACTTTCTCCTAATATCCTATATTTTCCAAAAGGGGGGCTCCTTTTACTTATTTACTCAAAGTTGACTTCCAGGCTAATGGTGTCTATAATTAGATTATTGAAAACTATATCTTTCTTCTTCCAAGCAGAAAATCATCCTTAACTGGCAATTTCTGGTTTTCTTTACAACAGTGGAAATAGAATGATTTTGTTTCCCATCTCTCTGCAAAGCCTGGAAGGGAGAAGAAAGGCAGAAGCTCAAAATATTGTGGATAGTTTTGGCAGCCCAAGCAACCAGCTGTTGATGGACTTTCACAGAACTAGACAGGGATGTCAATAGCTGTCTCTGGCATCTATATTATGAATGACACCTCAGGATAAAATCCCCTCTCTAGTTTCTTGGCAGATTAAAAATCTCATGCTGAGATGAAAACATGGCTCTTAATGCCTAAATGAGTTGCTGGAATATTTTGGACCGTCTTGAGCCATTACAAAATTTGTGCACATCTCTGATTTTCAATCCAGGTTTGAATGGTTATTCAGCACACTATTTCATAGTGACTTACAGTGAAAAACATCTTTAATTGGTTGAAAGGTCCAAAGTTCCATTACCTCTGAAGAAAGAATATTTATAGAGGTGTTTCTGATCTTTCATCTAACCATGATTGCTTTTCCTAATCAAAAGTAGCAAGGTAAGAGTCTTTCTCTTTTACGGTTTGAAATACAGTACTAATCTTTAGAAGAAAGCAGAAGGAAATTATCCTTTTCACTAGCAATAGCTGTTTAAATTTCAAAGATTATACAAAAAGATGTGTCCTTGTTCTGTATACAGCATTTTAATCCTTTTCAGTGTAGCAGTCTTGGATACTATCTTGCAGTTAAAAAACAAACAAACAAACAAAAAGCAGAGATGTAGTCTCGGGATGCTCAGTGTACAAGACGAGGAAAACGATGCTCACTACTAGGACATGTCTAAAAATGGGGCAGGAGATGAATAGGTGAATTAAGCCACCCTATGTCCAGTCAATTAAGTGAAGTCCCGGCACATTAGAAAATGCTTATCTGATTTAAATTTAAAATGCTTTGCCTAAGAATACAAAGAAATAAAAACAGAAATTTAATCATACATTGCTGACTAGTTGAGAGCCAGAATGGTTTTTTTACAGCTGTAGTATAAATATGTTATTACAGGAAAAGCAATTGGATTTCATAATTACTTTTGAAAATTCTTTCTTACCTCGAGACCTTGTGGGAATTCTCACACATTTATACATACACACACATATACAAGAGTACTCCAAAAAGTTTGGTACTTCAAAAAGTTTGTGGAAAAATAGAATTAAAAAATAAAAATCTTTTCATGAACTTTTTTTTTTTTTCTCTGACCGGTAAAGGGATCGCAACCCTTGGCTTGGTGTTGTCTGCACCACACTCAGCCAGTGAGCACACAGGCCATCCTTATGTAGGATACAAGCACGCGGCTTTGGCGCTACCAGCACTGCACTCTCCCGAGTGAGCCACGGGGCCGTCCCTTTTCATGAACTTTTTGAAGTACCCTCATGCATACATATCTGTATGTGGTCACTAGTAAATACAAATATGCTTCATCACTAGAGTGCAAACTCCTCAGCAGGAATTGACTGTATATTTGGAAAAAAACATGGTAAAACAAAGAATATCTTCTGCAATATTCTGAAATTGTATGTCTTAAGGAAAATATGATTAAAGGATGAAGTTTTGGCCTAGAAAACTCTGTATCTCTTTAAACACGAATTTTGTGTGGAAAACAACATGTAAAGCCTTTAAAATATTTAAGTTATTTCACTTTATGTAATTCTGTGGGAATAATTACATAAACCATATGGTGATGGCTTAAGAAATTATATTTTTTCTGTGAAGTCTGAGATTCTAATTTTATTCACAGTTTACTTGATTTCAATTATTACATAATACAAATTTTAAAATAACAATTTATTGAGAATTTACTATGCTAGGCATTTTGCTAAGGAACTTATATTATTGCCTTATTTCATCCACACAACAATCCTGTCAAATATTATGAGTATCCTTACTTGATAGGTGTTGAAATGATCCAAAAAAAAAAAAAAAAAAAAATTATGTAATGAGCCCCAAGCCGTACAGCCAGTTATCCCACACCTTATTAACTCCTAACCCTATGCTATTAAAAATAACTGTATATATCTTCCTCGTAATTTTCACTCATTCTCAAAATTTCCTGTTAAAAAGTGGACAAATATTCATGTCACCATGGTTTTATTTACACAAGAGACAACCAGATTGATTGACTTATAACAATGATTTATCATACCTGGTTCACTTATTCAGGAAAGAGAAGTATAGGACTTACTGTATGTCTATTCTGTAAACAGAGAATTGGGAACAAATATCTTAATAGTACATCTGTCTAATAATCCATACACTCAACAGTACAGTCAGGGATGCACGGCCACAGTGGCCAGTGATAAGTCAAGGAGGATGAAAACAGAGGGATCCATTTTGAGATCACATCCCTTCAATGGTCAATATAGTGAACGCTACTCTCCTCTCCTGCATCACCCTCTATGCACACGTGACTCGGCGCAACACAAACACCCTCTTACCAGCTATTCTTCACTTACAATAGAACGGATAGAGGGAAAATTTATAAACCCAGTAAACACTGGCTTCAACAGCGGCCTGACTAATTAAAGTCAAATAACCTAAAATACTAATTTTAAAAGGTCAAATAATAAATAGTTACATTTTATTTTTATGATGCTTGTGAATATCACAAGCACGGCACTTTCAATATGTTTTTAAAACTAATGTTGAAACATCCTCATTCAATCAAGATGGATGCTTAAAGATTTATTAGCCATTTTTGTGATATGAATAATGATCATATCTGTTTTAATGGGAGCTAAAGGAATTTACTGTTTGGAATAAAGTCTTAATGTTTGGAGGCAGGCATAAGGAAATTATCTTTTTCTTTAGCCATTATATGTGGATACAATGTTTACATGAGTCACTTTTCATACATTCTCTTCTCTCCCAGATTAAAGATACATCATATTTGACACTTTTCATTAATTTCCCTCAAATTTCATCATAACTGCAGAATTCTAACAGAGATGTACATTCAATTGCCTTTGCTGATAACCTAAAAAATATATCATTCCATTTGAGGGTATAAAATAGAGAAACATTACTTTCAGGGCTATAAAATATATTGACCTAGATATCGACCTTTCTCGAATATACAGGATAAAAAACAAAGTCAAAAGCTGTCCCTGGGGCTATGTATATTAGATGATAAGATTTCATTACAATAGAAAAGTTTCAGCAATTTTGTAGACATTCTCCAAAATAGACTTTATCTGTTACCTTAATACAGAATAGATTTTATATATATATTAAAATAGTTGCATATTTAGGTTTGCATGTCAATTTTAAAAAGAGTTCACACAGATTTACAACTGGATTGTTACTGCCATCTTCAATACAATTGGATTTAAACACACTTGAGTGGAATATATAAAGTTAGAATTAAATTAATAGCAAAGAAATAACAGATGATTTGGTTATTTTTCAAATAATGGAAGAGTAACTTTCTTTCTATTCACTACTGAAAAAGAAAAAATTTCTGCAAAAATGTCCCTACATATGAAGCACTTTAAATGCTGAGCTCTAATCACCGGTTTCTCCAGTCTGTCAGTCTTAAAATATTGCAGAGCTGAGCTCCCAGATGCCAGCTGGCAGCCCAATTTAAAGAAGCAACAGCCTAGAGAACTGTACAAAAGAGCTTATAGGTTATCTCCATACTGCATGTCATGAAGTCTGCTGCCATCTTATGAGCAATCACAAAGGACTCTATACAACGAAAGAGTTCATTAGAGACTTAGGCAAAATTCTTGTGGTATTGGGGTGCTTTCTTTTTAACCCTTTTTGTTATAATTTTTGTAATATGCTGTTTGTGCTTTCAGACTGCATAATGAATTCATTTGAGGATTTGCTGAATATATTCATTTCCTTCAATTAGATGAACAATTGGAAAAGTTGTTCCCCTAAAAATGGATTTGACAGAAAATTTTACCTGTTGGCCTTTCATCAAAAACACCATTGCATTTTCAAAGCAATTGTTTGAAGCAATCAGTTAAATTTCTGAGTTTTATATAGGCTTCTCATTTTCTGGTTGCTCAAGGGAAGTCTGGCTACAGTATCCTGCTGCTTTGAAATGAACAGAAGCAAGAAAATATAAAGGTAATTTAACTTTAAATAAACCTACTGCTCAGCAATGCTCAGTAGCCATAAATGAATACATTTTTTAGAAGCTGTGAATACTTTATCAGAGCCATTATTCTTTTTAATGTATTCCAGAAGCATTGCAGGTACTATAATTCCAAATGATGTCCACTTAAAGTTTTCACCACACACAGTTTTCACTTAAGCCAAAAGCCTAAGAAAATATAGAGATAAGCATGATACACTAAAACACACAGTAATTAAGGTCCTGGATGTGCAGGTGACAAGCATGCACACTGTGTATACATGCTAAAAGAATGTAGGATTAACTAGATGGCCAGAAAAGTTCAAATATTGAGTGATAAGTATCAAGTTTATTAGATAACCATCTTTCTTTTTAATTCTCTTCCTTCTGGCTTGCTGGCTGCATGACTTGGAGGTATTTAATTACATATCAGCATGTCCAACAAAGGAAAAGAAAAAGGAGAGACATCTTAATATTGCTGCAGCCTTGTTAATCTGATAACAGATGCATACTTGTAAATCGGAGCTCATGGTAAAAGTTATATTTTTGAGGCATCTGTGGATCCAAGTTGAAGTTAATCAGGAAGCACCATTCATTTGTTCATGCTGAGGAATAGTGTGCACAGTGGCTAGGGATGGGAGCACTCTGTTCGAATCCTAGCTCTAGCAGTTGTGTATTAAACGACCTTAGGTAAGATGATTCACTTTCCTCTCTAAACTTCAGATCATCAACTGATGGGGACAATAGTAGAACCTCCCACCCAAAGGTCATGAGAGAATTACATGAGCATTCCATTTGGGCAGTATTCAATTAAGAGATAAACAGAGAAAAGCCGTCAAAAGCCATTACTTTTAATTATATAACCCTTGCCTTGTACTTAGTATATAAAAGTGCTATGCTAGAAGCTTGGGATAAAATAATGTATAACACAACCCTACACTCAATAAAAACTGCCCAGTCAAGGAAACAGAAACAAATAATTATAATAGAACGTTCGTGATAAAAATATGCACAGGGTTTTATAAAGGCCCTTCCCATAAGCAGGAATTGAAAGGAAAGGACTACAGAAGAATATACCATCTGGGCTTATTTTTAAAGCATAGATAAATACTTTCTGAAAAGTTTCAGATTATTTTTATTTAATTGGATCTTTTACTGGTACTGGGATACTTGGTCCCATTTTCCAACCTCTTTCCTGTCCTTTAATCCTTTCCTCGTTTGTTTTTGCAATAGTTTAGCTGAAAGGATGTAATGTGCAACAGAGAAGGACAGATGAGAAAATAAAGAAAATAGAAAATTGGTCATAGATAATAGCTTGCATCCCCCTTTAATAGTACTTGCATGAAGTCTTAGTGATAGGCTTAAGATACAGAATGCTACAAAAAGTGACCCAACATAATTTTCTAAGTGAATATATATGATGTTGATGGGAGTGGGAGGGGGGAGAGGGAGGGGATAAAGGGAGGAACTGGTAAAGGGCCATGAAAATCAACTACATTGTATATTGATATATCAAAAAATAAATCAAATAAAAATTAAAAAGAATATTTTTAAAAGGTAAGGAAAAAAAATCCCTTTGGAAGAGACACGAAACTTTTACTGTGTGCCCAAAACTCTGAAAGACAAGAGAAGGTTCTGAAGTAAAGACCTAAGAAAAATAATCATTTTAAGTAGAGGAAAAAACCATGAAGATTCAGACTCCTCAATTCTGAGGGTCCCAAGAAGTCCACCCCTTTTAGTACACTTAATTGAAGTTCTTAAAGTTCGTAAGCCAATAAAATTGTCAATCACAATAAACTAGGGAAGTAATCATAATTGTCACACGTTGAGATTAAGCATGGTCCAATTAACTACATCAAGAGAGGATACATGGAGATAAGTAAAACTGAAAAGAAACTTGCCCATCATGTCAGAACAAGTACTCTCTTGGAAAATCCTTAAGGTTAATGCGTAGGGCTGAAATTACAGGGAAAATTTGATCAAACCTTTGTGGTAGAAGGAAAGAAAGACATAGGAACTGAATGGTGACTAAATCCTGCTTTATTTTGGCCTTCTGGTTTAAGCTCAGCACAAAACTCAGTGTTTTTAAACAGTCAGAAAATTTGATCTGCTGTGTTACAGTTACACGATCCCTTTTGGATAGAGAAAAATTGCCACAGTCCAGTCAATATCTGAAAATGATAACACTACAATTTCTTAGGCTAAATCTATTCTCTATGTAGAACATCCACATGACATCCAGTATGACATTCGTTTGCATTTTACAAATTGCTCCTCTAAAATATATTTAAATGGCATTCTGCTTTGAGACAGTGACTGGAGAACTTTTGAGACTCTATGAATTATTCCTTACAAGTCAAGCACATAGAGTAGTGAGGGAAGGTGAAAATAAATATCAAGGGGAATTTCATAAGACTTCAAAATCCATATCCAGGAAACAAGTGAGGGAAGCAAGTAAATACATGTAACACAAAAGACCCCAGAAAAAGAAAACAAACAAACAGCTTTGAGGAAAGCTATTTGAGCACACATTTTATTTGTATTGAGAATAAAATAAAAGTCAGCAATATCCAGAACTCTAGTGCAGTTGTTCTGCTAAAGGACTAAAACAAAATCCTACTGTATAGCACATATGCGCTTAAGAAACCACTTGAGTTAACGTTACTTATGATCTCAGAAACTTTTGAAAGAAACATTTTAGGGTGAGAAACAAAATATACCATGTTTCTTGAGTGGGGATTGACAGAAGATAGAGGCTCTGGCACAATACAGACTGAAGATTAAAATAAAATGGCTACATTTACTTCCAGTGGTGATGGGCCTTGGTTTTGAGGGGAAAAATGGGTTGGCAGGTGGCTAATTGTGAGAACAAGCTATTTCTGCAACTGTTGGGAAGAAAAAGGGAAAGGGGGCTAAGGTTTGAAAAAGTCCTGCGTGTGGAATACAATGGAAAGACAAGAATCAGCAATTTCTTTTCTCATTTCAAATGTCAAGAACTTTGGTTTAAGGAAGAAATGCATTGGCTGGGGAAGTAGAGGGTTCAAGATGGTTCTCAGGTGAACCTGCCTAGGCCCTCAGGCTCAGAAAACAGATCTTCTCAGCACTAAGGAATTTGTCCACAAGTCAATCAAGTTTACAGAGACTGAGTCCTGAAAACCAGAATGCCTGGGCAGAGAATATAAATAGGCAATTCACAAGGAAGAAGTAAAAATGACAAACATGAAAATATATTCAGCCTCCCAAATCATCAGCAAATTAATATTAAAACCAAGAGACACAATTGTTAATTGTACATTTAAAAAATGAATTAACAGTAAAACCAAATTGTAGTCAAGTATTTCAGGATATGAGCATTCCCATCTACTTCTAATGGGAATATAAATTGATGCTAATATTCTATAGGGCAATTTAACAAAATGCTTCAAAATCCTTACATGAATATTTTTTGGCCCACAGCTAGGAAATTTTTCTTGTTAAAATTAGTTGTAATGTATATACAGGATGCTCTTCAAAACATTGAAAAAAATAAAAGAAACAGAAATGAAAATGACGGTTTGGAAATAGTCTTAGGAAAGTAGAACTGGGAGAACTATAATATTTTAACTACTCTGGAAAGAGACTTTGTGAACAGAAGGCAGATAGTCTACTATGGAAACAGAGAGAAAAGAGATCCATTATCCAAGGGCCTTAGCTAAAAAAGACAAAGTTGAACACTATGGTTATGTCTAAAATACCTATCAAGGGAAGATAGTCTCAAGAAAATATCTCAGAGACACTTTTTAATGTCATCTTACACTCTGTTCTGACTGCATGTTCACTAGACAAATTTCTGATAATACAGTTTGTTTGTTTTGTAATAGGAAGTGATGATTTGTAGCGGACACAGCTACACAAGCAGTTCTCTAAAAAAATATTAGTTAATGGCCTCATGACTTGGGTGAGACATCCCGTTCTCAGAAACCCTTATTGTAAGTTCCTGGAGTTGCCTAAGACAACAACCTCAACCCAGACTTGGCTTCACAGAAATCTTCACGAAAAGAATTTATCTAAAAATTGTTTGAAATGTATCTTGTGACTATGTTATAGATTTATGACTGTATTTTGTAACGTGGAACCAATCATTGCTGTTATGATATGCAATAGCCAATGAAAAAGAGAACTATGATAAAGGAAAACCCATCTCTCCTTTTTTGTTCTCCACCCTAATTTTGCTATAGAAGTCTGTAACCTGGTGGGAAAAAACACACAGCACTTTCCTACTCTGTTGGCTTGTGTTTTCCAGATCGATCCTCAAATTTGGTTCATAATAAACCTTATAAATTTTCAAACTGCAGCCTCAATTTGGTTAATAGAAGAGCTTATGTCATCTGCTCCCCTGAGAATTATGGTCTACTTGATAGTTATGATGTCAGAGGAAGGGTTTGGGGGGCCTGATAGATGGCCTCAACCCACCCCGTCCTCTTACCAGGTTTTTGTCTCCACCACAGGAAAGAATTCAAGAGCAGAGTCACAGCAGAAAGTGAGAACAGGTTTAATATAATGAATAAGAGATACAGATTTCACAGAGCATGGTCTAGCTCCAGAGACTGATCAAGGCCCACACCAAGTTTAATACAAAAGGAAGAAATACATACTTAAAATTCAGTACAGCATGCAGGCTGGCTCAAGAGAATGGGCAGCTGCTTACTGAGAGTAAATTTGATACTGAAAGAAAGAAATACACACTCCACTGGCGGAGTGCAGCCTGGCTCTAGGTAAGTGAGAACAGCCCTGCCTTCTGCTGGGATTCAGCTTTTATAGTTCCTCTATCTAATGAATATTTGATTAAGGGGTGGTTCCCAGTTATGTAACATAGTCTTGCACATGCTCATTTGGTCTTTATTTGGAGTATGTTCATTGGTCAAATCTTATCACATGCACAGGACATAGAGAAGAACATTCTGTGCTCTCTAGCACCTCTAGTGGAAGATCATTCAGAGGATAAACTCCACTTTACTGAGCATGCCTGGCCATCAGAGTTATATAACCTCTCTGTACTGAGCATGCCCAGCCACTGGATTTGCATAAGCTGGCCCTTTGTGGTCTCATTTTCCCCATATTGGTGCTGAAAATAGGTCTAACTAGCCACAGTAACTGTCATCTAGGGAGGGCCTAGAGGAGGGGCCTGACACCTTGGAGAATGGCTTGAAACTCAGAGGTATGTCTTGAAACCCAAGTCCAGGGAAACTGAGCACTTCCTACCTCAGTTTTAGATTTACATTTGAAATTTACATAAATGACATTCTTTTTTTAAGCAATCTTTTTTGTCTTAAAAATTTTAAATAAACTTTTAATTTTAGAATTGTTTTAGATTAACAGTTGCCAAGATAGCACAGAGTTCCTGTATATTCTTCATCTGGCTTCCCCTATTGATAACATTTTACACTACACTGCTATAGTATGCTTGCCACAACTAAAAAATTAACCTTGGTGAATTACTGTTAACTAAACTATACATTTTATTCATGCTTTGACTTTTTAAAAGAAATTGAGATTTCATAGCTAGTAATATGGTGGAAACAAACTACATACAAACTTTAAAAACTTTGTATTTTTTAATATTAAAAAAATCTAAAAAGGTGTGGAGGGCTGTGGAACAGAGGCCACAAATAAAGCAGGAATACAAGCCAAAAGAGAAACAAATATTGCTCTGAGATTCTGTTATTCAATTAGGTGATCAGAGAAAATTTAAAAGTTTCATAATATACCTTTTTGAGGAAGCTATGAGGAAATAGCTACCCTTCTTCATTCTTTACTTATGGGAGTGTAATTGCTAGCACTTTGATGGAGAATGATTTGTTAACATATATCAAAATCAAAAGGGCTTTTCACCTATCACTTCGCCCAAGAATTTTCCCTACAAGCATGTTTGCACACGTGAAAAATGACGGGTGTACAAGATTATTCATTGCTTCATGATTATATTAATAAAAGAACACAGACCATCTTTATGCCCATAAATAAATTATAAAAAGAATGAGAAAGTTCTCTGTGATAGTTGCAATTATTGACCAGCAAATATTTACTCCCTATACTCTTCCTTCATGGGCAGAATGTACTTACCTGTTCCATTGACATCAGTCGTAATCATGAGTTGCTTTGACTATTAAGATATAAGCAGATATAAATAGAAAGACAAAAAACACTCATACAAATATAGAAACTTTGTTTTAAGAAAAATGGCATTGCAGATTCTATTGGTTTTCTATTAGGGCTGTGGTAACAGAGTACCACCAACTGGGTGGCTTAAACAACAGAAATTTATGGTGATATATTTTGGGAACCTAGAAGTTGACGAACAAGGGTGGTTCCCTGTGAAGGCTGTGAGACAGAATTTCCATGCCTCTCCCTTGGTTTCTGATGGTTTGCTGGCAACCTTTGGCATTCCTTGGCTTAAAGGAGCATCACCCCGATCTCTGCCTTTATTTTCATTTGATGTTCTCCCAGTATCTAAATTTCCTTTTTGTATAAGGACACAGCCATGTTCCATGAGGGTCCCTCTCTAAACCAACAGGATGCCATCTTAACTAATTACATCTGCAATGATCCTATTCCCCAAATAAGGTCACTTTCTGAGGTACTGGGTGTTAGGCCTTTAAAATATGAATTTAGGGATGGGGAATACAATTCAACCCCTAACACAGATCAGTGGAGAAAAGTGATTATATACAACAAATAATACTAGGAAAATGGTTAGCCATACATGAAAAGAAATGAAATTGGATTCTTATTATATAGAAAAATCAATTCTAGTTGGATTAAATATTTAAATATGAAAGTTCCTTTTTCTCCGCAACCTCACCAGCATTTATCGTTCATAGTCTTTTGGATTTTAGCCATCCTAACTGGGGTTAGATGGTATCTCAGTGTGGTTTTGATTTGCATTTCCCGGATGCTGAGTGATGTTGAGCATTTTTTCATATGTCTGTTGGCCATTTGTATATCTTCCTTAGAGAAATGCCTACTTAGCTCTTTTGCCCATTTTTTAATTGGGTTGCTTGTTTTCTTCTTGTAAAGTTGTTTGAGTTCCTTAAATATTCTGGATATTAATCCTTTGTCAGATGTATATTTTGCAAATATTTTCTCCCACTCTGTTGGTTGTCTTTTAACTCTGTTAATTGTTTCTAAAAGGAACTCTCATACATTGTTGGTGGGACTGCAAAATGGTGCAGCCTCTATGGAAAATGGTATGGAGGTTCCTCAAACAATTGCACATAGATCTACCATATGACCCAGCTATCCCACTGTTGGGAATATACCCAGAGGAATGGAAATCATCAAGTCGAAGGTATACCTGTTCCCCAATGTTCATCGCAGCACTCTTTACAATAGCCAAGAGTTGGAACCAGCCCAAAT
Source organism: Cynocephalus volans (assembly GCF_027409185.1). Lineage (NCBI taxonomy): Eukaryota > Metazoa > Chordata > Mammalia > Dermoptera > Cynocephalidae > Cynocephalus > Cynocephalus volans. Next base: position 124,079,732 of record NC_084462.1, on the reverse strand, counting down.
GTCCATCATCAGATGAGTGGATACGGAAAATATGGTACATCTACACAATGGAATACTACTCAGCTATAAAAACGAATGAAATACTGCCATTTGCAACAACATGGATGGACCTTGAGAGAATTATATTAAGTGAAACAAGTCAGGCACAGAAAGAGAAATACCACATGTTCTCACTTATTGGTGGGAGCTAAAAATTAATATATAAATTCACACACACACACACACACACACAAAACGAGGGGGGGGGGAAGAAGATATAACAACCACAATTACTTGAAGTTGATATGACAAGCAAACAGAAAGGACATTGTTGGGGGGGAGGGGGGGAGGGAGAAGGGAGGGAGGTTTTGGTGATGGGGAGCAATAATCAGCCACAATGTATATCGACAAAATAAAATTGAAAAAATAAATAAATAAATAAATAAATAAATATGAAAGATAAATTTTTAAAGTTTTATAAAATAATATAAAGAAATATCCTCTATCATCTCAGAAGAGGGAAATATTTCTAAAATAGGGCACAAACTATATGGATTGTTAAGTAAAAACTCACTAAGTTTTACTTCATCAAAATTAAAAACTAATGTTCATCAAAAAACACAGCTAAAATAACAATCCTAAATCCCTAAAAATTAAAATAACAACCCTAAATCCCAGTAGAAGGCATAAAAAAAAAAACTATCTAAAAGTCAGGAAGAAAAGGGCAAATAGCCAAATATAAAAATGGACAGAAGGCATGAATGGATACATTCATGGGGGAAAAAAAACCGTAAATAATCAATACATATATTAAAAGTTGTTCAACATATTTTATAATTAGAAAATGCAAATTAAAGCAAATTAAGATATTTTATACCAGCAAATTAACAAAAACTAAAAAATGTGACAAACTCATGTTGGTAAAGATTAGAATCGACAGAAACATTTATATACTATATGAATATGCATATATTCTATAACTCAGCAACACCATCTCTTTGGTAGATATCTTAGAAAATCTTTACTAAAAGCCAGGAGACATTCAAGAATTTTCATAGAATATTGGCCTTAATATCAAAAAATAACAAAAATAGAGAAATAACTCAGTTATAAAAGAAGAATGCTTGTATAGATAATGTCATATTCACACAATCTAAAAGCAATAAAAATTAATGACCAGAAACTACATAAATAACATGGATAAATAAAAAATAATACAATGTTAATGAAATATCAGGCCACAGAAGAATCACTCAACATTATTCCATTTTATAAATAACAAAACAAGAAAATAAACAAAATATTGCATAAGAGTATATATCTATATGTGGTAGAAACAGAAAAACAAAAAACATTTATATTAAAGTCTCAGATCCGCCACCGGCTGACCCAAACAGCCCTTGCCTTGCTATCAGTCCCTCCCTTGGTGTCCCTTCTGGTGGGCGGGCGGATTGCCCAGATTCCTCTTTCCCCGGTCCCTGTTGGGAGGAGACGGAGGAAGAGAGCCGTAAAGAGAGGTGAGTACAGCCACCCGCCCCAACCAGCCTGTTAAAGGACACTCAGATGTGGCAGGGGTTCTGTCGAGCAGTTCCGTTTATTATCACACAAGCACTTGCTTTTAAAGGCAAATGGGGAAGGGAGGCAATCATGCAGTGTTCACGAGTGTGGAAGCGTGTATTTTGGCCAATAAGGGCTAAAGCAAGGTTCCCGCAAACACTCCCACCCTACTTCCTCCCGGCATCATCTTAGGCTGCCACATTAATACACCCTTGTGGGCCCATAATGGCCCAACTTGTAATGTCACTTAAGGTGGCATTAGTTTTTAAGGCCTGACATCTCCCCCTTTTTGTTTTAATAAGGCAGCTGGAGGTGGCTAACCTTCCCAGCCTTGCCTCCATTCCCTCTGGTGGCTGTGCCTGTCTTAGGTTGTTTCCCTCTGGAAATCTTACCCGTCATTGACTATCCAGCCAACCAGGGGTGAGGCGGAGCCTTATAACTTGGTGTTGATTTTTTGAAGGGCCACAATCTGGCGGATAGCATAGGGCACTGGGATGATAAGAGCAAGGAAAATGGCTAGGGGGCCTGCCAGGGAGGACAGCAGGGTGGTGAGCCATGGGGAACTTGAAAACCAGCTTTGGAACCAATTGCTATTGGCTTTGTGTTCTTTTTTTCACTTTTCTAGCCCTTCTCTAAGCTTAGCTAGGGAATCTTTGACCACTCCAAAGTGGTCGACGTAGAAGCAACACTATTCTTTCAGGGCCGCACATAGCCCTCCTTGATGTAAGAACAACAGGTCTAGTCTGCATCGATTCTGTAAAACAACTTCAGAAAGTGATGTTAGCGATTTTTTTAAATGTGATACAGACACCTTCAAGCAGCCAAGATCTATGTCCACTGCCTCCCTAAGGGAAGCTACCTGTTGATGTGCCAAGGCTATTCCGGCAGTCCCCGTACCAGCTCCAATAACTCCCAAGAGGGAGCTGATGGCCACCACAGCCCCCCCCCCCCGCGGCCTGTTTGTTTCAGGTCCGCTTATTTCGGGTTTTGGGGGTGCTCCAAGTTTGGAATAAACTTTCCCTGGGATACCAGTGTACTGTGGGTACAACAGACAGCGCTATGCAAGTGTCTTCTGCCAGGGAGGCATTGTAAATACACTGGGTAAGCCCCGCCTTGTTGCATAACCAAGATCCATTAACTACTTGGGGCCAGGGAGAGGTGAGATTTGCCACAATGCTGCAAAAGGGTTTGTTGGTACCTACGCAGGAACCTTTGCCAAGAACCCGTGGGAATGTGAGTCCGGGGTTGGTTTTATTGTGGTTACGTACACATTGGCTAGCGTTTACACCTAGCAGAGTGGCATTGGGCAACACTACTGCTTGATTGATCTCTGCCTGCACATGGCACTCTTCTTTAAAGAAGGTGCAGAATTTGATAAACAAGTTTGGGGGGAGGACAGCCTTACAGAGCATTTTCCGATCTTGGGTTGTGCAAGGTTGGTGCACTAAGCCCTGGAGGTTGGTTTCTGCCCATAGGGAGTTGGGCCCATCCTCTGCGACAGCCTTTTTCAGCTGTTTAAGGTTATGAGCTTCCCAAGGATACCAAGCAGCTGGCCTATTTCCACCAGGGGCAACGTTGACCTGATAGGCCTGAGGGGCTGCTTCCCCCTACAGGCTGCGGACGGCTGGGGGTTCCCAGCGAGCCATAACAGGAAAAGCCTGAAGCTCTGCCGGGGGTGTTTTTAAAGGGGGGGCCAGCCTCCTCCACTTCTTCAGGTGCCCCCTTCTCTCCTTCAGCTAGGCTCTTGCGGGATGAGTATGCCAGGAGAGGAGGGTACGGGGTAGAAGCATAGGTATCACTCAATGGCTCAGGGCCTTGCATTGGCAGCTTTGTTTCCTTTTTTCTCTCCTCATTGAACTGCACCCAATCCCTTTCTGCCCCTTTCTGATGCTCGGGATGGAAGCAAAGCTTTAGGGCAGAGATGGTTGGGTAGAACCCTACGGGGGGGTCTAGCCTGTGACTAATCTCGTTCTTTCTGGCCAGGGTCTGAACCCGGTCCTAAGTCTCATACGAGAACAAGTTGGACGAAGGTGCCCAAGGGGCCACCTGCACCACATGGTGCCAGGCATTGGTGGCCATGGAGTCAGATATTTCTAGACCTCTGCTTTTTAACATGTACTTTAGAGCTTTGCAGGCTGTCTCGTCACTCTTTCCACACATGCCTCCCATGTTGCCCCGCGAGGAAGGGACAAATGGAAGCAACAGGGCAGAGAAGTGCAGAGACTTCCCCCTGTTATGGTACTCACCCTGACACGCAGGCAGATTGCTTCACGGTGACTACCGTGGTTGCAGGGGCCACTCTGTTGGTTGGTCACCCTTCCTCGACCTTCTTTCAGGACCAAGCAGCTGGGGGCCTCACTCACTCACCTTTTACCTATGAGTTTTAAAAAATGCCTCACACGGGGCACCACTCTGTCCCGTCCGCCACCAGCTGACCCGAACAGCCCTTGCCTTGCTATCAGTCCCTCCCTTGGTGTCCCTTCTGGTGGGCGGGCGGATTGCCCATATTCCTCTTTCCCCGGTCCCCGTTGGGAGGAGACAGAGGAAGAGAGCCGTAAAGAGAGGTGAGCAAAGCCGCCAGCCCCAACCAGCCCGTTAAAGGACACTTAGACGCGGCGGGGGTTCTGTCAAGCAGTTCCGTTTATTATCACACAAGCACTTGCTTTTTTTTTTTTTTTTTTTTTTGTCTTTTTCGTGACCGGCACTCAGCCAGTGAGTGCACCGGTCATTCCTATGTAGGATCCGAACCCGCGGCGGGAGCGTCACCGCGCTCCCAGCGCAGCACTCTACCGAGTGCGCCACGGGCTCGGCCCCAAGCACTTGCTTTTAAAGGCAAATGGGGATGGGAGGTTTTTACATCCTCCAGTCAGCTTAAAGGTTACAAGAGCATGCATCCTGTCTCAATGCCTAACTATTGCAATCACACAGTGTTCACGAGCGTGGAAGCACGTATTTGTCCAATAAGGGCTAAGGCAAGGTTCCTGCAGATACTCCCACCCTACTTCCTCCCGGTGCCATCTTAGGCTGCCACATTAATACGCCCTTGTGAGCCCATAATGGCGCTGCTTGTAATGTCACTTAAGGTGGCGTTAGTTTTTAAGGCCCGACATTAAAGAAATTTTAGGAAACAAATGAAGAGTCAAGAAATAAATCCCAAATGGTTTGTAAAGTTTCTTCTCATTCCATGCATACAGGCTGAAATTCTAGTACTTCTTGGAAAAAAGAGAATCACAAAAATGGTACCATGTTCTCTGAAAAAAATCATGGTTTGAGGACACTCCAGAAATTTAAATTTAACATTTGTTAAAGTCTTGTGATTTTAAGGTTCTTGATTTTAAGTCATATTTATATTACTTGTCATGTTTTATTAACTATTTCAGGTAATTTAGTATAATATATTCACATATTTCTTCCCAAATAAACATTGTGTATTATATTTCTTTAAGAAGAAAATTATAGGCTTAATGTTTCCATGTTATTTTATTGATAAACATGCCTAATAAACAGCTGCTTATTTTTCCTGTAAAAAAAAAATTCAAAATCTTTTCTTTATTCCTTAAAAATGTACAATCTATGTACAAAGTAACTCCATACTATAGCACAGAAAAACTTGTCCAAATCCTGCAATGAGAGGGATAATTCTGCTCTGTAAATCTGGAATTAATTTAAATAAAACAAAGAGATTTATTTTAAGAAATTGGCTCATAAAGTTACAGGGGTTGATGAGTTTGAAATCCATGGGGCAGGCAAGTAGTACTCAAACAGGAGGTAGTGCTGAAGTCTTTAGGCCGAATTTCTTTTGCAAACTGAGATTTTGCTCTTAAAGCCTTCAACTGACTGGATTAGATATACCCATTATTGAGGTTAATTTCCTTTACTTAAATTCCACTGATTGTAAATGTTAACCACATCTACACAAATAGCTTCATGGCAATACCTAGGTTAGTGTTTGATTAAATCACTGGGTACTATAGCCTAGCTAAGTTGACACAAACCAACCAACAAAACTTACCGACATAGCAGGGCATATAACCTCCATTCACATCCTATTGGCCAGAACTTAGTTGTAAGTTAAAAAAAGAAGAAGAAGAAAGGAAGGAAGGCAACAAGAAATGCAGAAAGAGAGGAAGGAAGGAAGGCAGGGAGTGAGGGAAGAGATATGAGTATCTAAACAATATTTAAGACAGTATTTTAATATTAAGAAGAATGTTGATTATCAGTTAAAGCAGACTTTTCTGTCATGGCATCTGCTAAATTTTACATAGAAATTATTAAACTTACTTAGAATAAATGTTTATATAATCATCAGCATTATTTCTAATGGTATTTTTTAATTGTTGCTGAAGATTTTATATCTGTATAGGCCAAGGATTAGTGGTCATTAAGCATAGTACTTTGCTGGAACAAATCCACTATAAAATACTTCATTGTAAGTCTTGTAACACACATCAAAATGAACATTAAGGGCCAAGCCCATGGCGCACTCCGGAGACTGCGGCGCTGGGAGCGCAGCGACGCTCCCGCCGCGGGTTTGGATCCTATATAGGACTGGCCGGTGCACTCACTGGCTGAGTGCCGGTCACAAAAAAAAAAAAAGACAAAAAAAAAAAATGAACATTAAAAAATAAAAAATGCTAAGTTCATACTAGGCCATAAATACCATGCTTCATATAACACCTACTTTAGAACCTTGAGGGCAATGGTTCTATATGTCATGAAACACATTGTACACTGGGATACTCAACACCTAATTATTTAAAAAGAAACATACAGCAGGGAGACGGCATCTCCTGATCTCTACAAAGAAATAAGTTACAGCAAAATTTATTTCATATTTATTTCCATTATTCTGGTATTCTTGCATCTATGGTTGTTATGAGAATTAAAATAAGTCAAAAAAAGTGCTTTTTTGAAAAATAATTCTTAAAAAATAGTCACTACCTTATTTTAAAAACACTAATAATAATAATATCCTGATATAGTCAAAATCAGCAGCAAAAATAAGTACTCAGTGACATTCTATTACATGGTTTAAAATCAAATAATTGAGCAGATTCAACTATATTCTGCTCTTGAATATAGATCTATAAGATAGGAGGAGGAAGTATAATGTAACGTGTGCTTCCATGACCTTGCTAAGTTACTCTTGAACTCAGTGGTTTAAATGGCCCAAGAAAAATCATTACCAAACTCTAATTCTTAGCTTTTCCTCAGCTGGAATCTTCACAGTGTTTTCACAGACTCCTTAGGTGAACCATATAAAGATAATTCACTTGTCAAAGAACTGACATATTAAAACGGTGGGGAGAAACTAGATAAGACTTTTTCAATATAAAACCCAAACCAGGTTTTCTCTATTTGGGGACAGAATTGTTTGAATTCTTCCAGCATCTTGGTGAATTGCAGAGGTTCTGATGTACATTAGAAACATTCACCTAGCTTTAAAAAATATGGATTCTATATTAATCACCCTGGAGTCAGATTGGTGCTTGTCATTGATATTTTTAAAGCTCTTCTGGTTATTCTAATGAGAAGCTATGGTCAAAAAATTCTCAGGGCTGGGGAAAAAAAATGAGCCTCCAGTTATACGATGCATACTGAACGTACATATTTGCCTCCATTCATTTCTCTGCTTCTTTGAGTCCCAATAACGAGGTAGATAAATCTGCTCCACTCCTGACAAGGGATTCACTTCCTTCCATCCACACTTCCTAAGCTTTTATTCTTCTTCTTAATTGTCCTAATGAAAACCTTTATTTGGTTTGCTTTACTACTCAGAGTTCTTATGAATGAGGCAGGGGAGTAGAGCTGAGTTCAGGGCTTCAATGTTTGTTTCTTCTTTATTCCTGTCATTTGGAAATGGGCAATTTCTAGTCAGTGAACATCTGGGTCATTGCCCAGTTTCCTATGTATAAAAGTCAAGGGGAGGAGTTTCAAGATGGCGGCGGCTGCGGCGGCTGGCGCGGAGTAGCTGAGGTGGAAAAGGTGGCCACTGGGCCTCAGGCAGCCGGGAAACTTGTGGACCTTCCTCTGGCCATCTCTTAAGGGAGGACTGCTGCTGCTGGCCGGTCGTGAGGGCTCAACGCCACTTTGCCCCCGGCAGGAGAGGCTGCCTCATTTACAGGCAACAGCTTTGAAGTGTGGAGCAGGAAAAGAACTGATTCTTAGCTGCAAAAGCGAGTCTTGAAACAGGGAACACGGCGCCAGGGCTGCTGTGGATGCAGCCAGGATCCCGGAGGCTGGGGCCGCACTGAAGGCGGCCAGCTGCCCTATTCAGGATTCGAGGTTTCAGGCCGGCATTAAAGAAGACTCCTGGGAGCGCCCGAGCGGCGCCGCGACTGAACAGCCCGAGGCGGCAGCGCCGAGAACACGGAAGGCAACAAACCAGAGACAGAGCGAGCGCCCGACCTGGCACAGCACTGTGAGTGATCCCTGGCACAGCTCTGTTCGGGGGTTGGATGCCCACGCGGCTCTCCACCTGCACCACCAGGCCACTCACTGCCCCGGTGCTGCCTCCATTTTCCCAGGTGCGGGCAGCTCCGCCCTGCTCGGCCATCACTGAGCCCATTTGCTTGGCCTGGCGCGGGGCTTTCCGGACCCTGCGGGCCGACCTCCTCTCCCACTCCCTCCACGGTTCTCTGGCGGGGCTGGGGGTGTGGGGCGTCCCGACCAGTGTTGGGAGGGCTAGGAAGTACGGGCGGGCCGACTGTCACTCCACCACACCCTGGACTCCAGCCCCGGTAAACTTCCTGTTACTGGGAGGCAGATACCATCTCTGCGACCACCAGTTTGGAAAAAAGCCTAACGAATTTCTGGTTGGGAATAGTGTGGTAGGAGAGTTCCCAGGTCTGCTTGAACCTGCCGGAGAGCAGGCTGCAGGCGGGCACTAGACTCGGTTTATACCGGGGGGATACAAAGGTGAACAAGACCCGAGAAAGATCTACACAGTGCTACAAAGGCACCCAGAGAGACCGGTTGTCTGTGCCTAGCAGAAACCTGGTAGACTTCCTGGGCGAGGCGGTGCTGAGCAGGGTCTTGAAGGCCCAGCTGATAGACGAGGGGTGCAGAAGACACGCCCCAACCCAGCACAGTGTGCACAGAGGGGGGAGACGTGCGGCCAGGGAGGCAGAGACTCGACAGAAACCATACACCCGGTGGGGTCGCCACTGCACGATCTAACAGCCTGGGCCAGAGCACACGGAACGGGGAGAAGTCCTGTACAGAAAGTGAAAGCTCAACAGAGATCACACACCCTGTGGTACATGATCCACCAGCCCAGCAGAGTACAAGCTGACCAGAAAGGTGGATCCCCGGAGAAGCCCAAGACCCGAGGCATCCACACACACAAGACACTAGAGGCCAACTGAGCAATCACGGCGGGAGCCATACCAAATTGGCAACCACAGCAACATCCTAGTTAGTCATTAGTCTTAAACCGGTGGACTGTGAAACCCCCTGCCACAATGAATAAACACCAAAAAAAAGACACCAGAAATACAAAAAATCAAGAAAGTACACCACCAAAAGTTAATAAATCTCATACTCTAGATCCTATAGAACAAGAAGCCCTTGAAATAACTGACAAGGAATTTCGAGTGATAATTCTAAGGAAACTGAATGAGATACAAGAAAACTCAGCTAGACAGCATGATGAAATGAGGAAAAGTATACAGGATCTGAAAGAGGAAATATACAAGGAAATCAATGTCTTGAAAAAAAATGTAGCAGAACTTGCTGAACTGAAGAAGTTATTCAGTGAAATAAAAAACACAATGGAGAGTTTAACCAGCAGGCTTGTCGAAGTTGAAGAGAGAACCTCTGAACTTGAAGATGGGCTGTTTGAAATAACACAAGCAGACAAAAAGAAAGAAAAAAGAATCAAGGACATGGAAGAAAATCTGAGAGAGATATCAGACAACCTCAAACGCTCAAATATCCGAGTCATGGGTATTCCAGAAGGGGAGGAAAATGGAGATTCCATTGAAAACATATTCAACAAAATAGTGGCAGAAAACTTCCCAGGTATAGGAAAAATCACAGATCTTCAGATCCAGGAAGCTCAACGATCTCCAAACGTATTCAACCCAAAAAGGCCTTCTCCAAGACATGTCATAGTCAAATTGGCAAAACTCAGAGACAAAGAGAGAATCTTAAAAGCTGCAAGAGAGAAGCGTCAAATCACCTATAAGGGAGCCCCAATCAGGTTAACATCAGACTTTTCATCACAAACCCTAAAAGCTAGAAAGGAATGGGATGATATTTTCAAAATACTAAAAGACAAAGCTTGCCAGCCAAGAATACTCTACCCTGCAAGGCTATCCTTCCGAAATGAAGGGCAAATAGTATATTTCTCAGACAAACAAAAACTGCGGGAGTTCACTACCACAAGACCACCCTTACAAGAAATCCTCAAGGGAGTACTGGGTTTGGTTCCTGAAAAATAACTACCACTGCCATAAAAACCTAAGAAAAATCTAAACCCGCTAGTACAATAAAAATGGCATTCATGAAGAGAAAACAAGCTAACAAAAACACTATCTACAACCTAAGGAACCAACAAACAAAGAAACCAAACAGTAAATCAGAAAGCAAGGAACAAAAGACACCTAAGACAACCAAACAACCAATAAAATGCTAAGAATAAATCAACACCTTTCAATAACAACTCTTAATGTTAAAGGCTTAAATTCCCCAATTAAAAGACACAGACTGGCTGACTGGATCAAAAAGCAGGACCCAACTATATGCTGCCTACAAGAGACCCACCTCACCCATAAAGATTCACACAGACTAAGAGTGAAAGGATGGAAAAAGATTTACCATGCAAACAGAAAAGAAAAACGAGCTGGAGTGGCTATTCTTATATCTGACAAAATAGACTTTAAACTAAAAACCATAAAAAGAGACAATGAGGGACACTACTTAATGATAAAAGGACTGATCCATCAAGAAGACATAACAATCATAAATATGTACGCACCCAATGTTGGAGCAGCCAGATTTATAAAACAAACTCTATTAGACCTAAAGAAGGAAATAGACACTAATACCATGATAGCAGGGGACCTGAACACTCCACTGTCAATATTAGACAGATCATCTAGGCAAAGAATCAGTAGAGAAACACAAGATCTAAACAAGACTCTAGACCAATTGGAATTGGCAGATATCTACAGAACATTCCACCCAACAACCTCAGAATATTCATTCTTCTCATCAGCACATGGATCATTCTCCAAGATAGATCACATATTAGGTCACAAATCAAGTCTCAATAAATTCAAAAAAATTGGAATTATCCCATGTATCTTCTCAGACCACAATGGATTAAAACTAGAAATTAATAACAAACAAAACTCTGGAAACTATACAAACACATGGAAATTAAACAGCATTCTACTTAATGACATATGGGTCCAAGAAGAAATCAAGCAGGAAATCAAAAAGTTTATTGAAACTAATGAAAACAATGATACATCATACCAAAACCTGTGGGATACTGCAAAAGCAGTATTGAGGGGAAAATTTATTGCATTAAATGCTCACTTCAGAAGAATGGAAAGATGGCAAGTGAACAACCTAACACTTCACCTTAAAGAACTAGAAAAACAAGAACAATCCAATCCTAAAGTTAGCAGACGGAAAGAAATCATTAAGATCAGAGCAGAACTGAATGAAATTGAAAACCAAAAAACAATTCAAAAGATCAACGAATCAAAAAGTTGGTTTTTTGAAAAGATAAATAAAATTGACAAACCATTAGCATGGCTAACAAAAAAAAGAAGAGAGAAGACTCAAATAACAAAAATTAGAAATGAAAAAGGCGATATTACAACTGATTCATCTGAAATACAAGGAATCATTCGAGACTACTATAAACAACTATACGCCAACAAATTTGAAAATCTGGAGGAAATGGATAAATTTCTGGACACACACAAGCTCCCAAAACTGAACCGTGAAGACGTAGAAAATTTGAACAGACCAATAACAATAAAGGAGATTGAAGCTGTTATCAGAAGGCTCCCAACAAAGAAAAGCCCAGGACCAGATGGATTCACAGCAGAATTTTACCAAACATTCAAAGAGGAATTGACACCGATTCTTTACAAACTATTCCAAAAGATTGAAACGGACGCAAATCTCCCAAACTCATTCTATGAAGCAAACATCATCCTGATACCCAAACCAGGTAAAGATATAACCAAAAAAGAAAACTACAGGCCAATATCCTTGATGAATATAGATGCAAAAATCCTCACTAAAATACTAGCAAACAGAATACAGCAACACATACGAAAAATTATTCATCACGATCAAGTGGGATTCATCCCAGGGATGCAAGGTTGGTTCAACATACGCAAATCAATAAATGTGATACACCATATTAATAAACTCAAACACAAGGACCATATGATCATCTCTATAGATGCTGAAAAAGCATTTGATAAAGTTCAGCACTCATTCATGACAAAGACCCTCTATAAGTTAGGTATAGAGGGAAAGTATCTCAACATAATTAAAGCCATATATGACAAACCCACTGCCAATATCATCTTGAATGGGGAAAAGCTGAAAGCTTTTCCTTTAAGAACAGGCACTAGACAAGGATGCCCACTCTCACCACTCCTATTCAACATAGTGTTGGAAGTACTAGCCAGAGCAATCAGAGAAGAGAAGGAAATAAAGGGCATCCAGATTGGAAAAGATGAAGTCAAACTGTCCCTGTTTGCAGATGACATGATCCTATATATCGAACAGCCTAAAACCTCTACAAAAAAACTGTTGGAATTGATAAATGATTTCAGCACAGTAGCAGGATACAAAATCAACACACAAAAATCAGTAGCATTTCTTTTCTCCAATAGTGAACATGCAGAACGAGAAATCAAGAAAGCCTGCCCATTTACAATAGCCACCAAAAAAATAAAATACTTAGGAATTGAGTTAACCAAGGAGGTGAAAAATCTCTATAATGAGAACTACAAACCACTGCTGAGAGAAATTAGAGAGGATACAAGAAGATGGAAAGATATTCCATGCTCTTGGATTGGAAGAATCAACATAGTGAAAATGTCCATACTACCCAAAGTGATATACAAATTCAATGCAATCCCCATCAAAATTCCAAAGACATTTTTCTCAGAAATGGAAAAAACTATTCAGACATTTATATGGAACAATAAAAGACCACGAATAGCCAAAGCAATGCTCAGCAAAAAAAATAAAGCTGGAGGCATAACACTACCTGACTTTAAGCTATACTACAAAGCTATAATAACTAAAACAGTATGGTACTGGCATAAAAACAGACACACTGACCAATGGAATAGAATAGAGAATCCAGAAATCAACCCTCACACTTACTGCCATCTGATCTTTGACAAAGGCACCAAGCCTATTCACTGGGGAAGGGACTGCCTCTTCAGCAAGTGGTGCTGGGATAACTGGATATCGATATGCAGGAGAATGAAACTAGATCCATACCTCTCACCGTATACTAAAATCAACTCAAAATGGATTAAGGATTTAAATATACACCCTGAAACAATAAAACTTCTTAAAGAAAACATAGGGGAAACACTTCAGGAAATAGGACTGGGCACAGACTTCATGAATACGACCCCAAAAGCACGGGCAACCAAAGGAAAAATAAACAAATGGGATTATATCAAACTAAAAAGCTTCTGCACAGCAAAAGAAACAATTAAAAGAGTTAAAAGACAACCAACAGAGTGGGAGAAAATATTTGCAAAATATACATCTGACAAAGGATTAATATCCAGAATATATAAGGAACTCAAACAACTTTACAAGAAGAAAACAAGCAACCCAATTAAAAAATGGGCAAAAGAGCTAAGTAGGCATCTCTCTAAGGAAGATATCCAAATGGCCAACAGACATATGAAAAAATGCTCAACATCACTCAGCATCCGGGAAATGCAAATCAAAACCACATTGAGATACCATCTAACCCCAGTTAGGATGGCTAAAATCCAAAAGACTATGAACGATAAATGCTGGCGAGGCTGCGGAGAAAAAGGAACTCTCATACATTGTTGGTGGGACTGCAAAATGGTGCAGCCTCTATGGAAAATGGTATGGTGGCTAAAATCCAAAAGACTATGAACGATAAATGCTGGCGAGGCTGCGGAGAAAAAGGAACTCTCATACATTGTTGGTGGGACTGCAAAATGGTGCAGCCTCTATGGAAAATGGTATGGAGGTTCCTTAAACAATTGCAAATAGATCTACCATACGACCCAGCCATCCCACTGTTGGGAATATACCCAGAGGAATGGAAATCATCAAGTCGAAGGTATACCTGTTTCCCAATGTTCATCGCAGCACTCTTTACAATAGCCAAGAGTTGGAACCAGCCCAAATGCCCATCATCAGATGAGTGGATACGGAAAATGTGGTACATCTACACAATGGAATACTACTCAGCTATAAAAACGAATGAAATACTGCCATTTGCAACAACATATATGGACCTCGAGAGAATTATATTAAGTGAAACAAGTCAGGCACAGAAAGAGAAATACCACATGTTCTCACTTATTGGTGGGAGCTAAAAATTAATATATAAATTCACACACACACATACACACATACACACACAAACCGGGGGGGGGGGGGGAAGAAGATATAACAACCACAATTATTTGAAGTTGATACAACAAGCAAACAGAAAGGACATTGTTGGGGGGGAGGGGGGGAGGGAGAAGGGAGGGAGGTTTTGGTGATGGGGAGCATTAATCAGCTACAATGTATATCGACAAAATAAAATTAAAAAAATAAAAAAAATAAAAAAAAAATAAAAGTCAAGGGGACAAGTTGCACCAAATATTTGAAGCTCTAGCAGGATTTCACCAAGAACAATTTAGAAATTCAGTGGCCAGCTAAAGAACCTGAGATATGAATATGATAATCCACAGTGTGGTGCCTTATCACCTAAAGACTCTACAAAAAAAAACTCTTAGAGTTGATCAATGATTTCAGTAAAGTTGCAGGTTACAAAGTCAACATGCAAGAATTAGTAGGATTTTTATTCTCCAACAATGAACTGGCAGAAAAAGAAATTGAGAAATCTAGCCCATTTACAACAGTCACCAAAAAAATAAAATAACCTCGGAATCAATTTAACCAAGGAGGTGAAAGTTTGTAGTTCTCTATAATGAGAACTACAAATCACTGTTGAAAGAAATTAAAGAGGACACCAAAAGATGGAAAGACATTCCATGCTCTTGGATTGAAAGAACTAACAATATGAAAATGTCCATACTCCCCATAGCTATGTATATATAGAGATTCAATGCAATCCCCATCAAAATACCAGTAACATTCTTCACAGAAATAGAAAAAACAAACCTGACATTCATATGGAACAACAAAAGACCTGAAATAGCCAAAGCAATCCTGAGCAATATAAATAAATAAACTGGAGGCACAACACTAAGTGACTTCAAACTATACTACAAAGCTATGGTGACCAAAACAGCATGGTACTGGCATAAAAAGAGACACTCAAACAAATGGAAAAGAGTACAGAACCCAGAAATCATCCCACAGATTCATAACCAACTGATCTTCAACAAAGGCACCAAGAATACACATTCGGGAAAAGACTGATTCTTCAATAAATGATGCTGGGAAAATTGGACATCCATATGAATGAAGAATGAAACTAGACCTGTACCTCTTACCATATGCCAAAATCAATGCAAAATGGATTAAAGACTTAAATATAAGATCTAAAACTATAAAACTCCTACAAGAAAACACAAGGAAACACTTCAGGAAGTAGAATTAGGAAAGACTTTATAAATATGACCCTCAAAGAAAGAAAAATAAACAAATGGGATTATAACAAACTAAAAAGCTTCTGCACAGAAAAAGAAACAATTAATAGAGTGAAAAGAAAACCTACAGAATGGGAGAAAATATTTTCAAACTATGCATGTGACAAAGGATTAATATCCAGAATATACATGGAACTCAAGCAATGGTTAAAAAAAAAAAAAAAAACCCAATTAAAAAAATGGGCAGAGGAGCTAAACAGGCCTTTGTCAGAGGAATATGTAAAAATGGCCAACAGACACATGAAAAAATGTTCAACACCACTCAGCATTAGAGAAATGTAAGTCAAAATCACATGGAAAATGATATGGAGGTTCCTCAGACAACTACAGATAGAACTGCCATACTATCCAGCTTGGTATATACACAAAAGAATGGAAATCATCATGTCAAAGGGATACCTGCATTCCCATGCTTATCGCAGCTGTATTTACAATAGCCAAGAGTTGGAACCAACCTAAATGTCCATTGTCAGATGACTGGATAAGAAAAATGTGGTATATATACGCAATGGAATACTACTCAGCCACAAAAAAAGAATGAAATACTGACATTTGCAGCAACATGGATGAACTTAAAGAAAATCATGTTAAGTGAAATAAGCCAAACACAGAAAGAGAAATACCTTCAAAAGTGGGAGCTAAACAATAAACATGTAAATTTTAAAAAAGAAAAAGATACAACAATCTCAATAATACATTGAACTTTCAAAAGGAGAGAACAGAAATGAGGTTACCACAAGTGGGAAAGGGGGAGGTGGAAGGGGAGTGAGGGAGGAATTGGTAAAGGGCCACAAAAAACGATTACATTGTGTGATGTTGAATATACTAATTATCCTGATTTGAGCATCACATATTACACCCAGGTAATGATATTCAACTCTGTACCCTACAGATGTGTGCAATCGACTATGTTACAATTTTTTTTAAAAGAAACACTAAAAAAAAAAAAAAAAAAACCTTCAAATATTCAGTTGTCAGAATTATTCCTATTTGTATAAAGAGGTTTTTAAAACAGGAAAAATTTAAATTTCTTTCCATAAGGAGTCCTTATGAAGGCTAAAACAATCATAGAGGATCTAAAACCCAGACCTAACATGTTATCTCCTTCTCCTGACCCAGCTCTGGGTTGTCCTCACCAGCCTGGATGTTTTACCTCCTCCTTCTTGCCCTGTTCCTCTTCCTGCATCTTCATTGGACCTTTCCCTCTCTCCTCCACTGACTCTTCCTGAACATAATCCTCCCACTGGACGATAACTCTTCATAATGTCTTCTAATGCAAGTGGGGAAGAATATTACCCAACTCTGCTGGAATTGTAGTTTCAAATATTGATCAAAGTCAGACCTACACAATCTACCTTTCTCTCACAATGAAAAATAAATATTCAATAAAGAACTGAAAATTGCCCTTATATAGTCTAGGACTCTCTGACCTCTACTAATTAATATATCTCCTTTTGAGACCCCCACAGATACAAAAATCTGGTTTAATAAAGAGCAGAATATTGATTGCAAAATTATATTAAACACATAGACCAAAAATTGCATACAAATAAATAACAAAAAAAGTATAAAATAGCACATGATCTCTTAGTGGCTATTCTTGATGTCTCTTCTATCAAAATTAATTGGTTAAAATTTAGTCTCGCAAACAGGGAAAAATCAAATTGATCCCAGACTTCAGAGACAGTGTCATCACCATTCTCACAGACTTTACCAGAATCAGAGAGAACATTACATCTATCCTATGCATCTTCTTTGTTGATGATCTTAAAAATGAATGGCAGACTTAGTTAGGAAACAAAAGATAAGATTTTCTCATATCTCCTTTGTGTCTGAATTGCAAGGGCTCTCCAAAAAAAAAAAAAAAAACTTTGAAGATTCTTTGACCTTTGACTCCAAAAACAGAACACTTAAAGACCAAGTTAACAATATTCTGGTTAAGCAACAAGGACACCTTTGTGTGTAATCTAGACAAACACACCTATTAACATTATAAGAAAAAGGAACAAGAACATTAGCCCTGCGTTATCTCAAAAGATAGAATGTCAAGACAAAGGATGAATTTGTGTAACAGAGTAACATCCTCTGAGGATGTTACATCTTCGTTCTGCCCAAGATTGCCCTTGCCACAAAAAGGAAAATTTTCTTTGCAATTTTCATATTCCATTTCTAGTTGACCCTATGATCTTTTCATTATTCTTTCCTCAGAGTAACAAAATGATTTCACGAGTAGGAATCTCAAATACTCCTCAAACTCTGTCAACTACTTTCCTATCTCTCTGGGACATTGCACTAGTCAATATGCTTTTCTGCCTAAGGATTTCACAGTGGTGAATCTGCTGAGACAAAACCCAATGTAAAATTAGGGTGCCCCTATTAAGTTTAGATCTTACAGACACTTTCTAGACAAAAATCCCCAGGCTATATAGTTTGATGATAACCTCATACCTACTGTATTGATACTTTAAGCTCTGAATCAGCCCCCAAGAGCTTCTAGACTGAAAACAGTTCAGATGTGGGGTAGATAAATGAGGCTGAAACTATAATGGCTTTAATTGATCTGGGTGAGCTCTTAGTGAAACTATCCCAATACTCAATAAAAAGAGAGAACTGTGATCTCTTCTATCTGTATACCTCCTGGAACAACTCATTAGTCTCTATGTTAGTCCTCATGTTACCCCTGTCCTGCTCATCAAGAAAACAGATAGGCACACCTACTGTTTTGTATAAGTTTTAAAGGCCACTAAAAGGGTGTGCTTCTCTGTTTCTTGTGTTCTTCAACCCCAGTGTCATCTTTTCCTGGATCACTAACATAGCTATTTAGTTTATGGCTCAGCACTCTAGTATATACTTATACCCAGACTTATGGTATCTTTTTGCATTCGCTTGGGAAAATCAACAACACACTTGAATATATATGCCCCAGGATTCACAGAAGTACCTTCTTACTCCTTGAACATACTTAATCGTAAACTTACAGACATTCAATTCTCAGGAATCCACTCTTATACAATATGTTGGTAATCTTCCATTATACTCTCTAAGAGTCTTATAGAATTAATTCCCTTCACTTGGGATTGACATTAACATAAAAGAAACACAAAGTATTTAAGTATAAACTCTAATTTTGTCAAACCTAAGTGCATTATCTCAGCCATAACATTAGTCAAAATGGAAAGTCTCTTTCCCTTCAAAGACTGAAAGGTATTCATGCCTCTACCTGGCTAATTCCTAAGAGGATTTCTCAGTCTCACAGAATACTGTAGATATTAGATTCCTAACTTTTCTGATGTGATGAATGCTGACACATTTAAGCCTTTTCCTTGGATAGACACTAGATTGTCTAACTTAAAGAACTCTCTTAAAAAGCTCCCTATCTTGGACTCTCCAAGTACTGTAAACCCTTCTTTCTATTCGTACATGAAAGATCAGATCAAATTTGGGGTACTATCTCCAGAAACTGATCACTTATTATAGTCCTGCATTGACCCCCGAGCAAAAGCTTGCCCTCTTTGTTCACATGCAGTGGTAGCAGCCGCAAAGTTAACGGAGGCCTCTGCTGACTTAGTTTTAAAATATCTATTTTATCTCATGATTCTTCAGGCTGTTCATACTTTACTCCTGACTGAAAATACCCGCCATTTTTCTTCTAGATCAGTCTCCTATGTAGGAACCAAACAAGGAGGATATTAAGTTGGATATGTGGTCAAATCTACTCGGTCATGCTCAGATCCATCCCTCTGACAGAAGCCCGGAAGCCACATCTGCCCAAACTGCTAAAACTGCAGCCCTTACATGGGCCTCCCAGTCAGGGGGAACAAGGGAACAAATGAATATACAGACAGCAGATATGCTTTGGGGCCAGTTCATAATTTTTGGATGCTTCAGAAATGATACAGTTTCCTAAATGCAAATAGCGCTATGAGTCAGCATGACAGCCTCACAAAACCCTTCTCAGATGTTTTATTCCTTCTAATGGAATTGGCTGTAGTAAATTAGTTATCAGGTGCCCCATGGATCGGCGGACCTCACCCTTTCCTTGACTGGCCTTTTATGGACTAATATGGCCTAGTATCATAAAGGTTTAATGTGTATACTCAAGATTGTCATCAATAAGTCCGAGTGAGTGACTCTCACAAGTATAAACCACAGGAACCACTGAATGACACACAACCTGGAAACCTCATTTCCTGGGAATGACACCACTGTAAGACTGCTCTTAAGGTTTACTGGAGGGGACCTTATCAGTTACTACTAACCACAAACAGTTCAGTAAAATCCCAATGAACTCTTAAATCCATGTTTTTCAGTTAGAGAAGAAGGAAAGAGAAAGAAAGAGACAAAAATGTGTATTCTTCAACTGTCAATGTATATGTATATACATATACATCTAACTTTGTGTATATACAAACTTTGTTATACATACTAGGCCAGGAAACAAATCTTTAAAAGTTTCAAAGGACTGAAATCAAATGCAACATGTTCTCTAGCTTCAGTACAACTAAAATCAATAGCAAACAAATAACTAGAAAACCTGCATATTTTTAACATTAAGAAATCATTAAATAACTCATGAATCAAAGAAGAAATCATAATTAAAATAAAAGATATTTTAACAATTACAAAATGCTGCAATACCAAACATTTTCAGATACAACTAAAACCCTAATTAGAAAGAAATTTACAGAAAAATAAGAAAGACTGAAAATCAGTGATTTTAGTATCTATATCTAGAATTTAGAAAAAAACAGAAAGTTAAAATCCCCAAAATAGAAGAAAGTAAATAGTAAAGATCAGAACAGAAGTTAATAAAACAGAAATAAATATGCAATAAAAGGATCAATAAAGCTAACCATTAGTTTGTTGAAAGTTCTAAAATAAATGAAAGATCTTTAATAATAATCAACAAAAAGATAAGGCACAGAAACCAGTAGAAGGAATGAAGAAAAACAAGCTTACTACAGATGCTGCTGATATGAAAGAGTTAAGAGCATACTACAAATAACTTGAGCAATAAATCTGAAATTTTAGATAACAGACATTTCTAGAAAGATAAAAGTTACCAAACTGTTTGAAAAGGAAAGAAGGAAAGAAAAAACTGGAGTATTCCTATGACTTCATAGGCAAGCTCCCCAAAAACTTGCTCTGTCAATCATTTAAGAACAAGTAATTTCTATCTTTCAAAAGCTTCTCCAGAGACTAAAAAATGATGGAACATAGCTCTCTTCTCTGTGTGAGGCTAGCACAATCTTTATGACAAACCTATAAAAGACAACACTGAAAAAAAAATGTTCAGTTCATTCTAATTCGTGAATATATATGTAAGCAAAACTTTTTCAAAACAAATACAACAAAATAAAAAAGGATAATATAGCAGAACCAATTTGATTTATCACAAAAAGGCAAGATTGATTTAACATCAGAAAGTAAACTAATGTTATTTGCCACATCAGCAGGTAAAAGGAGAAAAATTATACCATCATGTTAATGGATGAAGGAAAAAAAGTGATAGATAAAATTAAACATTTATATTCAACATGCATTGATTATATTGAAAAATAACCTCTTTGATAATAATGTGGGGTTTTTTAATTTAATATTTTTTATTATTTATGAATATTCATGGGATACAAAGCTCATTGTCACCACTCACGGCCAGATCCATACTGGCAGCATGCCCATTACCACAAATTACGATTATACCCCATGTCCCCCACCCACTTATCCCCAACCTCCCTCCCCATCCCCCTCTCCCCCACCCCACTTTGTATCCCTAGGTATGGTCTCTCCCTCTGCAAGTCCAACACACACCACTGTGGTCTTTCTTTTCTTCCTTCTTTCTCTCTTAGCTCCCACATATGAGTGAGGACATGTGGTATTTATCCCTCTGTGCTTTGCTTATTTCACTCAACATGTTTCTTCAGGTTCATCCATGTTGTTGCAAATGGGAAAATTTCATTCTTTTTTATGGCAGAGTAGTATTCCATGGTGTATATATACCACAGTTTCCTTATCCAATCATCCATTGATGGGCATTCAGGTTGGTTCCATATCTTGGCTATTGTAAACAGCTGTGATGAACATGGGACTGTAGGTATCCCTTTGACATGATGACTTCCATTTCTTTGGGTATATACCCAGAAGTGGGATTGCTGGATTATATGTAGTTGTTTGAGAAACCTCCATACTGTTTTCCTTAGTGGTTGTACTAATTTACAGTCCCACCATCAGTGTAGGAGGGTTCCCTTCTCTCCACAGCCTCGCCAGCATTTGTTATTCTCCATCTTTTTGTGATAATAATGTGTTGATGTCAGTTCATTGACTATTAACAAATATAATACTCTGTTGCAGAATATTGATAGTAGGGGAGTACTACAGACTGAATTTTGTCCCCTCCAAAATCATATGTTGAAATCCTAAACCCCAGTGTGATGGCATTTGGAAATGAGGCATATGGGAGATACTTAGGTTTAGATGAGGGCACAAGAGTAAGGTCTTCATGATGGGACTAGTGCCTTTGAAAGAAGAGATCAGAGACTTTGCTCTCTTCTCCTCACCAGAATACAGTGAGAAGGCAGCCATCTGCAAGCCAGGAAAATGTCCTTCGTCAGGAAACAAACCTGCAGGCACCTTTATCTGGAGCTTCCCACCCTCCAGAACTGTGAGCAGGCTAAGCAACCCACTCTATGGTATTTTGTCATAGCAGCCTGAAGTGACTAAGAAAGGAAGGCTGTGCATGTGGAAAGAAGGAGGTGTATGAGAACTCTGTCCTTTCCATTCAATTTTGCTCTGAACCTAAAATGGCTCTAAAAAATAAAATCTACTGAAAAAAATTCTCTTAGCAAACTAAAAACAGAAGAGAACTTCTTTACCCTGCCAAACAATATTTATGAAAACAAACAAGTCTACAACAAACCTCATACTTAATGGCAAAATATTGAGGTCTTCCTTTTGAGTCATGCTCAAGACATGGATGTCTGTTCCAGTTAGCATTGTGCTGGTGTTTCTAGGCAGTTTAGTAAGGTAAGAAAAAATAATAAAATTTATCCAGGTTGGAACAGAAACAAACAAACAACAACAACAAAAAAAACCCTGTCATTATTCACAGGTGATATGATTTCCTATGAAGAAACTTTTAAAAACAAGCTATTTAAATAAATAAGAGTTTTGCAAGGTTGGTGAATTCCAAATCAATATAAAACAATTGATGGTATTTATATTACAGTAGCAAACAGCACATAAACTATAATAAGGAAATCATTTAAAAGAGCATAAATATAAAACTCCAAAATAAAAATCTGTATGACCTCTGTAGGGAAAATTATAACATTTTAATATTTTATTGAAAACTATTGAAGACATGAATAAGTAGAGGCAGGGAGGTTGATAATGTAAATAAATTAGAAAACTTATTAATATAAAATTGGTAAATCTCTCCTAAGTTATCTATAATTCAATGCAAACCCAATCTAAATCCAAAAAAACTTTTGATGGTAGTGGTAGTGTCACTTTGAAAAGCGATTTGAAGGTAATACTTGTGTATCTTATGATGCATCAATTTTATTCCTAGGAATATGCCCTTGAAAATATACTCTATATAGCCTTATACATGTGAACCTAGGATACACGTACAAGCATGAGAATAGCGATACTGCCCATAGTAGCAGAAACTGATTCATTAATTTTCTATTGCTTCTGGAACAAATTACCACTTATTTAGTGGCTTAAAACAAGATTAATTTCTTATAGTTCCAAAGTTTAAAACTCTGACAAAGGTATCACTGGGTTTAAATCAAGATGTTAACAGGGCTGCATTTCTTCCTTTTTGAAGGTTCTGGGGATAATATGCTTTCTTGCTTTTTGCAGCTTCAAGGAACCAACAATATTCCTTGGCTAATGACCTCCTTTCACTGTTTTCAAAACCAGCAGTATTGCATATCTTGGATCATTCTCGCATAGTCACATACCAAGCCTCTGACCTACACCTAGAAAGGTTCTTCCATTTTAGGGAATAACGAGATTGGGTTGACCCCTTTCTGAATTGTCTTTGCAACTAAAAAGAGACCTCTGCCTCTCTGGAAGACGCAGCAAAGCTGACATTTTTCTGAGAAGATTATTACGGTCAGATAAGCGATGAAAAATGTGGAGGTGCCCAACATGTCCCAGCTTGCTCTCATCTCACTCTCCTCCATTTCATGCCCAGTTTGTCTTCCCATGTGTGCTGGCCTTGGGGATCAAAAGTAGCACCGAGTCTACCCCCAAAGGCTTGGTCTCTGTAAATGCACAGGTGTCTCCACAAGCTCTCTCTTCGTGGTTCTACTCTGGCAGTTGGACATGTTTGACTTTTTGGTTTCTCCTGTAACCTCTGACTTGCCACTGGTGCCACTGTCTCAGGAGAGACCTGGTTAGTGACACTCTTCTTTCTGATCCCTGAACTCTCCCTTCCAGAACTTCACTTTCCCAGCTCCTCCCACATCTGTATAAAGTTAGTTGCTTTAATATATCTCTTTTTATAATACTCATTGTGATCCTGTTTCCCTAAATGAACACTGATGGATGCAGTGAATAAAAAGTGAAATGGATTATTAAATTGTGGTATATCCCATATGTACAGCATATCTCACAATGAAAGAAAGGGAGAAAGAAAAAGTTTCAGTGCATGAAATGAGCACCTGCTGCCCCAAGTAAGTTACAAACCTTTATTCTAGGTCTGGTCCAGAGGCAAGGCTTCTTTGCCTCTCTTTTTATAATGCTAACCCCTTGTCAAAGCCCAGTAGGTTATTAATCTTGATGAGCATTTGTCCCAACAAGCACTTCTCTCCCTAAGACAAATTCTCCATCGGACAGGGGTTCCCTTACAAACAAAAACACCTCAGGATGAAGAAAGGGAAGGAAACTTTTCAACAATGAATTTTATGCCAAGAGCTCTCTTAGAACATGGAGTGGTATCACTCTTATGCTTCCCATCTGTTGGGTTCTTACTAGTGCCTGGCACGGTGCTAAGCACCATTTTATTTAATCCTCACAAAAACCCAGTGGAAAGCTGACCTAGCTCCTCATTTTACATCTGGAGACTGGTGCTGTAAGAGTTTAAGTAGCTTCCTTTGGATCACACAGTGAGTGGTGGATCTGGGAAGGAAACTCAAATCTTGCTGAATCTGAAATCTGCATCTAACCAGCATGGAAAAAACAAAACACAATATTTTAAGTAAGGAGTTGTGCTCCATGACACCTGGCATTTGCTATTTGGACAGTATTTACTATTTTCATCTGGCTCAAGGAAGCCAGCATCCTACCCTTGGGAATAAATTCATAAAAGACATGAAAGGAGGAGGCAGGTCCTGGGGAATAAAGCATAGCATAGTGATTGGTAGTGAATCAGAGCAGTTTGGGGCTCAGGCTGTGGAGCCAGATGGATCTGAGTCTGTACCCTGGCTCTGGAGAAAGAGAGATAGAAGGACTAGGAGAGAAGAAGCTCTAGTGTTCTATTATTATGTCTGCAAAATGATGAGATACATTGATCTCAAAAAATCTGAAATTTTATAATTTTTTAATTCATTTTCTCAGTACCTATCACTGGTGAGACAAAATGTTGCTATGCTGAGATAATGGATTTACTTTTTATTTTCAACTTCCTATTCTATCTAGTTCTATATTATTCAAACATTATTTTTATAAACCAGGTCAAACTACCTTCTTCAAGAAGTTCTCATTGGATATATACACACAACACTAAGCAATGGCTTGGGTCACACTGAAAGGCTCAGGCCATGGCAGAACAACTGCATAATCAGCATCAGAATCAGGTCTCAGATGGCAATGGGATATATCAAGGAAGAGAAGGAAAAGTTTAGCCCAGCCTAGACCAAGGCAAAAAGCTACATGTGTAATTAAATCCATGGGTTAATACCAGACTACGTACTTTGGGATGACCACGTTAAGGTAAGTCTAATGCTAGGAGTTGTACACATTTGGGTGAAAGTAACATTAGTCACAATTTCATGCTGAATACAAAATCAGAGTGTCTCCTCAAGTAGCAACAGAGCAGCCAACTGGCAGGGATACAAGTACAGGTAAAGTGTGAAGGTTCAGACAAGCAGTCCAGCTGTTACAGAAGACTGTTATCATCTCACTGAAGGAATTATGTTAGAGCAAAGGCTAACCAGAAATCCCCTGTAACATACCCACTCCATACTCAAGTCCTAACATTTCACTGCCTGTTGTATTTCTCATGCTGAATTACATCCAACCACATTGTCCAATAGAACTTAATAGGGGTTTTGAAGTGAGATCAAACGACAATATCAAAAGATCCCAACAATAAAATATCACCATTCTAGAGATGTCCTAAATTTGAATATAAAAAATTGTAAAATTTTCTGTGAGAGACTGAATCTAAAAATTAAATATTTTTTTTGCAAATTAAAGCCCAAATTTAAAATCCCAAAGTCCAAAGTCAAAATATCTTGCTTTTGTGAATTAATTAAGATTCAGTAATTATTCCCCACCCCAACTTCTAATTCTGCTCAGTCTCAGCTGTTAAAATTAGGGTTCTTTTACCAGATGAAGTCCTGGCTCTTTCACTGGAATCAGTGTAGTCCTTTAGGAATTAAGTTGTTGAATTATTCAGTAATAAGTTTCTCTTGAGCCTTACTTTAAAGAATTCAAAGTATAGTAAGACACAAGATTTTTACAGCTCTGTCCATATACCCTCCAAATTTAGAAATAAGCCAATTCCCAGCCCATACAACTATTATTAGCAGTAGGTTGGAATGCAGTTGGCGTCAGTTTACATCAGTATTTTTTTTCAAATCCAGGAGCTGTGAACATAAACTCAAATGAAAGACCTAGATCATAAAGATTTTGATTATGTTAATCTTTTTAACATCTTAGAAGGGGCAGAAATCCACCAACACAAACTAGTTATCCTCTGAGCAAGTGGGATCCAAAGCATTACTGTGTATTTTCTCAATCAATAGAAAATGTATAATAGTGATAAGCCATACTCACTAATTCTTAATTTGAAATGTCTTTCTCTTTCAACAAGAATATTTCTCTCCAGTACTGAATTAAATGGGGACTTCACATGGAAATATTGTGTCCATTGTCTAATGAGCAGGCATTTTCAGTCCTATATCAAGAGTGGCTATTTCTTCTGCCACTTGTAAAATTCTTCAGGACTATCTCACCTGCCTTTTGAAGAGTATGTCTCCATGCAGCTATCCCTGTAACATGCTATGACATACTACCATATTGTGAATGGGTTACTCATGTACTTAGTACTCATGTCCTCCAAGCAAGTCAGCTTACATGTACTCCAGTGAGCAGCAAGATACATTATCACGTTCAATATGTGCAATGACATGAAAAAGATTGGAAAACACTGAAACCAGTTCAGAGTGAAATCGAGAATACCTAATGAGGTATATTTTGAAGCTCGGCACAAACATTATAAACACAAGATTATTTCCTTTCTTAACCCTCAATGCATACACAATAAAATGTCATTTGGAACAACCAATTTCACTGTACCTGACTAGGCTTGTCACTATCAAGTTAAATCTAGAACTTCACCAAATCTCTGTGGTCCTCACAAGACTCAGCTGCTTTGCAAGTTAAATGCAGCAAATACTGTTCTGCATTTTACATGGGCAGAATATATTTTCCCTCTGAGTCTTTGCATGTGTTGCTTCAGACTCATAGGATTATTGATAGGGTGACCAATATGATTCATTGAACACTTATGGTATTAAAATGAAGCACTAAAAAGCATTATCTGGGGATCCCTGAGCAAACTGGGACATACAGTCACCCTAGTCATTGAGGAACAAGCCCACAACCAGGCAATAGGTTAATACAGTTAAATGAGATCCTGAGAACGTGTACTTACCCACAGCTAGGATTGCTGCCCTGAGAACGAGTCAGGGCTCCACCATGGGAAAGTTAAATTAAATGGTCCAAGAAGGGAAGATCGTCACCTTAGAAGGCAAATAGTTCACCAGTGGTTAATTCTCCACCTTTATCTTCTTTGTCTTCTCAGTAATTTTTGACATATTTAATTATTTTCTCTTTGCTGAAAATCTTTATGTGCTACTGGATAATCACACTTATCAACTTTCCTGCTACTTCCTTGCTCATTCATACCTCCTCAGTTGCCTTTGTCAGCTTTTCCTCTCCTGTCAGACTTTTAAATGCTGGATTGCCCCGAAGGACTCTCCTTCTCTCAGTGCCATCTCCCCTTAAGTGACTTTTCTTCCCATCAAATGGCTTTAAATAATATTTATGCTGATGATCCTCCAAGTTATACCTCCAGACAGGTCAATTCCCCTTTGCTGCAGATTCATAAACTAACTTCTTGCTTTTCATCACCACCGCATCCTAGGAAAGCCCAAGCAGAACATAATTTCTATTCTGAGAAATGCACTTATCCTCAAACCTTCCCTATCTCAGTAAATGGCACACCATTCATATGGTTTCTCAAACCTAAAAACTTGGATTGATACTTGAGTGCTCTCTCTCTCTCTCTCTCTCTCTCTCTCTCTCTCTCTTTCTCTCTCCCCCTCCTTCCCTCCCTCCCTCCCTCAATAGCCAATCCATCAGTAACTCTTTCTGTCTCTATCTCAAACCCATATCCCCTACTGGGTCATTTCCTACCATTTCCATTGCTATAACCCTGGTCCCAACCATCATCACCTCTTACTTGGAATACTGCATACTGCATTCACTTCCTAACAGACCTCCCTGTCTCCCACTCTTAATTCACAGTGACCCAGCTCCACAGTGTTTTTCTAAACTTATATCACTATTTCCTCTTTTTTTTTTTTTTTTTTTTGACATCCCATTGCAACTGGAATCAAATTCTACCGTGGCTTCTAAGATCCTCTATGTAATCTGGCCCCTGCCTACCTCTCCAATCTAATCTCCCTCCACATACACTACACTCTAGCCACACTATTTCTATCTTTATTTCCATCCCATTAACAGGAAAAGGTTGTTCCCATCTCCAGGACCTTTGATCTTGCTTTTTCTTTTGTTAGGGATGCTATTCTCCAGGATTTTTGCACAACTGACTGAACATTACTCAAGTTCCAACTCAACCTTCTCAGAGATACATTTTTTCACTGTGCTAAAGTGCCCCTCTCATTGTGTGTCCTATTTTACTTACACTGTATATGTATGTATATGTATACATATATCACATTTCAATGCCTGAAATCTAAGCCAAATGTAACCTCCTGAATAAGGGGACTCTGAATTATTCACTGCTTAAAATAGTTCCTGGCACTTGGTAAATACTCATTAAATATTTCAAGACTGACAGATCTGGAAAATGCGTCATTCTGAAAAGTATAACTAAAATTCATTGAAACACCACTTGTATCTAAAAACGGTGTTCCCAGATCTTTATTTTCACAACCAATTTCAATTCTGAACTTTTTGTTCATTCCCCAGTTCATGTTTCATCTTCTTCCACAAGATTGATATACAGCTTGCTTTATTTCAACAGTCCCAAAATAGCTCCCATCATGGACTAGTGATGTCTCTAAGCTGTCAAATTTATACTATGTTTTTTCTGTACATACTGTCATACTTTAAAATGCTTATGTAATTTTTGGTCCCTCTTTCTCCTTTATTTCTTTGCTTGCCCATTGAACACAGACATAGGTCATGCAGATCTCCTTCTCTAAATGCAATTTCTTTGTCTTGTTTCAAGCACTACCACCACCCCCTCTTACCTCCATACCTCTCATAACTTCCAAAACCCGAGAGTTATAAAAAAAACAGGAAAAAGGGAAAAAAATCCCTTTCTTACTGTGCACCCTACAATTGTTCATTCCCTGCCTATGGTAGAGAATGCACAGATGTCCGGGATACCAACACTGCACACTCTCCTACCAGCTCTCACTGACTACACTTGTTATACTGACAACTTCACAAATATATGCAACCACCTGGGAAAGCTAATACCAGCTTACCATTTTAAAATTATATTTTTAAAGGTCTGTGTCACATTTTTAGGGGGTGGAAGTTGACTGACTTTTCTATTGACAAAAATAGTATATGAAATCAAATTTGCTTCCTAAGTCTTGTCCACTGGTTAAATAGAATCCCTGTTATGATAAAAGTCCACACAGCTTTTTCTAGTTTTCTGAATTTCTTGTTCTCTGTTTGCTATTCTTTTGCAAATGTATGAACCAGACTGCTTCCTAGGAGGCATACTAAAGAAATTAAATTTAGATTAAGTTAAATTTTATGAAATCGCTCCTTCCAAGTATGCTATAGTAGACCAGGGATTATTCAAGATCAGAGTTTAAGCACACTATAGTTTCTGACTTTGGCATACTGCAACTGCAAGTAGGTTGCAAAAACATACAATCAGGATTTCAAAGAGACATTAGCACTCTCATGTTCATTGCACCGATATTCAGAATAGCCAGGATGTGGAAAAAACCTAAATGTCCATTGACAGATAAATGTATTTTTAAAATATGGTATGTATATGCAATGGAAATCCTGCAATATGTGACAACAAGAATAAACCTTGAGAACATTATGCTAAGTGAAATAAGCCAGTCACAGAAGAATAAATACTGCATGATAAATACTGCAAACTCATAGAAGCAGAGAGTAGAATGATGCATGCCAGGGGCTTGGCGGAGGGGAAAATGAGGAATTGCTAATCAGTGGGCATAATGTTTGTTATGCAAGACTAGTTAAGTTCTAGAGATTTGCTGTACAACATGGTATCTATAGTTATCAATTCTGTATTGTACACTTAACATGAATGTTAAGTATTCTGACTACAATAAAACTTTTTATAAAAAAGCTTCGCCTATGTATCTGCACTGAGAGAAGTTTTTTGTTTTATTCTTTTCCTTTTCGTTTAAGGGCACTGTCTACTTTGGAAGGAGTGTAGCCAATTTACATTTTTTTCCAGTTATGTAAGAAGTTATGTGTGGAAACTTAGCTTAAACAGCTCTGTTTCATTTGAGAGGTATTTCAGCTCCTCTTGTAGGTGGTGCCCTTAACAACTACTGCTTGGTCCTATCTCTAAATCTAGGTCAGGTTTTACCACCTTGCCCAGTCTTTGCATCCACCAGAAATTGTACCAGGTGTGCTGGCACCCTTGGCTGGACATACACAGCCAATTGACCTTAGAGTTGGTTTTTCTACTCTGCTAAGCCCACTTACAGAACATATTTTATACCTATTTGATATACCAAGTGTAGAGCTGAGAGCAGTTGGCCCTGTACTCAGGAACCTCAAAGGAGAGAACAGGCTGGAAAATGCAAGCGGAGGGCGGGAGGGTATCACAGCCTGAAAGAAAAGAAAAACCAGAAGGATATGAATCTACAAAAATATAGGACCAGAGAGACACAAAGAAGTGGAGATGGAGGCAGAAGGAAGATGTTGATTAGCAGAAATTTTAACATAATGTTCTTCCTCTATATGAGTGACCTAGATAATAGAAAAAGAGAATTAATTCTAAATTGATCCAATTATTCAAAAGTAATGCTAATCAAGTTATATTCTTAAAGCATATACTATTCATATCTAATTAGTATATACTAGTATTACATATTGCTAAATGTCAAAGAAACCCGAATGAGTTTTAGTTGATTAAAACAATAAATCCGTCTTGTGCTAAGTCCTAGTGGCTTTCTGTTTGTTTCTCTGTATTGATTCCTAAAGTATGACTGCATCTTAGAGAAAATCTGATTTTACTACACACTGCAGGAGGAGTATCAATTCAGAGATGAAGGATTTCTCTAAAATAATCCAGTTGATAAAAGTAGAATGTAAAAAAATTTAAGTACAAAAAGAGAGCTCTTGGACAAGAAAAAAATGACTGATTTTCACTTTAGTTTAAGTTTGCAAACAGTAGAACTTGTTAGTCATTTTAGGTATTTGGTTTCTACAAATGGCAAATCCTTCTATTTCCATTTGCTTTCACACAGATATACATAATAAAGAAAAGGATTATGATAATCCATTTTAATGCTATACTACAATAATAGGAATCTTTTTACCTCAGCAACCAAAATTTTCCAACAGTAGAAAAATACTATAACAAATCAGAAATACATATAGC
Organism: Cynocephalus volans; assembly: GCF_027409185.1. Classification (NCBI taxonomy): domain Eukaryota; kingdom Metazoa; phylum Chordata; class Mammalia; order Dermoptera; family Cynocephalidae; genus Cynocephalus; species Cynocephalus volans. The sequence goes on along the minus strand of NC_084462.1, from coordinate 124,048,238 downwards.
TGAGGGGGATGTCAAGTACAAGAGGGCAAAAACTTGTTTGCAAACACTTATCACCTATATTTTTCATTACCGACCCAGAAGGAAGCCTTTCTTTCCCATTCCCTCTTTTACAAAGCTATGCTCATTTTCTTTCTAGTCATTTCCACCTTCCAATGGCCACTATTTCATTTGTTGAGAAAACAAAATGATATGTTTGAATAACATACATAAAATTTTCCCATAAATGTAGTCCCACTAATCCCAGACTATAAGAAAATAAATATATTAAATTTCAAGTTTTAGCAAATGCCTTTAAGATTGCTGTGCCTTAATTCTCCTTGCTAATTTAAGTCCTGGTAGGCTTTGTGTGCATGTGCAGTTGCATGTGCAGTTGCATGTGCATGTGTGTGTATCATACTTCGGTTTTAAATGATCCTGACCACAGAACCCATCTTGACCCAATCTTCTGAATAAAAGTGCGTTTATAAAATTAGAACAGATGTTTCCCTTCTCTGTGACCCTAATGGCATTGAAAACCTCTAAAATTTAGAGCTAAAAGAAGTAGACACTGTTTTCCTACCTACTCTGGAGCAGAAAGTAAGCACCAGAAAACTGAGAGGAACTCAGAGCAGCATCTTGAAAATTATTGCCAGACCTGGGTGAAAATCTTGAGCCTGAGAACACCCATCAGCACTCCTTATGCCCAAGCAGGGTTATTCAGTGCTTGCTTGGTTGCTTCCAGCATTCTTCCCTTCCTGATTTTATCGAGAATCCATCCATCTTTAGTATAGTCCAGATAAGTGCCTCAGGTAAAGCTGAGCAGACCAGTTCCTGATGTAGCCTTAATTCATTTAAAAGCAGAAGGAAGTAGCAGAGCAGGCCGAGGGCAGCATTCCCCTCAGACCAGAAGCAGACAAGCAGCAGAGCATGCTCAGGGAGCCTAGACAGGAGCCAAGGGCAGCAGCTCCCACTTGAAAGCAGGCAAGGAGCATGACAAAAACACCCCTTCTGTGCAGGTGGCCCCACCAAAGCCACCACTACAGCTGTGGCTGCTGCAAAAGTGGCTCAATGCCACACAGTAGCCACAGCCACCAAATGAGATAGGAAATGAAACTAAATTTTACTACCCAGCAAGGCTATCCTTTGGAAATGAGGGGGGAAATAGTGAATTTTCCAGACAGACAAAAACTGCAGGAGTTCACTAGCACACAACAAGCCCTGCAAGAAATCCTCAAGGGAGTTTTGCATCAAGAAACCAAAAAATGATAATCACTCATCTTCCCAGCTATAGTTCTGTTCAAACTTTCTGTTTTTGTCATAATTCAGTCTTAGTAAGTGTCATGTTTCTAGGAATATATTCATTTCATCTAGATGATCTCATTTGTTGACCAACAATTATTCATAATATTCTCTTATAACCCTTTTAATTTTTGTAAATTCGTAATGACCTCTCTTTCATTTCTGATTTTAATTACGTATATCTTCTCTTTTTTTCTTAGTCCATCTAGGTAAATGTTTGTCAATTTTGTGGATCTCTTCAAAGTGCCAAATTTTAGTCTCATTGATTTTCTCTGTATTTTTTCTATTTTCTATTTCTTTTATCTATGCTCTGATTTTTATTATTTACTCCCTTTGCTAGGTCTGGGCTTGGTTTCCTCTTCATTTTCTAGTTTCCTAAGGTGCAAAGATGATTGTTGATCTGAGATCTTTCTTTTTTATTAATGTATGCATTTACATTAAACAAATTTCCCTTTTAGAAAAAAATTATAAAAAAATTTTTTTCAGTCATTTTTTTGGAAATATATCTGGAGTTTAAACATGCCTACTTATTATTAGTACAGTTTTTCATCCTGCTTTTTCACTTAAAATTAAGTCTTGAAAATTTGTCTTAAATACTCTTCAAAATTACGATTTTAATAACTGCATTGTATTACACTTTATAGAGGTCCGTAATTTATTTAGCCATTCTCATATTGTTGGACATTCAGTTTATTCCCAATTTTTTACCTTTATATAACTGCCTTCCACATTAAAAAATTTTTTTTTCTTTGATTATTTGCTTACTTTTTCAAGAAGATAATTAGTTGAAAATGTATGAATATTTTAAAGACTTCTATTTATGAATTCAATCTGTTCTTCAAAAAAGTTTTACCAATTTATACTTATACTAGAAGATTTTGACATTGTTTCTCTTGCAGCACCAGGATTATACAGTATCATACTTTTTCAGTTTGAGAAATGAAAAATGTCATTTTTTGTTTGTTTTAATTTCCATTTCTATGAACATCTTAGAATGCATTAACCATTTGTGTTTCTTTTGGTGTGTGACTTGTCTTCTCAGATCCTTCACCAAATTTCTGTTAAGATTTTTCTAATTCATTTTTAATAGTTTTTTGTGCATTAAGAATATTAATCTTTGTTAAATTTGTTCCTTATCAATTGCCTTTAAATTCAATTTGTGATGTTTTTCTTCATTTGTATGTTGAGAAAATAGTTTCCTATCTAAACATTAAATAAATTTAAATAAATAAACAAATCTCTGAAAAAAAAATATTTAAAAGCAATTCCATTTATCCCACATGAGAGACACTGGTCCAGAATGGTTATATGTGGTAGGCCATGGCCAGGCCTGCTGCACTAAAACCTGTGTAGACCTGATAAATGCAGCAAAAAAACAGTATGGAAGAATATAACAAAGATTAATATTCTGAACTCGCTTAGGTGATAATAGGTAGAAATGAGTAGTACGTACTCCATCCTGACCCAAAACAGTATACAGGCAGCAAATTTAAATGGACTGGCAGACACCTGACTCTGTACAAGCTTCAGAGACCACCAAACTTTGGATGTGCCGACTTCAAGAGGAGCGAAGGGAGACACTGAGACCTTATGCTCTTGAAGAATACTTTATGTTTGTCTTCTTCATTGTTGTTTGCAAGTACAAGAGTAAACCAAACTAAAAGTGACATAAACCAACTCTGTATTTTTGTCACCATTTCTCAAACACGAAACACATGATTTGTTATGGCCTGCTCTTGAAAAAGACAACAGGACTGGTAAGTACAGAACAGAGAGGAACTGAAATAAAGATGAGACCACCAGGCAACCTGGATATCCTACTACCACTAGGATCAGGGTCACTTGATTCATAAAATCTGAAGGAGAACTTCTGGGAACACACAGGCTATTGAAGGAGTGGGATCAGGTTTGCAAGTTCTGCCAAATCCCCCCCTTAAACTACACCTATCAGCGCAAAGCTACCAAGGTGTGGGCATCTCTAAAAAAGATTCAGGAGTGTTTGGGTGTGGAACACCAAACCTAGGCAAACATTATGAAGGCTTAGGACCAGGGTATAGAGGCAGGAGTGACTGTGGATGCATCTTGGGTCTTCCTGAAGAATTCTTCAGCTATGATGGGATTCATAGAAATGCCTGTGGACTTGGGAACGTAAAAGGCCAGGCCTCTTGCCACAGGTTTACTACCCTTTCCACTTTCTGGATTCTCTTCTTAGAGGACTCTGAGTGGGAATTTGCAGCAACAGTGGCTACCTCCTTCCCAGGTTTATTGCTAGGCCATAGTTCCAAGTAATGTCCCATTCTAATTAGACCTTACTGGTAACTCAAAACTAATGTGGACCAGGTAATGTGATTGTTTAGCAATGCTGTAATGAAAGATACTCTGAATTGGGGATGGGGGAACAGAATAGCTAGGTAAGCCCATCTCATCCTTCTGTCACAGCTAATGGGCCCTATTCCAAACTTGTTGGCTATTCTACTGAATCACGAGTAAAATAACAGTAACAGAAAGGAGTCCCAGCCCCTCTTCCAGTAAAGAGGGAGAAGAAACACAAGAAAAGAAGGGATTTAGATGACTAGCTCCAGAGTAGAGAGGGATGGTGTTAGTTCACTCTCTTTACATAAAGAGAAGTTCCGGGTATGTGGGGAGGCCCTAAGAGCCTATTGGTGCTTTGTGAGGTACCTGGTACTGCAAACTTTGAGTAAACTCCATAAGGGATAATGTGGAAAGAGGAACATAGGATCACAGAGTCATAGAAATGTCTGGTGTGGCCCAGGTCCTGCCCGGGTTGTATCATGTGGTAGCTGAGAGAACCTCTGCATTGCTGGTAATGGCTTCTAGTATAATGCTGAGCCTGAGAACCAGACGGCCTCCCATCTGCTGCGTAGCTCATGAAGCCCAGACCCTAGGCACTGCCCCATTCCACTCTCCTTCTGCCTGGAAGCTGCTCAGCATTGATGGGACCCCAATCCATAGGTCTCACTTCCAAGCTGCAGAGATATCATGACTGAGTGCTAAGGAGAGAAGGTATGTGGTAGGCTGCAGGGTACACTTCACAAGTCACCCAGGATCCCCAGCCTGAAAGGACATTTTCAGAGGCAGTTAAAGAGGCAAGTGAGAACTTTGAACCCAAGACAGATGGGACTTAATTCTGACCAGGTATAGCAAAGAATAAATAGTACACCTCATAATTAATATAAACTCAAACAACTGTTCTTAATACAGGCTAGTAAAATAAAGAGCTACCAAAATGAAGGGTGCACATGGACCAAAATTCATTAAATACCACTCTTGAAATTCCAAGAGGAAGTCCTCATTATGATTTGTGCCAGTCTTTAAATCCAGATCAACCTCTTGGTCTGGCTATCTCCCACTTTAGACCAATGAAACATGAGTATATACATTAAATTGTTAGCAGCTTTTTAATGAATAAGTCTTCCCTTCATTAATTGGTTAGGTGTTTATTAAAATTATATATATATATATAGTCGGGTCTGCCACCGGCCTACCCAAATAGCCCTAGCCTCGTTCCTTTTGGTGGGCAAGCAAATGGCCCAGATTCCTCTTTCCCTCCTGTCCCCTTTGGAAGGAGACAGGGGAAGAGAGCCGTGAAGAGAGGTGAGCACAGCAGCCGGCCCCAACCAGCCCGGTTAAAGGACACTCAGATGCAGCGGGGGTTCTGTCGAGCAGTTCCGTTTATTATCACACAAGTACTTGCTTTTAAAGGCAAATGGGGAAGGGAGGTTTTTACATCCTCCAGTCAGCTTAAAGGTTAGGAGAGCATGCATCCTGTCTCAATGCCTAGCTATTGCAATCACGCAGCGTTCAGAAGCGGCAGCACGTATTTGGCCAATAAGGGCTAAGGCAAGGTTCCTGCAGACACTTCCACCCTACTTCCTCCCGGTGCCGTCTTAGGCTGCCACATTAATATGCCCTTGTGGGCCCTAAATGGCGCCACTTATAATGTCACTTAAGGTGGCATTAGTTTTTAAGGCCTGACAATATATATTGACTATTTTGTATTGTGTAGACACTTTCTCACTTGTTTTACATTTTTAAGTGTTTTCTAAACTGATACATTCCGTGTATGGTATAGACATTCTCTCTTATCAAATTAATCAAAGGATAGAGCCTAGGCAAACAGCTTTTAATAAACATGTAAAAGGGAGAGAAGCTAGAACGAAATAAATATTAAAAATTAACTTCAAAAATCTATGAAAATATTGTTACAAACATGAGGAAGTCTATCTATTTTGCTAATGTCACGTGTATTGTGTGTATACTCTTAAATTAGTAAAAAAAGGATACAATTACTTTACATTGATTTTTAACCTATCAACAAATACATAAGTATTTAAGAAGCTTCATCTATCTTTGTATGACTGTACTTGGGTCCAATAAGAATCCTATTTCTAAAAGCATCAATGAAAACTACATTAATTATTTCATCTTTAATTAATAGTGATAAAACAAAAAATAAGTGGGAAATAATTTCATTATGTCATGAAATCCATCTAAACGGATGCAAATCTCTTATGTAATGATCAAAAAGAAGCTTCTACTCCAATGTAAAATTCTTAAGGTTTCAAAACAATTGCTTAATCCATGAATAAAGCACATTAAGTTTTCTCTTCCTCATTACTGTATCCAATGAAGCAATTTTGATTTTTTGTGCATTGTGCTATTATCAATGTGCATACTGTTCTTAATAAACTGACAGTTGCTACAGAGAAACAGCTGTCAATCCACTAGCTGATAAGAAGGCAGCTATAAAGCTTTCCATATTTGGTGTTTCCAAGGAAACCCTTCTCTCTGTACATTCATTCAACATGTGAGCTTTGAAAAGATTGCAGTTTCTCTGTGTGCATGTGAGAGGAAAGTAAAATAGAGGTGTAAGTTAAAAACGCTAGAATGAAACATTAGTTCCATGACAATAAAGAGTATTGAGAGAATCAGCTAACTGTATTGATTTGGTTGAACACAAGCAAGATGATGTTTGAAAAAAGACGAAACTGGAAGAAATAAATACGCTGTAGGGAACCTGGTTAGTGAAATATTTCAAGAGGGAATGTCATTGTAAACAGTACTAGAAAGTCAATACAAAGAAGGGTGAGACAAGGAAACAAAACAAAATAACAACAACAAATAAAGAACTGAAACTAAAGAAAAATAGAAGCAATGAATTATGAGAAAAGCAAATCTATATACATGAGCTTATCAATATGTATTTATAGCAACACTATATGAGGAAAATTGGCCAATGTGGCCAATTCCAAAAGCAATGACTGAAGGAGCTGGAAAAATTTTAAGTTAATCAAAATATTTGATTGCAATACCCTATGTTAAAAGTGTTTGATGTCTAACTTCTTTGGTATACTCAGTAAGCATTGCCTATTATCATTCATTTATGAAAATTGTAAGGGCTTCTGGAATACTAAGATATGCATAAATATGGGAACACTTCTATTATGATAATAATTTCAATACAAGTCTTTATTTTGCTTTCACTTGTTAAACAGTAACATTAACATTTTTAATGCTTAATTAACATGTGTAATGTTCAATTAAATACATATGTATACATACACACACACATTTCATTGAACATCTGTGAACACACACATGCACACCACTTGACAATGTCGCTGCTCTGCTCACATTCCTAACCCTCCAAGGAGAACCCTGCAGAATAAACATGATTACCCTTCCTACCTTCTACATCATCACAGCAAAATGCTAGTGCTTAATACACTGCCAGTCACCATGTACTATCTTCTTTCACATGCTTCTGAAGAAACTCCAATTTAAGTGTACAAACTGTGGATAGGAAGCTTCTTTTTGGTCATAGATGCATGTTTATCATAAACCAGCTCTATCAGTAAAGTCCACGCCATGCCTTCAAATGAAATTTGTACTGACTTTATTTTCAGAGAAGACCAACCTGCTTGCTTCCTTTCATATCGGTGGCATAGTTGTACAAAAATTAATACTTTTTCTCCTTACACTGATAAAGCACAAAATTCACACACTAATGGAAAAAGTATTGTGTCAATGAGGCTTTAGACCAATAAGTTATCCTTTCCGAGATAAGGATCTAAGAATTTTATCTATGTATGGTGGACATATGATAACACTTAAATTCAAAATAAAGCTGTCCTGTATGGAGTAGCTATATGTTTGTGACCTCACTATGACTTAGCTCATCTATAACATGACCTCATCTCTATAATCTAAAGACAACTGCAAAATGAAGAGCCAATACACAATGGTTTCAAATGACAAATTTGTATTCCCTAAAATAAAATATCATTCAGCTATAAAGTGATAGTATTGGGGTTCAAACAAATTACAGGAAATTGATATCTATCTTCCACTAGTATTAGGAGAGGCTTACATCATTTCTGCAATTTAATGTTACATTTTCCCCATAAAAATGATTTGGAATTTCTCTAACAATAATGGCAAACAATATCTGCATTTTGCTGTATTTTAACAAACAAGTACTTTCATGAGTGTTTAGTTCATAGTGTTACAAAGGGGACTGCTAATAAGTGACCGTTCTAAGATTCAAATTTAGATCTTTTTCTACCAGTCAAGTGCTCTATTCACTGAACTTGATGCAATCCCAGAATCTAGACCCGGATCCATTGCTCATGTGCTTAAATGTTGACGTTTAACTCCTCTGGATTTCAGTGTCCTTACGTGTAAAATAAAAGAATTGAATTATGTGATCTCTAAGCTCCATGTATACTCTTTTAAAATTAGATAAAATGTATTTTTAAGTCTATGATTAGACAGAATTACAATAAAAGAAATGGTGAAATATGAAATTATGTTTTCTAAGTGGAGCCTAGTGGTTTGCAAAACATATATTTGTCTACAGCACTGAGTCATTTTGCAATATGACAAGGAATCCATCTTGTGCATGTTTCTTTACTTGCAGCATGTGCTATCCAAACCCACAGACCCACTAGGAGGATTGTTATCAAAATGAAAAAAAGTAATATAAACACATTTTGTAAACTCTTACAAGGAAGAGCAATATGTAATTTTATTTCATTTGTTTTATAGTATTTTGGAGTTTTTGTTATATAATCTGTTTTCTAACAGGTTTATTGAGATATAATTTACATCTCACAAAATACAAACTTTTATTGAGTATAATTCAGTGATTTTAAATATATTAAAGTTTTACAACCATTATGGCTATGTAATTTTACAATATTTTCATCACCCCCAAAGCAACCCCCTACCTATTGACATCTACTCCATATAACCCACCTCCCCCAGCCCCTGACAACTACTAGACCACTTTTTGTTTCTATGGATTTGCTTACAGTGGACACATCATATCAATGGAATCATTTAACATCTGGCCTTTTGTGACTGTCTTCTTTCACTAGGAATAAAGTTTGTTTTCAAGATTCATCTGTTTTGTTGAATGTCAGTATATGATTTCTTTTTATTACCAAATAATATTCTACTGTATTAATGTATCAAATTTTATTTTTCTACTCATCAGTTGGTGGATATTTAGGTTGTCTCCACTTTTGGATTATTATGAATACTGCTGCTATGAACACTCTTGTTAAATTTTGTGAATGAACTTGTTTTCATTTCTCTTGCATATGTACCTAAGAGTGAAATTGCTGGATAAAAATAAGTCGAGGTTTAACATTTTTAGGAAAAAACTGTTTTCCAGAGTGGCACTAAGCCTTTTCACAATCAATGTATGAGGGTTCCTGTTTCTCCACATCCTGTTACAGACTTACTGTTATCTGTCTTTTTTATTTTAGCAATCTTAGTGGCTGTGCAATGATATTATACTCTAGTTTTAGTTTGCTTTTTCTTAATGACTAATGATGTTGAGCATCTTTTCATATGTTTGTAAGCCATTTATATGTCTTCTTTGAAGTAGTATCTATATAAGTCCGTTTTTTAATAGGGTTGTCTTTTTATTGCTGAGTTGTAAAACATTTTTTACATATTCTTGATACTAGACCTTAACAGATAAATGATTTCTAAATATTTTCTCCCATTTTATGTTTTGTATTTTCACTTTATTGATGGCAAAATCTGAAGCAAAAAGTATTTAATTTTGGTAAAGTTTAATTTGTCTATGTTTCCTTTTGTTGCTTGTGCTTTGCTGTCATATCTAAGAAGCCATAGCCTAACATCACGAAAATTTATTCACATTTTCTTCTAAGAATTTTAAATTTGAGCATCTACATTTAAGTCTATGATCCATTTTGAGTTAATTTTTGTATATGGTGTGAAGTAGGGGGTCTGAATTTAAACTTTTGCATGTGATATCCAGTTGTCCTAGCACAATTTCTTGAAAAAGCTTTCTCCATTGGATGATATTGGAACCCTTGTGAAAAGTCAATTGACCATAAATATAAGGGTTTGTTTGAGGACTTTCAATTCTATTCCATTTATGCGCGCGCGCGCGCGCGCGCGCGCGCGCGCGCACACACACACACACGTGTATATGTAGCTAGCTAGCTATATATATCCTTATGCCAGCACCGCATTACCTTGATCACAGCAGCTTTGTAGTAAGATTTGTAATTGGAAACAGTGAGTTCACTAAATTTGTTTTTCCCCAAGATTATTTGGCTATTTTGAGTCTCTTACATTTCCATATAAATTTTAAGGTCGGTTTGTCAATTTCTGAAAAATCACCCAAGATTTTTATAAAAATTGTGTTGAATTTGTAGATTAGTTTGAGAAGTGCTATCGTTTGAATGCTTGTGTCCCTCCAAAATTCATGTCGATACTTAATCTCCAAAGTAATAGTATTAAGAGATGGAACCTTTAGAAGGTGTCTAAGCCATGCTTTTCTCTTGTGAATGGGATTAAAGCTTGCTGTAGATTGGATGCCCCCCAATCCCCCAACAATGAAGCTTAAATCCTCACTGTAACTGTTGCGGTGGGAAATCCTATTGTGGTAATTGAAAAGTGGGGCCTTGAAAAGGTGATTAGATTGCAGGACCATGCCATAGTGAATGGATTGATAATGATGGTCAAGTGCTTGATTCTGAGGGCTTTAAAAAGAGAGCATGTAAGAGTGTCTCTCTGCTCCACCATTTTCTGCTATGTGAGACCCAGCATTGCTGTAAAGCCACCACCAAACAAGACCCTCACCAGATATGTTTCCCAGACTTTGGACTTCCCAGTCTCCAAAACTGTAAGCAATAACTTTCATTTACTTATAAATTGCCCAGTTCCATGTATTTTTGTTACAAGCAGCAGAAACGAACTAATACAAAGCCCTTTCAAAGGAGGCTTCACACAGTGTATGGCCCTTTCTACCTTTACACTGTCCACCATGTGAGGGTACAGAGCTCACCTCTTCTACCACATAAGGATGCAGCATCAAGGCCCTCACCAGACATTGAATGCTGGCACCTTGATCTTGCACTTCCCAGCCTCCAGAAATATCAGAAATAAATTTGTCTTCTTTATAAATTGCCTATTTTCAGGTATTTTGTTATAACAGCACAGACAATTATCTTAAGATAATAATAATATAATAATAATAAAATAATAATATTAATACTATTGCTATCTTAATAGTATTGTCTTCCAGTCTAAGAACATGGAATATCTATTTATTTGTTTGGCCCTCAAATACCTTTCCCATAAATGGAATACACTTAGACATACAATGTGGAAAGAAGCAAAACCACATGATGATACTCTGCGCTTTCAGCCCTATGCCCACTTAAAGTTGTGTCAATCTGCCTTAAAAAACATGTAGGTAGGTAACTTCTCCAGCTGTGGATCATGGAGTGGCTGTCCACACTTTCATTTTGTTCCTTAAAATTCCCCAGATGTATTTGGCATCATGTTAAAATTCTGCATGTTGTAATCCACCCAAAAATGAAAAATTTAGGTCAAGAGTTAGTCCTTTGAGTGATGCAAGCTGAACAGTCTTCCTTTATATTTCTTTTTTTCATACCTTTTCCATAAGCCTTTATGATGACTAAAAATGACAAAAAGAGAGTGAATGCAAATGTCAGCCAAAAGAGAGTTGAGTGGAGTAAGTTAAATGTTCTTTTCTAAAAGACCTTTAAAGAAAAGCAATTGCAAGGAGTGACAGACGAGTTATGAGTTGGGATTTGTGCTCTGAACCTAATAGCACTTTGAACCTATTTATAAGCATGAAGAAAAAGAAGTTCAGTAAAGACTATAAAGTATCTGATAGTTTTGCTCTTTCCCTCTGTCTCTCTTAGTCTTTTAGATTTTTTCAAACTGTTCTTTCTAAATAAACCAAAAAAATATGTGTATATGTGTGTGTATCATATATGTATCAACCCATCATGGGCTGTTTTGTGTTTGTGTATGTTTTACTGTTAACTATATTCTTGAATATTTTTAAATTGATTTCTAGATAGACACATAAATTTCATTTTGGACTTTTTACAACTCTTTGAAACATTACTATGGACCCAATATGGTATGAAAACCCCAATAGATATCTATTCATCTTGTGTATTAAATCCATTGTTAATAACTTATCTCACTTGTTTAATTTTGAGGTTTTGTAGTTAGAAAATGCTGAACCACTTTATATGGTCTCTGGCTGAGCTTATTATGCTCTCCTTTAACCACCATTTGTAGGACTGGCAGAAATGCACACATGAGTAATTGAGCCCATAATTACCAAGATGCACACATAGTTGGACATTCAAAGGGAGTCTAAAAGCTTTTTATCCATTACTGCAGTTGCTTTTTCAACCTTTAATTTATCTTTTAATATGCATGTTTAGCTTAGGAAGTACTTTTCTTAAAAAAACAAATAAATGGACTAATTCAGGGTTAATAACATTGCTACTGAGATACAGAGGAAGACAGTATAGAAAAAGTCTGTTTTTATTCCTCCAGTTAATCTTCACTAAGCTTCCTAAACTCAGATAATATTAGTTTACCCAATAAAGGTTTCCAGAATATTGCCCTCTGCCCTTCCACTTCCAGTCTACATTAGGTGTTACTTTGAGCTCTCAGTGTACTTTGTGCTTCCCTCTATCACATTCGTATAATGTGACTCTCTATTTGCCAATCTACTCCCTATAGTGAGGTTCCTTAGTTCAGGGACCATGTATTCCATTTCTGAAACCCTAGGGTCTTGCTCTGTGTTTAAATATGTTTGCTAAGTGACAATTAAGGACTTCATACACTGAAAACCATGAATTCTTCTGCCCTTCATTCTATTTTGTACCCACTGTCTTCTATTACTTACTTTAAATGGATGTGGATTGCAGCTCCATTTCCAACTACCATTTTTAGACCCAGCTAGGGTTCTCATTTGGAGAGAGATGGATAAGACTGGATTTCCATTCACCTTGCAGTTTGAAGATCTTCTCTACAGACAAAGGACACTTTAGATTCAAAGTAATCTCTCTGCTTATAATACAGTATTTCATTCAAATTTTAATTCAGGAAGGGAGGCCCTATTATGGGATTAAGTTGGCCTCCACTAGATGATTTCATGAGGCTCGGGAAAGACCTCTGTCCAAATCTCTTTCCTGTGAGCCAAACATTATCTGGTCCATTTTTTGGTCTTATAAATAAAACTTCGGCTACCTAACCGATCGTTAGCTATTAGCAATGGCATCTTAATGTAATTTTTTTTTACTACTCTTTTCCTAACGTTTAGCTGAGATCAACAGCCCTAAAGAATGAGGTTTTATTAGTCCAGAAGTAAAGGATAAAAGGTTCACTCAGGAGTCTGTGGCACTCACTTCCTGGAGGGGGAAAGACAAGAGTAGTACCTCATTAGCAGTCTGCACAAAAGCAGAGAGCAGCAGAGGCCACTGGACCTAAAAGGTAAAAAATAGAAATACCTGTTGCTCATAAAAAATACATTACGGCATTAAGGGAAGAATAGAAGAGGCAAAAGACAAATTTTCTTAACTCTAAAATGCTGTGTGTGGCCTGTGCAATATCTTTTTTTTAAAATGACAGTGACAGAGGGGAGAGGAATAAGTGGTCAATTTTACCCTTTCAGATGTAATGTACTCTCCTCTAAGATTTTACAAGTACTCCGGCAATGCAATATTTGGCAACATATCTTCACACACAGTAGATGAGTAATCACTTAGGAAATTAGTGCGATCACTTGCATTTGTCTTGGTTTGGTTCATGGAAAGTAAAAGACGATTTTGCATTGCAGAAATAATCCTTCATAGTGCTCGCTTCGGCAGCACATATACTAGAAATAATCCTTCATATAGAATATCCACATAAGTATGCTTCAGGCTTAAAGTCTACCTCTTACACTAACAAAACCTTCCAAAACAAATGGTGTCAGTATATCATTTCAGCCGGAGTCACTCACACAAGTATCTACCACTGGCATTCTGATGCTTAAGCTATTATTCCATTTTAAACAATAAAAATCCTGCTGGGTAGTTTATGATATTTAATCAAATCAATGTCACTTTAAGGATGAGGAACAATTTGTAATTCAGATCCTAGAAAAGTCATGGATTTGTTTCTGGGTTACAAATAAAGGGCTCTAAAGTAAATACTGTTTATACAAAAGATACAAAGAAACACAACCAATAACTAATACACAATCCTTTGCTTTTAGACTACAATAAAGAAAATTCAAAATTTGAGTGAAAAAATGGAGAAAGAACATTCCAGAAAATAACAGGAGCAAGTATGAGATACAAAGTTCACACAGTATCTCAGCAATAGGCAATGTGTAATTACTAAAAGTTTTGAGAGGAAAATATCATGGACCAAGAATGCTTTCAGGGGAACCAGTTTTAAAATTTTTATTTGGGAACATTATAGGAGTATATATTATTTCCAGTGCAAGAATTATAATTTTCAAAATTCAACCATTGAATTCATAATCCAAAAGGCTAAAAAATATCCATAAAATAAAACATTTGTTACAAGTCTTTCTTTGCATTTTGATGATTCAAAAGACATGTCTCTGATATTGGCTTCCAGGACAAGGTAAGAAAATATCACCACACAGCACTGGCCATAAGACATATGGGAGCAAAAGGAAAAAAAAAAAAAAAAAAGTCTGGAAGAGAAAGCAGACTTACAAGGCCAGCTATTGCAAAGCTGAGCAAGGACCACAATGGGGTAGCAAAACTGGAAACCAATTCCGTACAGTTATCAAAAAACCAAACGAATTATACAAGGGCATCAACCAAGTGACCAGAAGTGATGGAACCCTGAGCCAGGGTTGGAACTAATGAGAAAAGTATGTACTCGGGAGATTCTTCACACTTTTCTCCACTCTTCAAAAGTAGGTGCTAGAGACACTGAATATGGGTTTTGAAGCCCCAGTTATTCCACAGACCCAGAATCAAACAAACTGACCTCTAGGTAGTATTCAGATTGCTACCATTCAATAGCATTGCTGGTATCAATAAAATTCCAGAAGTTTTAGCCCTTGGTTGTAGAAGAGCAAAAACATTTCCAAACCCCAATTTCCAGTGCACCAAGACCAACATACTTCATGCTAGACTGAATCAAATTGGTTCCTAAAAAAGAAAGGCAGCCAAAAGTTGGCAGAATTCTCATCCTGAACTGCATTTATAGAGGTAGTTAGGGACCAAGCACTGATGAGGTACAATCCTGCTTTTACCTATAATATTCTGTTACACATTATTCTGTATTAGCTTAACCTATTAATTAGCTTAATCTATTAATTGATCACATTTATGATCATTATATTCTTTTTTCCATCTAAAGAGATTTCTATTATCTTGCAATTTTTTTCTTTACAATTGGCTCTGTTGTTTCACATCACTGTCCTTATATATCCTTCCATTACTTCATTTTATCCACAAGTAGAAGCTTATATGAAAACACTTATTTAGTTTTTGTTTTACAGAAATATTTATTTTGCTCATGTTAGATGTAATGCACAGTACTCTTTGGAGCTATCTTAATTTGTAGTCTGTGATTTTCCATTCATTCATTTAACTGTTATTATCTACATAGTATGTAAGCAGAGATTTTAAGATCACATTCCTTTCAAAAGATTTTTGAATGTTATCATGGTTAATTTCCTGTGTCCATTTGGCTGAACCATGGTATCCAGATATTTGGTCAAACATTATTCTGGATGTGTGTGGGAGGGTGTTTTTGCATGAAATTAACATTTAAATTGGTGGACTTTGAGTAAAGCAGATTGCCCTCCATGATGTGGGTCAGCCTCATCCAATTAGTCAAAGGCCTTAAGAGAACCAAGATTGACCTCTCCCAAGCAAAAACGAATTCTCCCAGCAGACTGACTTTAGATTAGAACTTCACCTCTTCCCTGAGTCTCCAGCCTGCCAGCTTACCCATAAGATTTTGGGCTTAACAAGCCTCAACAATTGTGTCAGCCAATTCCTTAACATAAGTATCTCTCTTTCTCTCTCTCCATACACAAACACAGACACACATGCACACACACACACACACACACATACACGAGGGTGCTTCAAAAAGTTCGTGGAAACATTTATATTAAGTTTTAATTCTATCTTTCCATGAGTTTTTTGAAGTACCCTCGTGTGTGTATGTATATATGTGTATGTGTGTGTGTGTATACGCACACACACATACACATATAAAATGTCCTGTTGGTTCCATTTCTCTGGTAACTGTGATAATACAGAGGCCTTTGAGATGTAGATATTTAGAGAAATATAAACATGATAGAGGAAGTCTCTCTCCTAGAAAGCCACACCAGAGTAATCAAAGAAGCAACGCTCTACCAGGTACCCAGACATCAACATAGGGATACTAGAAATATGAAAAAAAAACAAAAATATATGACTCCTCAAAGGAATACTACAATTCCCTAGTACCAGAACTCAAACATCAGAAAACCTCTGAAATGACTAAGAAGGAATTCCAAGCAACAGTCTTAAGGAAACTCAATGAGATAAGAGAAGACTCAGATGACACAATGAAATGTGAAAAATAATCTAGGATCTAAGGAGGAATTTTACAAAGAAATAGATACTATAAAAAAGAAAGTAGCAATTCTGCTGGAATTTAAGTATTTATTCAACAAAATAAAAAATACAACTGACAGCATAGGCAACAGGCTAGAGCAAGCAGAAGAAAGAATTTATGGTTTTGAAGACAGTCTTTTTGAAATAACCCAGGCAGACAAAAAAAAAGAATTTTAAAAAATGAAGAAAATATATGACAGCTAGTGGGCAACCTTGAGCATACAAATATCCAAATTAAGCTTTGGAAGAGAAGAAAAAATGAAAAGACATTGAAAACTTATTCAACAAAATAATGGAAGGAAAATTCCCAAGTACTGAGAGAGATACAGACTCCCAGATCCAAGAGGTTCAAAGATCACCAAACAGATTCAATCCAAAAAGGCCTTCTTTGAGACACATTTTAGGCAAATTCTCAAAAGTCACAGAGAGAGAATCCTAAACACAGCAAGAAAAAAAGCATCAAATCATCTACAAGGGAGTCCCCATCAGACTAACAGCAGACTTCTCAGCAGAAACCATGCAGGCCAGAAAAGAATGGGATGATATATTCAAAGTAATAAAAGAAAAAACTGCCAGCCAAGAATACTATACCCAGCAAAGCTATCCTTCAGAAATGAAGGAGAAATAGTGTATTTCTCTGACAAATAAAAATTGCAAGAGTTCACCACCAAATGACCAGTCCTATAAGGAATCCTCAAGGGAGTCCTACATCTGTAACCCAAAAAGTCATAATCACCACCATGAATACACACACAAAAATAAAACCCGCTGATAGACCAGATATATGAACAAGAAAGAGAAAGATACTAGATCTTGCCACTACAAAGAACCAATAAACACTGAAGACAAACAATAAAAGGAAAAATATATATATATAACAACCATTAAAAAATAAAATGCCAGGAGTAAGACAGTACTCTCAATAATAGCCCTAAAAGTGAATGGATTGAATTCCACACTCAAAAGACATAGACCAGCTGAAAGGATTATAAAATTAAATCCAACTATATGCTACCTACAAAAAGTCACCTCACTTATAAAGACTCACAAAGACCAATAGTGACTGGATGGAAAAAGATATACCGTGCAAATGGAAACCAAAAATGAGCAGGAGTAGCTATTCTTAAGTCAGATAACATAGACTTTGAACCAAAAACTATGAAAAGAAACAAAGAAGGTCATCACATAATAATAAAGGGATCTATTCAGCAAGAGGATATAAGAGTTGTAAATATATATGCACACAAATCAGAGCACCCAGATATATAAAGGAAATGTCATTAGACCTAAAGAGAGAGATGGACTCCAATACAATAATAGTTGGGGACTTCAGTGTTCTTATCTCAATACTGTACTGATCATCTAGGCAACTACCCAGCAGAGAAACAAAGGATTTAAACTACACTTTAGACCTATTAGACTTGACAGACATCTACAGAACATTTCATCCAACAACTACAGAATATACATTCTTCACATCAGCACATAGAACATTCTCCAGGATATACCACGTGTTAGGTCACAAATCAAGTCTCAACAAATTTTAAAAAATTGAAATCATTCCAAGTATCTTTTCAGACTACCATGGAATAAAACTAGAAGTCAATAACAAGTGAAACTTTGGAAACTGTAGAAATACATAGAAATTAAACAATATGCTCCTGAACGACCTAAGAAACAAAGAATAAATTAAGCAGGAAATAAAAAAATGTCTTGAAAAAGATTAAAATAAAAGTACAACATACCATAATCTATGGACACTGCAAAAACAGCACTAAGAGGGAAGTTTATTGCAATAAATGCATACATCCAAAGCATAAAAAGACTTCTAATAAACAACTTAACATTATACCTCAAAGATCTAGAAAAATGAGAACACTTCAATCCCAACATAGGTAGACAGAAGGAAATAATAAAGATTATGGAAGAACTAAATGAAATAGAGACCAAAAAAAGATACAAAACAAAATCATTGAAACAAAAACTTGGGTTTTTGAGATGATAAATAAAATAGACAAAACGTTATCTTGACAAAATTAAAAAAGAAGAGAGAAGACCCAAATAACAAAAATCAAAAATGAAAAAGGAGACATTAAAACTGATGCCACAAAAATACAAAGAATCATTAGAGACTATTATGAACAACTTTATGCCAACAGATTTTGAAATCCTGGAGGAAATGGATAAATTTATGGACACATAAAAACTACCAAGACTGAACCAAGAAGACAGAGAAAAGCCGAACAGAACAAAATTGAGCATAAAATTGAAATAGTAATCAGCAGTCTCCCAACAAGGAAAAGCTCAGGACTGGATGGCTTCACTGCTGAGTCTACCAAATCTTTAAAGAAGAATTA